>NC_089260.1:11261030-11582249 GCF_963930625.1 Muntiacus reevesi
ATCCATGGGATTTTCCAGGCAATGGTACTGGAGTGGGTTGCCATTTCCTTCTCCAGGGGATCTTCCCTACCCAGGAATCGAACCTGGGTCTCCCACATTGTAGACAGACCCTTTACCGTCTGAGCCACCAGGGAAGTCCTTATAGCTGAGCAAGTCCACTTTTAGACAAACTCTTGCTCAGGTATCGAAAGAGGCGTGAGCAAAAATAAGTTTGGGAGCTTGTCTATGGAGGAAAAAAAATTAGAATCAACCTAAATTTTCACCATAGGATAAACAATGAATTGTGATATGTTCATTCTATGAATATAACTCAGCAATTACAGTAAGAAACCAGAGCAATTTGTATTAGCATGGATAATTTTTTTTAAATATGTAGGGTTGAAAGAATACTCACAGTACTATAACACTTACATAAAGTTTTACAGCCCACAAAACAATACTTTAAAAACTTTATGGAAAAATTCAGGATATCAGTTATTTCTGAGAAGAGGAAAGAGGTCAGAGTAGGGTTCACTGTATTTGTTAGATTTTGTTTCTTTTTTAAAAAATCCATTTCTTTTTATTTTTTAAATGTAGATTTTATTTCTTAATGAAAAAACATCTAAAGTGACCCAGCAAAATGTTATGATAGTGAAAGTTGTGTGATATGTAGAGGTAGCTTCTACTATATTGTACTATATACCTTTTTTATATGTTTAAAGTATTTCATAATTTTAAAAAGAAAAAGGTGGTATAAACAGGTACTGGGGGCAGAAGTAATGTTGAGAAAAAAGACCCAGGTGATCGAGTCATTAAAGAATGAAGAAATGAGAATGCACACATAACTAGGTAGGCTGGGTGAAAGGCACAGGATGGGTTGAACAGAGAAGACTGCCAGATATCACATCGAATAGCACGTCTTTCACAGGGTCTAGTTTGGAAAAGAGGAGCAAACAGCCGATTTATCGACAAAATATTTAAATCCCATTATTTTACTCATAGGAGAGGTTTCCCCAGTCTAGGCACCATCAAAATTCTTTACACAGGTATAAGTTAATCAGCTCTGCCAGCTCAAATAAAAAGATTTCTGTTGATCAAGATTTCTGGTCACAGTCATGGGGCATGGCAGAGCTTCTCAAACTGCAGCTGATGGCGAAGCAGTCTGAAATTCCTGAGTCAGCGGTGAAGAAATACGCTGTGGCAGTGCTGCAAGGAGAAAATTGGATTCTGCTCTGGCTACTGGGGATTCGCTCCAAGGGAGACACCCGAAATCCTCTCTGAGACAGAAAGAACCTGATCCAATCTAATCATCAGAGCACTTCGAGTTCTGAGCAGAAGCAAATGAAGCTCTGAATCCCAGGAGAAGGGCTCATCTCCTTCAGAGAGCACCCTTCTCTCCGCTCTATCCCCACAATTCAAGTTTGGTATTGTCTAAAAGCATCTTGCCAGGATTTGTTTATGTGTTGAAGCTTCCATGGACTTTATCTACATTATAAAAGTGTACTCCAAACATCAGTTACAGCTGTGTTTTGCTTTGTTTTTTACTAGAGGTAGAAAATAATGCTGACCCATCCTGAAAACCTAGAACATGAAATGATTCCATCGGCCCTTTGAGCAAAGTAGAAAATCTTATGCTGTGTTATGGCAATTTTGGGTACAGGTAGCAGTTCTACTTACAGCCAAAGAAACAATAGAATCACAGCATCTCAGACGAGAAGAAAGTTATCTTACTTCCCAGAGTAAACAAGTAAACATTCCTCCAAGATGTAAGAAATCTCAGAGCCATTGACATTGTTTTACTTAAAATCTGGAAAAACTTCGGCACAAAACTAAGCCTAAGGTGTCAGCTCAAAAGAACAAAACATTCAACCAAGATTTGGGAATAAAGATGGATGTGGGTCATTTTTAAGAAAGACTGTGTTTAAGTAGCTGCAAATTGCGGTTTCTTAATGTAATTAATAAAGAGTCTGAGTTAATAGAAAATGCTCAAAGATTGGTACAAAAAGAAGAAAAAGAAGAATGTCAGGGACAAGCATACAGAGGGGGGTAAGACAGAAGAAACTGTCCCAGCCAAGAAGACATAACCAGGCTAGCCATTAATATTTTAAAATTATGGTGATTTTCTAGAGTGATAAGATCTTTTCAATTTTTTTCTTAAGACATATTTATTACTATTAAAATGGACTAAATAGAGAATGAGTAACTAAAAAACAATGTCAATGGCTCTATGTAGCTTTACAAGTGAAAACTAAAATTAATGGAAAAGAGCAAAAGATCAAAAACAAGTCAGTACAAATTTTAAGCGAAATGGGTGAGCTTTCCATTCATATGTCAAGATTTATTACAAAGTTATGTAAATTGAACGAACGTAGTATTTATTCAGGGTTCAGCTAACAAACCAACATAAAAGAATACAAAATGCAGAACTTCTCCATGCGCGGTGGAAACTTCAGCCGTGACCAAGGCAACATTACATTCTGCCGAGGGCATGCTCAGCCGCTCAGCTGTGTCCAACTTGTTTGTGGCTCTGTGGACGGTAGCCCACCAGGCTCCCGTGTCCATAACAGTCTCCAAGCAAGAATACTGGAGAGGGTTGCCGTTTCTTCCTCCAAGGGATCTTCCAACCCAGAGGTCGAGCCCGGGTCTCCTGCGTCTCCCGCCTTGGCAGGTGAATTCTTTAACACTTGCCACCTGGGAAGCCCTTACATTCTAGTTTCAAAGGGATAAATTTATTCAACAAATATTATTAGGACAACTAATTATGCAATCAGAAAAAAATACATAGATTCCTATCTTACATTGCTTACAAAAATACATTCCAGGTAAATTAAAGACCTAGCAGGAAATCATAAAACTTAAAACTTTAGGAGAGGACTTCCCTGCTGGTCCAGGGGCTAAGACTCCACACTCCCAATGCAGGGGTCCCAGGTTCAATCCCTGGTCAGAGAACCAGATCTCACATGCAGCAACTAAGAGTTCTCCTGCCACAACTGAAGAACCCACACGCCACAGCAAAGATGGAGGAGCCCACATGCTGCAACTGAGAACTGGCACAGTCAAATAAATAAATAAAAACTTTAGCAGAAATTATAGAATCTCTTTATGACTTCAGGGCAAGAAAGAATTTCTTCAATAAATGAACAAATAAGCAAACAAAAAAATCACAAACTCTAAAAGAAAATATAAATTTGTCTACTTTAAAACTTAAGAATTACATAAATAAAGAAACAAAAGATTGCAGAGAAGATACACGTGTAATGCAAACAACTGACAAAGGATTAGTGACCAACCAAAATATTAAAATAATATTAAATATTAAATAATTAAATCAACCTGAGTATTTTCAATCTTAAATATCAGTAAAAGAAAAACAATAAGGAAATGGACACTATAATAAAAAGGCAATGTACAGAAGAGGAAATCTAAATGTCCAATTAAGAATATGGAAGGCTTCCGGTTCAAGATGGCAGAACAGAAGGATGAGCAGCCCACAAGAGCACCAAAATCGCAACTAGCTGTTGAACAACCATTGACAGGAGGACCCTTCAGTTCAGTTCAGTCGCTCAGTCGTGTCCAACTCTTTGCAATCCCGTGGACTGCAGCATGCCAAGCTTCCCTGTCTAACACCGACTCCCAGATCTTGCTTAAACTCATGTCCATTCCCCAAAATCAATTGGCAAAAAAATTTTAAGACTCATCCAAAAAAGTAATTGATAGAGTATTAATAACAAAAGAAACATTAAAAAAAGATGGGTACTGTAGTGAGGTCTGATATACTAAATATTAATAAATCTTGTAAATCCATAGTAATTAGAATACTTTGTCTAAGTTCAAGAGCCGACAGATCAATTCAAAACACAAAAAGTCCAGAAATAAATCTATAGTATATAAACAGCATACCACATCAACTGTCAGAAAATGAATTATTTAAGTGTAGTTACAATTGGCCAATTGAAAAAAAAGTTTGTTTTTTCCTAAAATTTAGATTCCTGATTCACTCTTCCCACCAAAATTATAGATGAAAGAACCTGCAGAAATGAAAATAAGCATTTTTGAATCTGCGTGTGCATGCTCAATCACTTCAATCATGTCCAACTCTTTGCGACCCCATGATTATAACCCACCAGACTCCTCTGTCCATGGGATTCTCCAGACAAGATTACAGGAGTGAGTTACCATGCACTCCTCCAGGGGATCTTCCCGACCCAGGGATTAAACCAGCATCTCTTCTCTCTCCTGCATTGGCAGACGAGTTCTTTACCACTTAGCGCTACCTGGGATGCCCCATCTTTGAATCTAGGTATTAATAAAATCTATTAGTTTAGCATGAATATCTGCATGCTCAAATAATATATGGCAGAAGAATGAATAAATGAATGAGATAGACCTAGAGCTCCTTACAGAAGAAATGAAAAGAGTTATCGTGCATTATGTTATTTGTCTTCTTTCTTTCTTCATTTAACTCACATAAATTGCACACTTCCTTACTGCTATCAATATCTCAGGGTATAGGAATTATTGAAAGCTCAACAGGTCCTTCCAGGTCTATCATATTTCTCCTGTTAAAGGGCTCCATCCAGATGCAACTTTGGGTCAGATCTCTTATCTACAAGGCACTCAGCATCCTTTAAGACCCAGCATTTGTTCCTTCCATTTGAGGAGGCCAGATGTGGTCTGCTGACCCTTTCTAATAAACATGACTCTTCTATCTCCTCCTCAGCAGTACTCTAGAATCAGAAACCCGGCTCAGAGGTAGCAAGGCCTATGGCGCTAAGCTACTCAGAGAAAAAGCAATGTCCAAGTCAAAGGATTACTGTCTGGCCTTAAGAACCTTCTACATCTGGCCCTCCAAGGACAGAAATGTGAGTGAGACACAAGACTGGCCTTCTTCAAAGCTCAGAAATTGTAGACATTTTCAATTTCTCTTTATGAGCACTTTCTTAGGTATAGATAGAACATCCAAAACACTCATTTATCTTCTACTATTTATAGAATTAACATTATTATTCCCATGTTTTCAAAGCCATCTGACAGTCAAAGAATTCCTTAATCATTTGTATGAAAGAGAACTGAAAAATCATTACCGGAGCTCTCTCAAAACATTCTCAACAAAGCAATAAATATTTCATTCTGTGAAAAACTCAGTTTATTAAATCTTTATTCATCTTACAACAAAATCAGAGGTTAATAACTAAGGCGTTACCAATTTCAGTGGTCTAGTCCCTCAGTTTTTAAAACATTTGCACATTTTTCACTTAATTAGTAATATCCACTCCCCTTCCATCCCCTCAACCAACAGGGGAAGAAATGAATGTAAATTCTGGAATAGAAAGTGTTTTGGAAAATAATCCTGTCAGTCAAATCATAGCTAGAATGATTTTCCAATTTTTATAGCTATCATAACAGCAGCCTGTGATTTGAAATCTTATAAAAACAGGAAAGTCATGTTTTAAGCTGTGCTTGGAATTCCTAATGTGATGAAAGAAAATTGTGATCTGTTGCTGCCACCAGCAGGTCATTCTCACAAAATGATATTTTCCCCTTGGCTCTTGGCTTTGTTTCCAACTCCTTGACAGATATTTCTTGAACACAAGATTCCTTAGTCAGGATGAATAATTATGTAAGTGCTCAATCACTCAGTCGTGTCCAGCTCTTTGCAACCCCATTGACTGTAACCCACCAGCTTCCTCTGTCCATGGGATTCTCCAGGCAAGAAAACTGAAATGAGTTGCCATTTCCTTCCCCAGGGTATCCTCCCAACCCAGGAATTGAACCTGGCGTCTCCTGCATTGGCAGATGGATTCTTTACCACTGAGAATAATTATTAACTAATAACAAATCTCTTTCATATGGAGCCTCAGTAACAATTTTTAAAATATCTACTATATATGATTTTTTCTTTTAGAAATAGGTCTAATTTTTTTTCCTTTTCTTCAATTCTTACTTTCATTTTTCTTCATAAGCTCCCAACTCTTGCTTTTTGGAGGCAATTTTTTCTGGTAGATGTACCTTGAGAATATGTGATCTGACTGCTACAAGACACTCCTTAAATTTTCATTTAGCTTACAGGTTTAAGGCTGGAGAATACAAGTGCGTTTCAAAGCCACATCATCCTGGGATTATACCTAGCTTCTACCACTAACCACCCTGGTGGTCTAAGGAGGTATGTAACTTTTCCAGGCCCAAGTTTCCTCCTCTTTGAAATGAAGATAATAATATATGTATCTCAGGACTGTTAAGAAAACTAAATGAAATAATGACTATAAAGCACTTAGCAAAATGTCTAAGCAATCCATTATGATTTGTTAATATCCCCAGAAAGGGCAAAAATAAGCGACTTCTATATGATCAGAAGCCAAATGAGACAGTTCTGCCTAAGTCTCCAGATGGTGGACTCCCACATCAAAGCTCTGACCATCACAAGACTCTAATGCTGACTTTATCTTTGTCCAGTTAATTTTAAGGCTCTGGTTCCCTTGAGACAGCTACAAACGTGCTTCATTTTTAAAAAGATGGTAACGACAATCCTACATGCAGGGCAGCAAAGGAGACACGGATGTAAAGAGCAGACTTTGGGACTCAGTGGGAGAAGGTGGGAGTGGGATGATTTGAGAGAATAGCCTTGCAACGTGTACATGACCACATGTAAAATAGACGGCCTGTGCAAGTTTGATACATGAAGCCCAAGGCCAAAGCCACTGCTCTGGGACAACCCAGACGGATGGGGTGGGGAGGGAAGGGGGAGGGGGGTTCAGAATGGGGGATACATGTATACCTGTGGCTGATTCATGTTGGTGTGTGGCAGAAACCATCACAGTATTATAAAGTGATTATCCTCCAATTAAAATAAATTTTAAACAAAAGTGAAGTCCTTAATAGGCCCAGGACTATATTAGGTTGGACTAAAGTTTTGTTTTCCGTAAGATGGCTCTTACGGAACTTAGCTGTCTTTAACTTCACTCAAAACAATTTTGTTGGATTGTATCGTGACAGCTAGCATATCAGTTTGCTTTTTTTTTTTAATTATCAAAATCGGTGACTTATGTGTAGCCATTTTAATATTGGGGATGGAAGGGGGAAAAGCAACATTTTTTTTTATATTATGCTTTATTTTGCATATTATGTTTTATATTTCAAGAAAGATAAAAATGCAACTGAAATACAAGAAAAGGTTTGTGCAGTGTATGGAGAAGGTGTTGTGACTGATCAAACATGTCAAAAGTGGTTTGCGAAGTTTCGTGCTGGAGATTTCTTGCTGGATGATGCTTCATGGTAGGCTAGACCAGGTGAAACTGACAGTGATCAACTTGAGACACTGAGAACAAGCAACATTATACCACATGGGAGACAGCCAGCACACCCAAAATAAACAAGTCAGACACTGAAAATCATTTGCACCAGCTTGGTTATGTTCATCGCTTTGATGTTTGGGTTCCACATAAGTTAATTGAAAAAACCTGCTTGATCATATTTCCACATAGGATTCTCTACTTAAATGTAATGAAAATGTTCTTTTTTAAAACAAATTGTGATGGGTGATAAAAAGTGGATCCAATACAATGATGCGACATGGAAGAGATCGTGGGGTCAGAAAAATGAACCACCATCAACCACAGCAAAGTCCAGTCTTCATCCAAAGAAAGTGATGTTGTGTATATGCTGGGATTGGAAGGGAATCCTCTATTATAAGCTCCTTGCCGAAAACCAAACAATTAATTTCAACAAGTACTGCTCCCAATTAGATCAATTGAAAGCAGTTCTTGACAAAAAGCTTTGGGGATTAGTCAACAGAAAATGCATAATCGTCCATCAGGATAATGCAAGACTTCATGTTTCTTTGATGACCAGGCAAAAACTGTTACAACCTGACTGGTAAGTTCTGATTCATCTGCTGTATTATACATCTGCTGTACCATACATTGCACCTTCGAATGTCCATTTATTCCGGTATTTACAAAATTCTCTCAATGGAAAAAATTTCAATTCTCTGGAAGACTGTAGAAGGCACCTGGAACTGTTCTTTGCTCAAAAAGATAAAAAAACTGTGGGAAGACGGATTTAGGAAGTTGCTTGAAGAATAGCCAAAGGCAATGGAAACAGTGAATGCGCTGTTCAATAAAGTTCTTGGTGAAAATGAAAACTGTGTGTTTTATTTTTACTCAAAAAACTGAAGGCACTTTTTGGCCAACCCAATATAAACAAATTAGGTTCCCTGGATATCCCACTAACACCTGATAACAGCTTTCTTCCCAAGAGATGACAGAAGTGGTATTTCCACGATATTTCTCATAAGATGTAAGTGCGTGTAAGTACATTTCTCTCTAAACTTTGAAATTTCTTTCTTTTGATGAGTTTCAGAGAAATAAAAGCTATCCATTATTTGTTTCTGCCACCATTAAATATATTCAAGGTGGAGTGTAACCAATAGGGCTGTTCCCCAGTACAATTAGTGGAAATGATTTCTCGTCTAGGCCAAGACAGTAACCAAAGCCACAGAGTCTCCTTGCTTGACGCTGGTTGAGACTGATTCCTTGGATGTCTCGCTGAGGAGCTTCCATTTGGTACAAGACTGGACAATGTGAATTCCCACCCAGCATAGCTCTAGAGTCTTGTGGAGGATGGAGATGATGGAAAATAAATTTCAAAAACAATATATGTGCACTTGCATAACTAAATTACCTTGCGGTGCACCTGAAACATTGTAAGTCAACTATGCTTCAATAATATATATACATATATTAAAAAAAAAAAAAAAGATTGTGTGGACTGATCATTATCAGAGGCATGTGCTTCTGCCCCAATACTCCAGTGAAGAGGACTCAATGAATACAGCTCCTGCCTCCCTTGCTCCTTCATTCCCCGTAACCCTTGGGAAAAGGAGATGACTGTGACAGCCAGTCCGGACCACAAGGTGGAAGCCGCATGGTGAGAACAGAGGAGCAGCGGCACGCTGGGAGCCTGGGTGACTGAGGTCACACAGGCCTGGACTACCAACCCAGACCCCACTTTTACTTAAAAAATCAACTTCTGCCTCATTTTCGCTCCTGTTATTTTGGATTCTCTGACAATCGGAGCCTCAGAATGACAGCAGAGTCTAGGAATGCAGGAGCAGGCAGAGATGCAGCCCAGAAAAACAGGGACGTGATTAAGGCGAACAACAAGCAGATGAATGGGGTGGCGGGCAGTGCACATATTCAGGGAACAACCTAGCAAGCCATGAAGTATATTCAGACTCTAAGATTCACATTCACGAACGAGTATAATGGATCTTCATTAATAAAGCACTTAGAAAAGTCTCTAGCACATAGTAAATAATATAGAGGTGCTACTAACTAAAAATTAAGAATGAACGGGGTGATGGCTAATTTTGAGTCAATTTGGCTAGGGAGGTGACTGGTGTGGGGCCAAAGCCCCTGTTCAAATCCCACTTGTTCAGTAAATCACTAGTCTAGAGTTTGTGGTGAAGGTATATTTTAGATATGATTAAGATTTACCATCAGTTGATTGTAAATCAGATGGAAATACCAGAGCACCTTATCTGTCTCCTAAGAAGCCTGCATGTAGGTCAAAGAGCAACAGTTAGTACCAGATACAGGACAATGGACTGGTTCAAAATGGGGAAAAGCTGTGTAACGTCACCCTGCTTATTTAACTTCTAAGCAGAGTACATCATGAGAAATGCCAGGTTGGATGAATCACAACCTGGAATCAAGATTGCCGAGGACAATATCAATAACCTCAGATATGCAGATAAAACCACTCTAATGGCAGAAAGCAAAGAGGAACTAATTAGAGAGTCTCTTGATGAGGGTGAAACAGGAGAGTGAAAAAGCTGGCTTGAAACTCAACATTCAAAAAATTAAGATCATGTCATCCAGTCCCATACTTTACGGCAAATAGAAGGGGGGAAAGTGGAAGCAGTAACAGAATTTAGTTTTTTGGTCTCCAAAATCACTGCAGATGGTGACAGCAGCCATGACATTAAAAGACGCTGGCTCCTTGGAAGGAAAGCTATGACCAACCTAGATAGCATATTAAAAAGCAGAGACACCACTTTGCCAACAAAGGTCCATCCAGACAAAGCTATGGTTTTTCCAGTGGTCATGTATGGATATGAGAGTTGAACCATAAAGAGGGCTGACTACCAAAAAATTGATGTTTTTGAACTGTGGTGCTGGAGAAGACTGTTGAGAGTCCCTTGGACTGCACGGAGATCAAACCAATCAATCCCAAAGGAAATCAGTCCTGAATATTCATTGGAAGGACTGATGCTGCAGCTGAAACTCCAATACTTCGGCTGCCTGATGCGAACAACTGATTCATTGGAAAAGACCTTGATGCTGGGAAAGATTGAAGAAAGGAGGAGAAGGGTGCGACAGATGGTTGGGTAGCCTCACCGAGCCAATGGACATGAACTTGGGGAATCTCCAGGAGATGGTGCAGGACAGGGAAGCCTAGCATGCTGCAGTCCAGGGAGTTGCAAAGAGTCAGACATGACTAAGCTACTGAAAATCAACAAAAAAAATAGATTATCCTCCCTAATGTGGGAGAACAGATGGCATTAAGAGCAAAAACTAAAGTTGCCAAAGAAGAAGGAATTCTGCCTCAAAACTGCAACATGGAGATTCTGCCTGCTTTTTCCAGCTGCTGGCTTGCCCTAGATTTTGGCTTGCCCCACCAACCCTCACAATCGCATGAGTCAACTCAGACAGAGAGACAGACAGACAGACAGACAGACAGACTACTCTCATTTTGTTTCTCTAGAGAACAGTAATACAAATGGAAAGTTGGTGGTCCAGTGTTAAGAATCTGCCATACAACACAGGGGACGCGGGTTCGATCCCTGATCGGGGAACTGGGATCCCACCAGCTGCAGAGCAAATAAGCCCCCGTGCCACAGCTAGAGAGTCCACGCACCACAAAGAGAGCTCTCGCATGATGCAGCTGAGACCTGAGGCAGCAAACAGAGAAAGAAACCTGCACTAGAAGGCACTGGAATTTGTTTGCTGACCGCTGGGAGGGGCGGTAACGGACCAGAACAGTCAGAGGGAAGCCTTGCTCAGCGCAGCATCACCTCCAATCCTCAGCATCACCTCCAATCCTCCTTCCCTCCCAAAGTCGTCCTGAAGACCAACCCCTCCAGGACCCCAAATGTTCAGTCACCCTCCTGCCCTTGCCACTGATTTAGAGAAGATGAGAAGGACCATAATAGTAACAGTCAACCCCAGCTCTGGAAGTAAAGCTTACAGGCACAGGATATCTTTGAGAGGGTGACAAAAATGTTCTAGGGTAAGAGAATGGTGATCACTAAGCACCATTTTTGAATACAATATTAATAAATGGCACTGAGTCACTCACTTTTAAAGTGATTGGTTTTTATGTTATGTGAACCTTACTTCAGTAAATTACTTTCAATAGTGAATTTTGTTATATGAATTTTTCCTCAAAAAATTTTCCACTTCCTTCCTCTGGGACGAGAGCTTTGAGCCTGTTACAGAAAGCAGGGTTCCTTTTCCCTGCCTCCGCAGCACGGCTTTCCCAGGGAAGCATTTCCATGCAGGCGAGATAGAGCTCAGTATTATGTTCACTTGGGTAACAGACCTCAAGCTAAGTCCACCAAGTAAGCTGTTGTCGATAATAAAAGTGGTACCTTAGCCACATTTACTCTTTATTTCTCAACCTTGAAAGGTATAAAGGCTGAAGGACCCCCTGGTAACTGAGGTTGTCCACACCCCCTCAGTCTTACGTCCCACAACCACATGCATCCCAAGTGCAGAGTGGTTGGGGCATCTGGGGGCCTCGCCTGGAGTCAGGAAGCTTCCGCTCCACCTTTACGATACAGGCTTTCTTGTTCTCCGTCCTGTAAATTGTTGTTGTACGGCTGCAAGTCGTGTCTGACTCTGCAACCCCATGCACCGTAGCCCGCCAGGCTCCTCTGTCCGTGGGATTTCCCACACAAGAATGCTGGAGCGGGTTGCTCTTCTCCTCTCCAGGGGATCTTTCTGACCCAGGGATCGAACCTGCATCTCCTGCTTGGCAGGCAGGCGCTTTACCCTGAGCCACCTGGGAAGCCCCCACCCTGTGTCTAAGGAGACCTCAAAGCAGCCTCTTGTGTCTTGTGTTTGTCAATCTGAGCAAGCTGAGCAGGACGGGTGGTGCAATCAGACCAGCTGCACTGGTGGTGAAGCACCATTTTTACACTGTCCTGCACTAACACCCATGTGGACCAAGTATTCCCATCAAGGTAAGGATAAAGACCACGGCGGAGATGAGGGAGAAACTGCGGAAATGAGCTTCTCTCCTGTCCCCTTGCTACGTCCCTACCTCTGACATTATACGGATCTAAAACTACTTGAAACGTCTTTAGTATTTTCTGACATCTCTTCAAAAAAATAGAAATAAAGGAATTGCTTGTTGTGTCTGTTTGATTGGATTTTCACCTCTTACAAAAAAGATTTATCATTTTTTATAAATTAAAAAAATTATGAAGATTAACCTACATTTAACACTTTAGGTTTTCAAGTAAGTGTAACAAACTCCAACAAACCGTCCTGTCTGTGTCAATAAGGATTTTTCCCCAGTTTTTTTTAATCACAAATGCTGCATGCTGAACTGGTATGGACACTGTGAACAACATAAGGCTCTTAGGGATGTTAGTCTGCGATGGCCTGAAGCCGAGAACACAGGCCAGCTATAGAAGGGGCTTCAGGAAAAGTATTCTAAACCAAAAAAACCCTCTGTCACACAAGGTAAGAGAAAATTATATCCCTTTGTTGAGTCCTTTCTTCAACAACAAAAATAGCATGTCTACAAACCCCTCTAAGGCCCAATATACTAACTGGGAACCAACTCAGAGAAACAGTGCCATCTACTGATTATACATGCTATTTGCCACAAGTGACAGAATTTCAATCTTGTCAGTAAATTGCCAGACAATGTGAAGTAGACCTTGAACGCAACGTTCAGAAACAAAGTTTATTTGACTCGTTCCTTTATCATACACGCTGCTAAATGGATGAGCTCTTGGGAAGTTGAATTCTACAGATCCGAGCTGCTCACACTTTAATCCATTAGTGATTCAGTCCTAATGAGAACGTGATTCAAATGTATTTACGCTGTCATTTAGAGCAAGATATTCCCATGAAGACATGTCAAAGGTGCACTTGTGCAATTAGAAATGAATCACATACTTGAATCAAACAGTACCCTTTGCACTGACAGTTATTGTCAGCTCATGCTGCAGACATGATTCCAGAAATCATGGAAGTAAGAAGGGAAGTCTCTGCTGCTGGAAGGGAAGAAAAACCACTGGTTCTGCCTTCTGGAGAAGGAAATGGCGACCCGCGCCAGGACTGCCTCGCCTGGAGAATTCCATGGACAGAGGCCCTGGGCAGGTGACAGTCCATGGGGCGGCAAAGAGTCGGACACAATGTGTGACTAACTTTCACTTTCACTTTCTGCCTTCTTCAGTGCCAAACACAGCCCCACATTCGGCAATCAGCTTTAAAAAATACCCTGAAAGTGAGATCTCTGAGTAAAGAACCCAATCGTGGCGGTTAAAGGGGGCGCGGTGCGGGATGAAGTATCTCATTCATTTATTTATTCATTTCTCACTTGCAAGTAGCTGTCTTGTGCCAGGGACCATACGAGGTACTAAGATACTAGGAAGGTGAAGTCGCTCAGCTGTGGCCGACTCTTTGTGACCCCGTGGACTGTAGCCCACCAGGCTCCTCCATCCACGGAGTTTCCCAGGCAAGAATACTGGAGTGGGTTGCCATTTCCTTCTCCAGGGAATCTTCCCGACTCAGGCATTGAACCCAGGTCTCCCTCACTGCAGGCAGACTCTTTACCATCTGAGCCACCAGGGAAGCCCCGAGATACTAGGGTGAATATGATAAAGGCCCCATCCTCAGAGAATTCAGCCTAGTGTAAAAGGAAGCCAGGTATTACAAAATAACAGTTATAAACTGTGTTATCTCAGAGTAGATAACAGACAAAAGAATTCTTATAAATTGAGTACCAACCACAGGAAAGGCACTGTGTATGTGCAACCCAGATGTTAACTGGATACGCCTTAAATTCTGGGTTCACTGAGTCTGATCCCCCGCAAATCCCTGGCCTATTGGCCTGAAAGCCTTCCTTGATCCCCAATGGCTGAGTGCTGTCTTCTCAGCCTCCGGCTCCTGTGTCCTGCACGCGGGCCTTGGTCCCAGGTCGCATGGAGGCTCTTGGCGAACTCAGCCTCTCTTCTGAAATTCTGGCAAGATTTGGGGGTAAGGCAGAGATTGAGGAGGGTTACTTCCCACACTCCTTAGCAAACAGTCAAGTGAAGAACAATCGTAATTCAAATATCCTCCGGTTCTCATCACAGGGCGCGTCCCTTATCTAACCCAGTCCCAGCCTCCCTCCACAATCTCCTTTTTCTCCCCTCCATCCTTCCCGCTCAGATTGTCTCCAAAGTTCTAAATTTTCCTTCCTCTATTCCACTTTGAGAGCAACCAACACCCATGTTGTTGAAAGGCTCACCAAGTTTGAATAGGGTGTTTTTCCAAATAAAAACTAAGAGGAATTCTGATGAAGTCTAGATAATATTTCTCCACAGACACAGAAAACAAACATCTGGTTACCAAACAGGAAAAGGGGCAAGACAGATAAATTAGGAGTTTGGAATCAACAGACACGACTATATATAAAATAGTAAACAGCAAGGACCCACTGCAGAGCACAAGCAACTATACTCAATATCTCGTAATAGTCTCTAATGGTGAAGAATCTGAAAAAGGATATATATATATAAATGAATCACTTGTTGTAAACCCATACCTGAAACTAACACAACATTATAAACCAACTATACTTAAAAAAAAAAAAGAAAAAGATAATATTTCTCTACCTGGCTGGCTATATATTTCATGAAGTTTTGCAACTATTCTTGGACATATCACTGAACAGACAGTAAAATTCAGTTCATCAAAGACAACACTAACGCTGTCATGGGTTGCTAATGTATGCAAAGCACTTAGCATTTAGAGCACAGTAATAAAAACTTAATGTTAGCCATTATTATTTTTATCATTATAACATCCATTTTATCTCTTCTGTAGCAACATTTACTACCGAGGTAATATCTTCCAGTCTCATGCCTTTATTAAACACCATCTACACGCTGAAATATCCTGAATTTCTCTCTAGCCTTGACCAATGTTTCCGAACTCAGCTCATACCAAACTGCTTATTTGACACCTCCACTGGCTACCTAACAGGCATATCAAACTTGACGTAATCATGTCTGAACTTGCGCTCTTCCCCCACAAACCTCCTTATCTCAGTATCTGGCAATTCCATTTCTCCTTTGGCTCGGGCCAGAAACCTTGCCCCATTCCAAATGATTCCAAGATCACTTTTTCTTTTCTTCTTACACCTTAAATTCAATCCATTCAGATATCTTGTCAGCTCTGTGTTCAAAAATATCCACAATCCAACACTGCCCTGCTCCCCCTTGGTCCAGTCACCAACGCCTCTTGACATGATTATGGCAAGAGCCTCCTAACTCATCTCATTGTTTGCACCCCATGTTCCACCAGTCTGTTCTCATCACGGAGCGGCTCAGCTCATGACTTTCCTTGGCTCCATTCCCAGTGGCTTTCCATCTCCCTCAGAGTAAAGCTGAAGCCTTCAAGATGGTCTTCCACGCCCTGTAACATCTGACCACCTCATCCCTTACTACATTTCTGACTCTCAGAAACAGCTGCCTCGAGCTGCTTCTCAAATGCGTCAACACTCCTTCACCTGTCTCAGGACCTTTGCCCTTGTGGTGCCCTCTATCTGGAACACTTTTTCCCAGAGAATGTCATGAGTCTCAATCCTTTTTTCAGGCCTCTGCATAAATCCACCACATATAAATAGCAATCTCCATCTTCACTTTAATATCTCCCTTATTCTTATTTTTCTTCATAGCACTTATCACCATGTGCAATATTATGTTAAGTCACTTTAGTTGTGTCCAGGCTTGCCAGGCTCCTCTGTCTCCGGAATTCTCCAGGCAAGAATACTGGAGAGGGTTGCCATTTCCTCCTCCAGGGCATTTTACTGACCCAGGAATCAAGCCCACATCTCTTACGTCTCCTGCATTGGCAGGTGGGCCCTTTACCGCTAGCATCACCTGGGAAGCCCTCTGAAACCACAGAACTGTCTACAAAAGCAGGCTCCTGCTCAGGACACTCTGGGCTGCAGAAGTAGACACACACCCAGGCACGCCAGCTCTGCGCAAGGCTCCAAGGTCACACGTGTGCGGGTGCACGATCCCTGCTCCCTGGGGGACCAACCTGACCGGCTCTCACGGGCAGACCTGAGAACACTGCCAGATGGGGGGTCTCCTGGGAGAGGACATGCTTCCTGACCAAGCAGGCCCACGTTCAAGACTTCCTGGCCTAGAGCTGTAGGCCTGGGCTCCCAGAGCCGCCTCCCCAGAGGTGGGGGTCCCTCTGAGTGGCCCCACCTGGCACATCCATCTGACACCTCCCTTACATGTGCGCATTATTCTCATGATGCTAGAATGAAAGCACGAAGAGGGCAGAGACTGCCTATTTTTTGCTGGATGCGTAATCCCTAAGATGACGTCCAACACGTACTAGATATTCAATAAATAATTGTGGAATGACAGATGAATTTAATCAAAATTAAGAAAGGCGGGGATTTCAAGCAGTTCACCAATACCTAATATGAACAGAAGCCAAGATGAAAATTGAAAAGAGTTCACTGCATTTGCCAACTAGCAAATGACTGGATAGAGGCCTCTAGTATTGGGGAGAGAGATACTGAGAACTCTTCTGGAAATGGACAGTGGTGATGACTGTACAACACTGTGAATGTACAGACAGTAATTCATTTCGACGGGGTCTGTTTTTAAAATGTGGTATAAAGTAAAATTTATTCTACTTTTTACAATGTTTTCATGTATCAGTTCATCCCATTCAAGGATTATTCTGCCAACAACTAATGACAGTTGGATGCCATCAATTATAATTATTAAAGTGCTTTTCCTCGGTGATACCTCTGTGGGTAATGTCTCACGTCAGGTCACCTGGAAAACAGACCGAGCAGATCTGCAGGCAGGGAGTTTGTTAGGAGCGACATCTGTAAGGCACTGAAGGAAGCAGGTCTGGACACAGAGACAAGCTGAACGGCAATGAAGCTACCACACAGGCCCCAACGGAGGGCCTCTGGAGCTGGAGTGGTCCTGAAGGCTTGTCCCAAACTGAGGCAAGGGGCTGGGCCTTTCTACCTTACATCATCAGATCAGCGGGCGCCAGTCACCTGTGGGAGGGAGGGGACCTCTGCATAAGGCAGCTCCTTTCAGCTGGGGGCTCTTCCTGGACAGAGACTTGGCTGTGAGTGGTCGTCAGTGACACTCCCAACAGGTGGACAAATGAGCAGCCTGATCCTAAAAGGGCCAACCTGGGCAGTACACCCTAGTGTCCACTACAATTAACACAGACAATAAAGCAGCCAGTCTCTTACCCTTTAAAAATATTTTTCCCCATTTATTTTTATTAGTAAAAAAGATTTTATACCTGAGAATGATGTGATACAAGATACATTTGAAGACAGTTTTACATGTTAAGCCTCACATAAGAAGCCTATACAGAGTCCATAAATGCCATTTTTGCTTTTTATTAGTTGATTACTCCCTTTCTGACAAACTTGGTCCTCAAAATGCCAGTTCATGAGTCACAGATGTACACATGTCCAGGTGTGCATGTGCGTGCCATGTCTAGTCACTCAGTCGTGTCCGATTCTTTGCGATCCCATGGACTATAGCCTGCCAGACTTCTCTGTCCACGGGGACTCTCCAGGCAATAATACTGGAGTGGATAGCCTTTCCCTTCTCTAAGGGATCTTCCCAACCCACTGATCAAACCCAGGTCTCCCACATTGCAACTGGATTCTTTACCATCTGAGCCACCAGGGAAGCCAAGAATACTGGGAGTGGGTAGCCTTATCCCTTCTCCAGGGGATCTTCCTGATCCAGGAATCGAACTGGGGTCTCCTGCATTGCAAGCAGATTCTTTACCATCTGAGCTACTAAGGAAACCCATAAACACCCAGGCATGGCACTACAGATCTACAGAACTCAAATTTGATGATAATTGAGTCTTTACTCAAAACCTTAAGACCATATTCAGTCTAAAAGAAATTTCCCTAAAAAGAATCAAAAGCTGATTATAGGAGCCCTAACTAGAGATTAAATGAGTAATTCCTCTTTGCAGACTTCAGTCTTGTAAAGCTTGCTTTGTACATTGATGTCAACAATCACCTCACAAACCTTCGACATGATGGTAGCTGAACCATGGTCCAGGGTATATACAGTGCTTGGTGGACATGGTTTTACAGACCGCGTGTCAGTCCCCTAGGAGTCAGAGGTCCCAGATCAGAAACCGGTGCTCTGAAGCATCTAGTGCTCCTCCCCATCCTGCCACGAGCTACACACCATTCTCACCCAAACTGCCCTGCAATAACTACCACATCGCATCTTCGGCATGTGCTATCCTAGTCTCTCACCCTCTTTCTCCTTTGAGCTACAGTTTAAACTGAGCAAAGCTTTCAATTGTCTACCACATCTACGGCTACAACTCCTAATCGATTTAGCTTTCCCAAAGACAAGGAACTGGGTGCTTCACCTTTTAATATTCCTTTAAAAATCCCTTAGAAAGCACTTAATAAAAGTGCACAAATTATGGAATTATTGATAATTATAGGATGATATAAGTATGTCTTTAATGTTTCAATATTTAGGAACATATACAAAACACTAAACAAGTCAGTTTTGACTACCGTATCAAAACTATAATATAGTGTGCAACAAAATACATTATTATAATTAAAATAATTCTATTTGTTTTCCAAAAGTACATTTACTTACTAGATTAACTTTTTAAAGGGGGAAGCAAAGTAATGTCGTAAAGTAATATTTCATTATATAGCAATAGTTTGATTGGTTATATTTTGAAAAAAGAATGATACATTTTCTCTTATTCTTTCAAGAAAAGGATCTGTAAGATTTAAATGATCTCCAGGAAAATGTTTCCACTGTTTCAGCTGTGACATGGAGAGAGGTTTCAGGGAGTCAGACTTCTGGTGATGTGGACCAAGCTGACAACTTCTAGACACAGGGAATTTTTCCAATGAATCACCTGAAAAAAGTAAAACAATAAGAAAATCCTGAGGTCAATCAATATTCTATTATACACAATACCTTTTAATTATATAATGAGTTTGTGTGATTTATTATATTTGATTACCATAGTTCATGTTAAGATGAGCAAATTCAATTGATTCACTCCTTCTACAAATATTTATAAACTGTTTATTATGTGCTAATTTGAGCAAAGAGGGCCAAAGTGGTCAACAAAAATAGACATGGCTTCTGACTTCAAGGACTTTATGATCTAACATGAGAACTACACATTAAACAAATAATCATCCAGAGAGATAGATGTATTATAGGTCCACAATTTCTTATCTAAAAGCCTGTGGGGCCAGATAGGTTTCCAAATTTAGAATATAATTGTAACAACATGGGATAACACTTCATAATCAAATTCATTAATCAGCTACGGCAAGAACAGCTGTACAAAAGAGATTAAAGACCATCGATGAATTCACATAAATTTAGCTAAGGTTTCTGCCACCAAATAAGACTGAAGCAAATTTATGAAAGTGAAGTGAGGGAAAGTCGCTTAGTTGTGTCCAACTCTGTAACCCCTATATAGTCCATGGAATTCTCCAGGCCAGAATACTGAAGTGGAATCTTCTCCAATATTCTCCAGGGGATCTTTCCAGCCCAGGGATTGAACCCAGGTCTCCCGCACTGCAGACGGATTCTTTACCAGCTGAGCCATAAGGGAAGAAGGTGTGGGAAGGGCAGGGGGGTGGCCCACAACTTTTGGTCTTTCAAGCTTTCTAGATTTCAAAACTGGAAATAAGGAACTATGGAGCCACATTACAAATAGAGCTAAGGGTATGAAGCTAAGACAGAGAGGGCTATGAGCTTTTCCTAAGAGGAAAAGCTGACCTGTGTTACTGAGATCTGAAGGATGACAGAGTGGCCACAATGGCAAAGCAGAAAGGCCCTGAGCTCACCTTCTCCCATGAGCACACCAGAAGTACTACTATGCGATTGTTACAATTGCAGCTTTTCATGAGAGGGATGTGAAGACTGACAGAAGAGATTTTCCACAATTAAAGACAGAAGGAACTACAAGGAGAGGGTAGGAGAGGCAGAGATGCAGTCAGGACCCACCCCCTGGGTAGGTGACCCACAAAGGGGAGGATAATCACAATTGCAGAGGTTCTCCCCAAAGAGCAAGGGGCCTGAGGCCCACATCAAGCTCTCTAGTCTGGGGGTCCTGCACAGGGAAGATGAGCCCCCAAAACATCTGGCTTTGAAGACCAGAGGGAATTACATATGGGGAAGCCAGAGGACTATAGGAAATAAGAGACACCACATTCAAAAGGCTCATGCAAATCTCACATGCTAAAAGTCCCAGGGCAGAGGCAATGGTTTGAAAAGAATGAAAAGAACCAGTGTCAGATCCACTTGCTGATCTTGGAAAGCCTCCTGGAGAAGCAGGAGCTAACTGTAATCCCCCTGGGAACAGCCATTCCGGGCAGCTCATTCTTCCCACAAGGGCATTGATGCTGGCGAGCACCATTTTGAAGTTCTCCCTCTAGCCTAGCAGAACCAGGGGCCTACCTGCCCACCAGCAAGCCAACACCAGTCCCAGAAACCATAAGCCGAGCAGCTAGACAAACAGGAACCCGGCCCCACCTACCCGTAGGCCACACTCCCTCTATGACCATCTGGGGCACACAGCCGGCAGAACCAGGACGTGGCACTGCCAGTGAACAGGCTGGAGCCACCGTATGTGGCGAGTCTGGCAGCCAGCCAGGCCAGGGACCGGCTCTAACTCCCAGGGCACCCACTCTGTCTGCCTGCCACAACAGAAGGAGCCACGCAGCCCCCAGAGGGGGCGCCCGAGATACAGCTCCGGTGACCGAGGGGAGTGCGCTGCGGGGCCCCACTGCATGACTCCTATACAAGGCCACTTCTCCAACATCAGGAAAAACCCAACCTATTTAATACACAAAAATAAACACAGAGGCAAAATGAGGAGACAGAAGAATATGTCCAAACAAAGAAATAAAATGAAACCCCAGAAGAAGTACTGAGAGAAGAAGAGATAAGCAATCTACCCAATAAAGAGTTCAGGGTAATAATCATAAAGATGCTCAACAAACTCAGGAGATGAATGGTGAGAAGTTTAACAAGAGCTAGAAAACAGACAGAAGAACCAAACAGAACAGAAGATACAAAAGCTGAGGCTGCTTTGACAGTAGAATAATACCTCAAAAGTACTAACCAAAAAAAAAAAAAATCCATTAAAAAACCCTATCAATTAGAACTGTACACTTAGCAAAGAAAGAATTTAAGAAAGAGAAAAAACACTTTGAAAAAATACTGAGAGACTTAACCACTAATAGACCCTTGTTGGGGGAAAAAACAAAAAATGAAAAGACAGACAGTAGAAATGAATCAAAATATATCAGTAATTATAATTAATGTAAATAGACTGAATGCTCTAGTTGAAAGAAAACATCAGACTGGATAAAAAAGAAAATCCAGGCTCATGCTATTTAAATATGAGAGCTACCGAAAATGATACAGAAAGACTTAATGTAAAAGAATGGGAAAAGATGTATCAGATAAATACTAACAATGAGAAAGTCAGTATAATATATTAACAGAAGACAAAATGAAAGCAAAAGACATCAGGGATAAAGCAATCCCTACATAATAAAAATATAAATAATAATGAAAACATTTCACAAACATATAAAATATATAAAGCAAAAATTGACAGAACAATAAGAAACAGACAAATTCACTGTCATACTGTAAGATTTTAATGTATTTCTTAATAACAGACACGTCACAGGCACTGCTTTTCTTGCTTCTGCTTGCACTTAGTCTCCGGTACTGCCGTGTAGACTCAGTGAGGTAGAACCAAGAAAGAACCCTTACTTTCCCAACAAATTTTTGGAGGTCTTGTGAGATCAAACAAGACCAAAAAGAAAAAAAAAAGAAAAAAAAAAAAAAAAAAAAAAAAAAAAAAAAAAAAATAACAGACACGTCTAACAAAGAATTAGGTTATTAACGGAAAAATGGGCAAATGTTATAAACAGGTGGTTCACATAGAGAAAATACAGCTCTTAACCACAGAAAAACATTCTCAACTTCACTCATAACAAAAGTAAATTAAATTAAATTAAAACTAAACAAACAAACCAGTTTTTACTCAGACTGGCAAAAACCCAAACATTTGATAAATCCTAAATTGGGAAAGCTGTGGGGAAATAGTATACTGTTGGTGGGGTATAAATGATACAACCTCCACTCCAATGGAGGGCACCTTAGCAGGACCTATCAAAATTACAAATGCACATATTGTCTGACAAAGCAACACTGATAATTAACCTTACAAGATATTTGAACATATGGAAAAAGATGTATGAATGAAGATGCATACTGACTGAAAAGAACCTAATTAATTCATGGCTGTGAGGTTAGATGAATAAATACGGTCTATTCATTCAATGGAGGATTATACACTGAGGGGAAAAAAAGAATGAGGAAACTCTTTCTGTAATGGTATACTATTAAATGAAAAAGGTACAGAAGGTACAGAATCCTACATATACTACACTATCCCTTATGGGGGCTGGGGGAACTGGGCAATAATATTTATTCAGAGTTCCTTGCATATGCATAAAAATACATCTAGGATACACAAGAAACTAGTAACAGTGGTTTCTTATAGGGTAGCAGGACTAGAAACTAGACAGATGAGGGCATTACAGAAGGAAGTGTTTCCACCATATACATTTTATACTTTCCAATAGCTTTCATATGTAAACACTGCCAATTTTCCAGGTAAATTAGTAAATTTTTAAATCTTTAAAATAAGAAAAAAATAATTTGGTAACAGAAACTTTGACTAATATGGCAGAGCTCTAAACTAAGTAATTAAGAGAATACAAATGATTTTCATGCACAAGAGAAACATTTATTAACTGAACACACCAGGCCATACACCAAGTCTCTACAGTTGCCAAAGAATCAATATCATGCAGACCATACTTGGGACTACAGTGCAGTAGCCAGAAGTCAATGACAAAAACTAAAATACACTTTAAGACATACTTTTAAATACCTCATGAGTCAAAGAAGAAATCACAATGGAAAATAAAAAATATTTAGAACTGAAAAATAAAAAGATGGCATATCAAAATGAGATTCAACTTAGTAGAAAATTTACAGTCTTAATACCCATTTTAGAAAAGAAGACTGAAAGTCATTAAGCTAAGGATTTAACTTTAGAAAATAAGGGAAAAATCAGATAAATACAGGGCAAAAGAAAAGAAATAATTAGAGTAGAAATCACTAAAATGGAAAAAACATACAATAGAGGAGATTAATGTTGACTATATAAAGTATAAATTATTCCATGCTAGTCTTACACAGTTTCACTTCTTAAACTCATCTCAATACAATTATCAAGTGACTTCCAACTTCCAGACATTGCTTGCTCAAGGACCACTTCCAGTCGAGTTCCTATCTGAACAGTGTTCACTCTGGAGGGCTGACACTCTCAGCCTCTCTAAGCAGCACAAGCAGCGTGTGACGTGCTGAGGAGCACGGTGGCTCGGGCGTACTGTCCAGAAAGTCTGACCTCATCAGGAGTGAGCAGTACACAAAAATAAACAGCAGGATTAGCCTGTCGTGTTTGTGTGTGTGTGTGAGAAACAGAAATAAGGATTTAAAACACTTCTCTAATTCTTAAATCATTATCATCAGGATTTGAATGATTTTTACTAAATAAGTCCAATTTTCCACAATTGATTCTGAAATAGGCTAAATTGAGAGAACTAAGAGGGTTCTATTTAAAATTTTTGCTCCTAGAGTAATGGAAATAAAAATAAAAATAAACTAAAGGATCTAATTAAAAGCAAAAGGAAACTATCAACAAAAAGACAACCCTCAGAACGTTAAAAAATAATTGCAAACAAAGCAACTGACAAAGGATTAATAATCTCCAAAACATACAAGCAGTTCAAGCAGCTCAGGATCAGAAAACAAACAATCCAATCAAAAAAATGGGTGGAAGACCTAAACAAACATTTCTCCAAAGAAGACAAACACATGAAAAGATACTCAACATTGCTGATTATTGGAGAAATGCCAATCAAAACCACAATGAGGTATCACCTCACACTGGTCAGAACGGCCATCATCAAAAAAATCTACAGACAATAAATGCTGGAGCGGATGTGTAGAAAAGGGAGTCCTCTTGCACTGTTGGTGGGAAAGCAAATTGATACAGCCACTATTCCTTTAAAAAAAAAAAAACTAGGAATTCAACTACCGTATGACCCAGCAATCCCACTACTGGGCATAAACCTTGAGAAAACCATAATTCAAAAAGACACATGTACCCCAATGTTCACGGTAGCACTATTTACAAGAGCCGGGACGTGGAGGCCACCTAGATGTCCCCTGACATAAAAGAAGTTGTAGCACATATATACAATGGAATGTTACTCAGCCATAAAGAGGAAGAAATTTGAGTCAGTTTTAGTGAGGTGGATGAAACTGAAGCTTGTTATACAGGGTGAAGTTAAGTTAAAAAGAGAAAAATATCGTATATTAATGCATACACATGGAATCTAGAAAAACGGTACTGACGAACCTATGTGCAGGACAGGAGCAGAGACACAGACGGAGAGAACAGACGTGGACAGAGCTGGGGAAGGAGGGGGTGGGTATGAACTGCGAGAGCAGCACTGACAGATAAACACTGCCACGTGTGGAACAGCTAAGCGGGAAGCAGCTGGACCGCACAGGCATCTCAGCCGGGAGCTCTGGGATGAGCGGGGTGGGGAGGGGATGAGAGGGCGGCCCAGGAGCGAGGGGATATATGTACACTTACAGCTGAGTCATACAGCAGAAACCAACACGACACTGGAAAGCAATTATCTTCCAATTAAAAAAAAAAAAAAGGGCCAAAAAAAAATTTTTTTTCTCAAATACCCATGTCACAGTTGCCCTAGGACCTGAAGAAAAAATAAAACTAACATATGCAAGTGGTCAATATTTTAGTCATTCTGCTTTTAAATATTTTCAACTGCTAAAGACAGACCAATTAACTTCATCATCATAACAGAATTAAAATACAACTAACCTGTATGATTTTCTCCCGTACATTCACAGTCAAGCAGGTCATGAGTAACGCAATGTGAACTTTCATGCAATGTGAACAAATTTTTAAGTTCTTCCACTGAAAACTGAATATGATCAGATGTCTTGGATAGGTCTACAACTGCCCCAGAAAGACCTTGCTTACTGATCTGTCTTTGATAGATCTTTTCCTCTATTGTGCCTGAAGAGAAAACATTCATTAGATTTCCTTCAGATCTTTACATCTGTCATTTTGGTAGGGTAAGATACGTTTATTACTATACTAGCTAACAAATAGCTACCAATATTCCTGGTACTGAAGTTTAACACACAAGACACCTTTATTTACTCAAGAGAATACATCTTTTTTCATACTGGAGGGTTACTACCTGTGGTTAGGAGTCTGTAAATATGTACAGGGTGCTTCTGACCATCTCTCCACACTCTAGACATTGCCTGTAGAAAATAAATGAGAACTCAGAGTACAACAGAAACTAATAACCTTCTCCACACAAGCAACTTGTATTCATAAATTTAAGACTGGGAATTCTACATTTCACTTACAGCTTCAAAAACCAAAGCCCAGGCATACCTAAGCATTCTCCACTTCAATTTTTTTCCCCCCGAGTTAAAGAAAGGGATGAATGAACACTCGCTATGGTACTGTAAAATAACTACAGGGCGCCAGGCAACAGTGAGAGGGTCTATCTCATCAAAAAAAAAAAAAAAAAAAAAAAAATGGGATAGCAAGTTTAGGAAGTAAGAATGCAATGAACCAAGTATAGCATGGGCATGGAGGGTTTATTCTCGGTCCCAAAGGCTAATGATTCACCTCTAAGGAACCCTAGGATACCTGCAATCAGCTCAGGCTCTAGGCAGATCCCTGAGGTTTTAGGATTTATCAGTAATGCTATTTAGTAAAAGGTTGATGTTCAAACCCCGAACATTCCAAAGAAAATTCTGGCCCTCAAGCAGCTTCTGAAAACCCCTAGAATATCCTGCCTGATAAAAGCATCTTTGGTGACCTGGGGTCTTGGGCCACACCAAGTTGTTTACGTTAACGATGTGATTTAGGTGAGGACTTGGGCCAGTCTGACCTTTGCAGAGGCCAATCACACAGGTATCCGTGCCTACATGACTACCTCCAACAAAAAAATCTAGACATCAAGGCTTAAGTGAGCTTCTCTGGTTGACAAAATTCCATGGGTGTTGTCACTCACTGATGCTAGGAAAATTAAGTGTTGTCCATACAATTCCATAGGGAAAGGAAAACTGGAAGCTTGTACCTGGCCTCTCCAGAACTCTGCCCGATGTACCTTTCACCTGTGCTGATTTTACTCTGCATCCTTTCACTGTAATAAACCCTAACTTGAATGGAACTGCCTTCCTTGATTCTGTGAGTCCTTCTAGTGAATCACTGAACCTGAGGGCTGTCTCCCGGTCCCCTAACACAGCTACCAGGTGAAGGGCAAATCTATAGGTAGGAACCTCAGAATCCGTGAAGATGGACTGTACTCTGAAGAAAACCGAAGGCTGCTACTGAAATATTTTCCTAAGAAAGCTAATTTTGTATCTTCACTATACCCTGCACAAACACTGACCCTAGCACCTGTAACAAACACCTTACTGTCCTCCCCTGATGGTCATGAGCATCCTGAAGACCCAACTAACTACAGAGTCAAGTAGGGCCTGGAGACATACAGGCTTGGGTATGAATCCTGGCTCTGCCTCTTACAAGCTTTGTGACCTGAAGCAAGCTTCCATACCTTCATCTGCAAAATAGAGCTTACAACATGCACACTTGTAGGACTACTGTGAGGATTAAACAGATGTAAAGCATTTAGTAGAATGCTTATTTTTACAAAATAAAGGCTGAATATGCAGCAGTTATTATACTTCATCATCACCCTCATATCCCCACAGGCACCGTATCCCCCTGTGGCATTCGATAATGTTTGTTTAATATAGAAACAGTCCTACCTGGATATCAGTAGCTGGATTCCAATCAATGTCATAGAGGATTAAGTGAGATCCTCCAATAAGGTTAAGCCCCACACCACCAGCTTTTGAACTTAACAAAAAAATAAAATCAGAAGAGTATTTACTATTAAAGCCATCAACAATTTTCTGCCTTTGAGAGATTGGGGTCTGTCCATCAAGTCTTGTATAAGCATATCCATGACGCTTGCAGACTTCTTGCAAAATATCCAAGGTTCGTGTATAGTTGGAGACCAGAACAACTCTGTCAGTCAAAAAGAAAGAATCTTCATATACAACTTAGAAGCAGTATTCGAATTTTTTAATTAGAGAAAAATACTAATATTATCACTGATATTTATAGAATAACCAACAGAACTTTGTACAATTAAAACAAAGATTTTCTTTCAAATTCCAGTTTAAAGTCAATATCTAAGAGGGAATTCCCTGGAGGCCCGGTGGTTAGGACTCTGTGCTTTCACTGCCAAAGGCATGGGTTCAGTCCCTGGTTGGGGAGCTGGGATCCCACAAGGCACACGGTGTGGCAAAAAAAAAGGAAATCTAAGAGACTTTCAGTATAAAGATAATGGAGTAAACACCGTTCTGCTTTCGTTACCTTTCTTAAGTCACCCTAAGAACAGCAGGAGAAGAAGAAACACAAACTCTATCTTTGATGAAACAAGCAGAGATTTATATATGAAAACAGAGAGTAGTGGCATGGTGACCTGTTTAGGAGTGAAACCTAAGTGCCCAAAGAGGGAGATACAAGTTCATTCACACAGCCACATCTTGTAAAGGCAGAGCAGAAGGAAGGGGTTTAGACCGCAGCTATTACAAGAGCAAAGGTAAGGAGAACCCAGGTCCTACTCCCATGAAACAAGCTGACTTCGCTTTCTCAACTAGAATACTTACTCTCTGTGGAAAGTAAATCAAAGAAACTTAGACCAGGGAACTCTAGAAGGCAGAGAGATAGCAACAAAACAAAATGCAAGTCTGAGTTTCTCACGTCTCTCATCCCCTAGCAGGCTAGCCCAGGCTTCTTCACATGGTGACAGAAAGGTCCCAGGAACCCCGAGGGCGGGCACGCCCCGCTGCACAAGACCTCTTCAAGCCCCCTGTGGTGCCACGTTTGCCAGCATCTCATGGGCCGATCCAAGTCAGGTGGCTGAGCTCAGAGTCAGAATGGGAGATGACCCAAAGTTACACAACAAAGGGACAAGGATGGAGGGAGGGAGAACTTGAGACCATTTCTGTAATCTACCAACATTCCTACAAAAAGACTCTGCCTGTACTAACATAGGGACAACATTACTACTATTGTTAGTAGTATAGGAAGAACACTCCAGTACTAATGTCTCAGTCATTTTTTGCCCTTTCAATACTATTGTGTGGATGAATAACATTATCTAAACATAGTTTTTCTGATACAGCTTTACTGGACTGGAGGAAGTCTGGTTTAGAATATTTTTCCCCAACAAGTTCTTAGAAGACTAGATGTAGATTGATGGGAGCAGTGATTATCTTGGTAAGGAGTCTTGGACAATCCCCTTTCATAGGTTGAGAGCTCCCCCTCCTCCACAAACATAACACTTTCAAATAGGATAGTATTTTTATGGTTACTTTAGTGTCCCTAAAAGCAGGTGAAATCTGCAGGAAGACTGCCATGTGAGGTACAGTACAAGGTGTACCCAGCACAAGAGTGTCCAAGCAAGATGTATGGGGGTTGGAATTCAGCATGAACTCTGCTCACTAGGTTTCAAGCCATGCATGAATGCAACCAAGACAGAAGAGGAACTTTTTAAATTTTGAAGTATCTTCTTTAGAAATTCCATATAAGGGGCACCATCCAGACAAGTCAGGGGTTCTAATTCATCTTAATATACACAAAAGCACTGTGAAAGAGTTTAGCCTGTAGACCTAAAACACAACTACCTGGTTCCAGTTAATGAGAGCACAGTAGACCAAGTACAGACAGTAATACTATCCCTGAAATCAAACACTGTGAGCAACTTATAGCTACATATTTTAAAGGTTTAGGAGATGTCTGCACATAGGCAGTTCAGCTGTGGAAAATCTGACCTCTATACCCAATTGGCCACATTAAAAAAAAAAAAAAAAAAAAAAAAAAGGCTACAACTCAACAACAACAAAAAACCAACCCAATTAAAAAATGGGCAAAGGATTTGACATCTTCCAAAGAAAATACACAGATGGTCAACAAGTACATCAAAAATGCCCAACATCACTAATTACTGTGTATGTGTGGGTGCATATGTGCAGTTAGTCGCTCAGTTGTGTCCAACTCTTTACGACACCATGGACTGTAGCCTACCAGGTTCCCCTGTACATGGAATTTTCCAGGTAAGAATACTGGAGTGGGTTGCCATTTCCTACTCCCAAGAGAACCTCCCGACCCAGGGATCAAACACATGTCTCTTGCACTGGCAGGCAGACTCTTTACCACTGTGCCATTTGGAAAGCCCCCATTAATTACTAAGGAAATGCAAATCAAAACCACAATGAGATATCATCTTATACCCATTAGGACATCAAAAACAAAACAGAAAATAGCAACACTGGTGAGGCTGTTGAGAAACTAGAATCTTTGTGCACTCTTGTTGAGAAAATGTTGCAAAAAAAGAGTATGGAGGTTCCTTGAAAAATAAAAAAGAATTATCCTATGATCCAACAATTCTATTTCTGGATATGTATCCAAAGGAATCGAAAACAGGGTCTCAAAAAGACACTGATTCACTCATGTTCACAGCAACATTATGCACAATAGCCAAAAGGTGGGAGCAAACCAATCATCCATAGGCAGATGAATGGGTAAACAAAGTATCATATACATACAGTGGAATATTATTCAGCCTTAAAAAGGAAAGAAATTCTGACACATATTAGAACATGAATGAACTTTGAGGACATTACGCTAAGTAGAATAAGCTAGTCATAAAAAGACAAACCATTGTATGATTTCACATACAGTAATCAGATTCATGAAGACAGAAATTAGACAGGTGGTAACACACTTCAGTTCAGTTCAGTCACTCAGTCGTGTCCGACTCTTTGCGACCCCATGAATCGCAGAACACCAAGCCTCCCTGTCCATCACAAACTCCAGGAGTTTACTCAAACTCATGTCCATCGAGTCGGTGATGCCATCCAACCATCTTATCCTCTGTCGTCCCCTTCTCCTCCTGCCCCCAACCCCTCCCAGCATCAGGGTCTTTTCCAATGAGTCAACTCTTCGCATGAGGTGGCCACAGGATTGGAGTTTCAGCTTCAGCATCAGTCCTTCCAATGAACACCCAGGACTGATCTCCTTCAGGATGGACTGGCTGGATCTCCTTGCAGTCCCAGGGACTCTCAAGAGTCTTCTCCAACACCACAGTTCAAAAGCATCAATTCTTCAGTGCTCAGCATTCTTCACAGTCCAACTCTCACATCCATACATGACCACCGGAAAGACCATAGCCTTGACTAGACAGACCTTTGTTGGCAAACTAATGTCTCTGTTTTTTAATATGATATCTAGGTTGGTCATAATTTTCCTTCCAAGGAGTGTCTTTTAATTTCATCCATCACCATCTGCAGTGATTTTGGAGCCCCAAAAAATAAAGTCTGACACTGTTTACACTGTTTCCCCATCTATTTCCCATGAAGTGATTGTACCAGATGCCATGATCTTAGTTTTCTGAATGGTGAGCTTTAAGCCAACTTTTTCACTCTCCTCATTCACTTTTATCAAGAGGCTTTTTAGTTCCTCTTCACTTTCTGCCATAAGGGTGATGTCATCTGCATATCTGAGGTTATTGATATTTCTCCCGGCAATCTTAATTCCAGCTTGTGCTTCTTCCATCCCAGCATTTCTCATGATGTACTCTGCATATAAGTTAAATAAGCAGGGTGACAAGATACAGCCTTGACGTACTCCTTTTCCTATTTGGAACCAGTCTGTTGTTCCATGTCCAGTTCTAACTGTTGCTTCCTGACCTGCATACAGGTTTCTCAAGAGGCAGGTCAGGTGGTCTAGTATTCCCATCTCTTTCAGAATTTTCCACAATTTATTGTGGACACACTAGTATATATAAAATATCATCCAATAAAACATTTTAATCAAACTGTATTAAAGAGTTCATCGAAAGTTTCCTTAGTCACTTCAGTATTATGAAAAAAGGGAATGACACTATTAATACTCCAAAGAGGTGAAGCGGACTCCTTGAAAATTAAATATAATTACGATTTTGCAAACTTTTCTCTGCATTTTTGCATTCAAAAAGCTTGAATATCCCCTACAAGGATAATCAGACACAGTCCCTGCACTACAGGTGCTGATATAGAAGAGGACTACTGACTACAGCACAACATGAGAAGCGCTCCATCAGAGGCAGGTACATGGCGCTAGGGGAGTACAGATGGGGGCGCTGACGCAGCATGAGGCCAGGGGCTTCCAAGAGGAGAAAGCCTTTGACCTGAGTCTGAAGAGAAAGTCGGCCAGAAGAATGAGAAGTGGGGGTACTTCAGGCATAGGAACCTGCAACAGGTAAGAACAGAGGTGAGAACCAGAGCAAATTGTAGGTTCTGCAAATAGATTCTGGTATAATTGGACAACTGGAAAGTGTGAAAGAGTCAAGAGGGATAAGGCTGGAAAAGGAGGTACCTTTATGTCATGAAGAGTCTTGATCATTGTGCTATAGAGTTTAGAAATTTCTGGATGGCAACTGGGAATCTTTGAATGATTTTTAAGAAAAGGAATGACATGTTCACATTTGTATTTAAAAAAATATACAATTTAGGGCATAATGATATGCAATGGGATTGAAAGTCAGAGGAACACAGTTTATATGAGACCACCATAATCCAACTGTAATTACAAGACTCAAAACAAAAATCTTGGTTGTGAACAGCAGTAATTAACACAACACTGTAATCCAATCAGACCTCAAAAATAAGTTTTTTAAAATAAATTTTAAAAAATATTTACAATAAAACTCAAAACAGGTGCTAAAAAAATTCTTGGTACCAGAAAGCAAATGGATTCCTGAGATCAAGAAATAAAATCAAAAAAAAAAAATAAAAAAAATAAAAAAAAAAAAAGAAATAAAATCAATAGAATGTAGTGACTGATGACATTGGGAAAGTGCAGGAGAAAAGTGAGTCTAGAATGATGAAAGCTTTTTCTTTGCATATGGTACCATTCATCATCCCAAGGAACAGTGAAAAAAGATTTAGGCTTGCAATGGCAAAGTGATGAAGCTGGTTTGGTACATGAGAAGGCTGAGATCCAGACAGATTTAGATTCCATTAAATTGAGGGTTGAACTAGAGATAAAGATTTCGAATCAACACTATATGGCTGACAGCTGAAACTAGGGGAATAGAACTAAGGCAGGAAGGATCTTTAGAGTGAGAAAAAGGCTGAAGAGAATGTCCTCAGGAGTAACAACATTTAAGGACAGAAAGAGGATTCTTAAAGAGATAAAGAAATGAGTTAGGGGCTTCCCTGGTCGCTCAGTGGTAAAGAATTCACCTGCCAAGGTAGGAGACACGGGTTCGATCCCTGATGCAGAAAGATCCCACATCCTGCGGAGTAACTAAGCCAGGGCACCACAACCATTGAGCCTTCACTCTAGAGCCTGGAAACTGCAACCACTGAGTCCACGTGCCCAGCTACTGAAGCCTGCACGCCCTAGGACCCATGGCCCTAGGTGCCAACCAGAGGAGGCACCGCAATGAGACGCCCATGCACCCCAACGAGAGAGGAGCCCCTGCTCGCTGCAACTAGAGAAAGCCCGTGCGGCGATGAAGACCCAGCACAGCCAAAAATAAACAAATTTAAAAACAGAAAATTAAAAAAAAAAAAGAAACAAGTTAGGTGTTACATATCAAAAGACATCTCTAGGGTTTTTTAAACATAGGTATTTACTTTACATTTAGTTTTAGTTTTTCTTAGATAAAAACTTACAGGCACATTGGTAATGGCAGGTTTATAAAAGACTAGGAGCTGACCATGCTCCCAAAAAAGAAAACAACTTGTTTTTAATGTTTTCTTTTTTTCAAAAAGAGGCAGTGAGGGAAGGGAGTAAGCTGAAATCCTTAAGTAAGCTGAATGGTCTAAGCTGAAATCCATAAGCACATAGACGCGGTTTATTAAACCGTGCTCTTACTTTTCAGCAGGACGAAGTTCGCGGATAACGGCTAAGAGCTTTGACAGCACCTGCAGTTTTCCAGACTCTTCCTCAGTAAACATGATCGGGTTGTAATCAGCAGGGAACACATTCATCAAGCCTTCATAGAGATTTCTTTCTTCACTCTCATCCCAAGTTGAGTTGCTTTCTTTTTCCTGTTAAAAAGGATGATTGTCAACCCTGGTTCATGTATTTTAAACAGGGAGGAAAAAATGCTTAAATTATGGGTAAAAAAAAAAAATTGAAGTTTAATAGCTACCTGAAAAGCTGACTCTAATTGTTATGTAAATCTTTAAAGGTCACAATTTGGCCATGTTTGATTACAGTGATTACAGAGCAGTTCTAATTGATGTCTCCAAAATGCCTGCTCCCTGAACCCCACAAGGGCAGTAGCATTGCCGATGTGTGATCGAGGGGGAGGTGGGTAGCAGAGAACTAAACGGGAGGAAAACAGAGGGCAGACAGTGCTAGGAAATCTGTGCGCTCCGAAACCCTGAGGATCCTCATCACTGCTGCCTCCTTTTCTCTCTTCTTCCCTCCTTCTCTCCCTGCCGTTCCTTTTCTCTCCTGATTTGCAGGCTCACACAGCACCTCCCAGGTGATCCTCAAACTCAAGCACAAACCCAATCTTACCCACTTCTTCTACAGGAAGGAATAATTCTGCCAACACATTAACAGAGAAGTTTACTGTTAGTTACAATATTTTGGCTTTTTTACAAAAGGTTTTTGTATATTATTCCAAAGAGATTATCACCACCTCCAAAACTCCCCCACCAAAACCGACATGTGAGCCCAAAACTGGAGATTACATTTGTTAATGACTGCATCACTTTTTTAGATTAAATTTCTGGGACTGGCAGTCTCCTCACTCTCTCCCACATTTAGCAGATTTTTCACTGTTCTTGAAACTTTGTTCAGCCTATGTCCCCTGCCTGGAATGTTCCGTCACTTTTTTTATTTTGCCCAATTATCCCACTCCTATAAACACTTGAGGACCCAATGCAAATTCCACCTGATTACTCACAGACACCTTTTGGGGGGCATTGAGTCTTAAAACTTTATGGTTACACAGTACATTTCAACTCTGAATTTATTTAGTTGTACAATTAACAATTTTTTTTATAATTCCCTAATGCTTTAATGTGTGTTGTAACCTTTCACTAATAACCCTAGAAACATCTTAAGGGCAGTGAACCCTGTAGCATAAATTGCTTGGCACAAAGTACTAACTTTAGCTTGGCTTATTCCCAAAGCATAGCAATATTTGCGTAAAGTCACTTGGAACCCTAAGATATTTTACATAACTGGGATATATATGAGAGGAGAGATGGTTGCTGGCTGCTTTGGGTTATGTTTCCTACACCAATGCCTACACCTTGGCAGGGTTATCAAAGGATGACAGACCCCGGGTCCAATCTACAGCTTTTCATGTTCAGAAACTTGCATATGCTTAAGCTCTAGGGAAATGAGCCATACTAACCAAATTAAGAGACTAAATCAGACTATAAATTATATAAATTTATTGACCTATAAATGAGGCCTGACTATTTAAACCGACTGATCTATGTATTCTGTCCTATAAACAGTCCATGGGGAAACCAAATTATTAGCACTAAGCTGTCTGGTGAACAATAAACCAAAATACAAGGGAGATGAGTGATCCTAAGGCACAAGAGTTCTCAGCCAGGAGCACATAATCAGAATCACTCGGGGCAGCTTTTTCAAAATCTTCATGACTGGGTCCTACTCTCAGAGAATCTGAATGTACTCTAAACAGCATCCCTGAAGACTATAATGTATACTCCTAATTAAGAATCAATTAACAGATAACACCTTTATGCTGAGACAGCCTGATTCATGGAGATGCATCACAGAGATTTACCAGTTAGACTGGTAATCAACTAGACAGGGCAATCTCTTCTCTGACTCTATGCAACCCAATACTCTCCTTGTAAGAAGATACACATATATCATATATAAGAAGATACACAGAAATACACAACTCATATAAGTTGTGACTTATTTTTATTGGTTATATCCATGCACATTTCCTGAAGAGAAACTCATCATTTTGATTGAACTTGAGAAAACAATCTAGTTTCAGTTGGAACACATTTATTAAGCCATTGCTTAAAGGTTACTTATATATAAAGGCTCATTTCAGTCATTTTCTTATTGATCCTTACTTGCTATGATGTTAGAGGGATGGTAAATTATGTCCTCTATTTAAAGTTTGTAGTATACTCTGCCTGTTAATAGTTAGGTGGTACATTCTGGGTCATCATAGGTTTTTTCTTTTAAGGAAGAATTCTGGCTTCTTTTTTTGCTGGGCATCATGCCCAAAGAGTTTAATTTTTATCACTGTGTTTAGAATCTGTTCCTTTAAAAGTTGCTTAATAAATTGTTATAATCCTGTCTACTGCAGAGTTATAGAGAGCTGACTTCTCCTATGATAAACTATGTAAATATAATCCACTGTAGGAATAAACATGGAGAAATGTGACAGAACACTACATCTCCTAAATACATAATTAATGACCTCTGCATAACGTAGCACCCACAGGTTTTCTTTTGATTTGTTTGCAAATTATTTTACTATTTGATAAAAATAAAAGAAGAAAAATTAAGGGTGAGTTGGGGATAATAGGGTATTAATAGTTACTGTACAGCTTCCATGACCAGGCATTCTGCTAGGTTCTTTCCATCTTCTTTCTTCAAATTGCCTCAATAACATTTTCAGGAGGTTATTATTATCTCTGTCTTCCAGTTAAGACAAACTAAAGTCACAGACATAACCTGGCCATGGTTAAACTTGCTTTCAGTTAAATAAGTAGTACAGAAAAACAAATCCAAGAAGACAAAGTTGTTGTTTAAGGAGGCTTTACAAATATCTGAGAAAAGAAGAGAATTAAAAAGGCAAAGAAGAAAGGGAAAGACATACCAAACTGAATGCAGAATTCCAGACAATAGCAAGGAGAGATAATAAAGCCTTCTCAAGTGAACAATGCAAACAAATAGAGGAAAACAACAGAATGGGAAAGACTAGAGATCTCATTAAGAAAATTGGAGATCTCATCAAGGAAACATTTCATGCAAGGATGGGATCGATAAAGGACAGAAATGGTAAGGATATAACAGAAGCAGAAGAGATTAAAAAGAAGTGGTAAAAATATACAGAAGAACTATACAAAAAAGATCTTATATGACCCCAGCAAATCACAATGGTGTGGTCCCTCACCTAGAGCCAGGCATCCTGGAGTCAAGTGGGCCTTAAGAAGCATCACTACAAACAAAGCTAGTGATGGTGATGAAATTCCAGCTGAGCTATTTTAAATCCTAAAAGATCATTCTGTTAAAAAGTGCTGCACTCAATTATGTCAGCAAATTTGGAAAACTCAGCAGTGGCCACAAGACTGGAAAAGGTCAGTTTTCACTCCAATCCCAAAGAAAGGCAACGCCAAAGAACGTTCAAACTGTCCTACAATTGTGCTCATTTCACATGCTAACAAAATTCGGTTCAAAATTCTTCAGTTAGGATTCAGCCATGTGTGAACCAAGAACTTCCAGATGTCCAAGCTGGGTTTAAAAAAGGCAGAAGAACCAGAGATCAAATTGCCAACATTCGTTGGATCATAGAGAAAGGAAGGAAATTCTGAAAAATATCTATTTCTGCTTCACTGACTGTGGTAAAGCCTTTAACTGCATGGATCACAACAAACTGGAAAATTCTTAAACAGATGGGAATACTAGACTACCTTACCTGTCTCCTGCGAAACCTGTATGCAGGTCAAGAAGAAAGTTAGAACCAGACATGGAACAAAGGACTGGTTCAAAATTGGGAAAGGAATATGTCAAGGCTGTATACTGCCACTCTGCTTATTAACTTATATGCAGAGCTGTTGCTGTTGTTCAGTTGCCCAATCATGTCTGACTCTTTGCAACCCCATGACTGCGGCACTCCATGCCTCTCCATCCCTCACCATCTCCTGACATTTGCCCAAGTTCATGTCCATTGCTTCGGTGATGCCATCCAGCAATCTCATCCTCTGACGCCCTCTTCTCCTTCTTTTCCAATGAGTTAACTGTTTGCATCAGATGACCAAAATACTGGAGTTTCAGATTCAGAATCAGTCCTTCCAATGTACTTTGCACAATATGCAGAGTACATCATGCAAAATGCAGGGCTGGATGAATCACAAGCTGGAATCAAGATTGCCACAAGAAATATCAACAACCTCAGATATGCAGATGATACCACTCTCATGGCAGAAACCAAAGAGGAATTAAAGAGCCTCTTGATGAGGGTTAAAGACGGGAGTGAAAAAGCTAAGAATATTCAAAAAACTAAAATCATGGCATCCGGTCCCATTACTTCATGACAAATAGAAGGGGAAAAAGTGGAAACAGTGATGATTTTCTTTTCTTTGGCTTCAAAATCATGGCAGACGGTGACTGCAGCCAGGAAATTAGAAGACACTTACTCCTTGGAAGAACAGCTATGACAAACCTAAAGAGCATATTAAAAAACAGAGACATCACTTTGCCAACAAAGGTTCATGTAGTCTAAGCTATGGTTTTTCCAGCAGTCATGTACAGATGTGAGAGTTGAACCATGAAGAAGACTGAGCACTGAAGAACTGATGTTTTCAAATTGTGGTTCTGGGGGAGACTCTTGAGAGTCCCTTGGACACCAAGGATCTCAAACCAGCCAATCCTAAAGGAAATCAACACTGAATACTCTGTGGAAGGACTGATGCTAAAGCTGAAGCTCCAATACTTTGGCTACCTGATGTGAAGAGACGAGTCAACGGAAAAAAACCCTGATGCTGGGAAAGACTGAGGGCAGGAGGAGATCGGGGTGACAGAGGATGAGATGGTTGGATAGCATCACTGACTCAATGAACATGAATTTGAGCAAACTTTGGGAGATAGTGAAGGTCAGAGAAACCTGGCGTGCTGCACTCCATGGGGTTGCAAAGAGTGGGACACGACTTAGAAACTAAACAACATGTCACAGTTGGGACTGATTCTTTGTTCCAAATCCAAAAGAGAAAGTTCTCAGGGTAGCCCAAACTGCCTTATGTTCATATTCAAATGGACAGCTCAACTATGTAGCCATTAAAAACCGTATTTGTAGAAGGCGTCTAATTTGGGGAAATGTCCACAATTTATTTAGTTAGAAAAATAGATTTTTAAATAATAAGCATAGCATCATTAGAATTAAGTTTCTCTAGAAAAAGACTACCCATGTGTATCTTTAAGTTCCTATTTCCTCACCAAAAAATGAAGATGGTAATAATAATACTTACTCCATAAAATTTTGTGAAGTAAAACAATATTTGCTAAGTACTTAGTGTTTTGATACATGGTAAGTGTTTAATAAGCATCAACTAAGATTAATATTACTAATAGCAAATGTGGTTTTCTCTAGCTGAAGAGCTTTACCTCTTTATAACAAATTCCTCAAAGTGGTATTGGCAGGTCACAAGTTACATAAAATTTTAAGGTCTTTGATACACATTGCTAAACTGTCTCCCAGTTGGACCAATTTACATTCTAACCAGTAGATGATTTTTATTTTCTTCTTTGTGATTTTCACAAATTTCATACAATAATCATGCATTACTTTTATAATGAGGAAAAAATAAATTATTTCTTAATGGTGGATTCTGTATGTGTTAAACCAAACAAACTGACTGGCTTTACTAACATAAAATAGGAAGGGAAACCAGGACCAAACATTAGGTGAGGCACCAGAGGGCATGGGACACAAAATCCAGAAGAAGGCTCTCAAGCCCAGTCCATCCCCTGTTTAACCCTATGAATAAGGACATGCTCTGAAGAACAAGCAGAAGGTTGGATGAGCTCTAGAGAAGAATCACACTGGAGAGACTGTACAGCTTTTGGAAAACACACAAATGTAATCTCAGGGATTAGTCTCATCTGCCCTCTTGGGTACACATGACATAGAACCCTCAGCTCATATTCCTGAGAGTCTCACACACTACTTACCTTTATTGAGCCAAACAAAAGGCAGGGGTGATTGCACAGTTTTTTAAGAGCTCCAATACATATTAGATGAGAAGTATTTTCCAACAATCCTTGAAGACAGAATCTGACAGCCTGAGAATTTAACAGTTTTCTATAAAGTTCAATCTGTAGGGCTCCTGGTCGGCAAAAGACTACATTCTCTATTTTAGGAGGGAGATATTTATTTATGACTTCTTGGGTTCTTCTAAGGATGAAGAGTCCAGTGAGGCAAGTAAGTTCAGCTGCTCTTTGCTCTCCTAACTTCCTTTCTTCCTATGGAAAAATAGCAGACTTAAAAGTGTTTTAGACAAAAAAAAATACATGCAGTTAAAAAGAATATTAAATATTTTATCAAGATCAAACATTTACTAATTGCTTCCCTTCAGATTTATTTTAAACAAGAATTATTTGAAATACAGCTTAGAATAGAAAAACCAACAATCATCTCTTTAAATGTTTAGCATAATCATTTAATTAAGTGAAGCCACAGTCTCAGAATCCTTGCTTGTTTGGCTACTGCCACCACTGAGAACCACTGGAAATCAATAATCTACAAACTGAATTATCTGAAAGTAATCTTTTATGTGACGATACAATGGTACAATAGTCTTAAAATCATTATCAAAGCACTAAAAAAGCAAATTCTTGGAAGGAAATATTTTTACAATTACTCATCCTAAAACAAAGCCTTTAAGAAATTACTGGCACAAGGCGCTGCTGACTCTTTAAAAATCATTACACATTGTTTGTTCATTATATAATAGTACATCTTTAAAGTCAAAATACAATATGAATGAAATATATGTTTAAATTCTCTACATAGAATCTTCTAGTCTTCTACACTAGAATCTTCACAGTATAAGTATATATTTGTTTCTATACAAATCATGGGAAATTTCCCTTATATTTTAAAACTATTTTCAATTTTTTATTACAAAAAAACTGGGTCACAGCTCATAAAATACAGTGATACAAAAATAAGAAAATTAAAGCTAACTTTCAATAACCAGAAATAGCAAACGCCGTCAAAACTTTTTATAAATAATTTCAAAATCATTGTTTGCATAAATATGCAAGTATATTAGATGTTTTATTTTTATTTGTTACAAAAAACATGATCTGAAACAATAAAGCTTCATGAAAATTAGAAACCAGTTTGGCTTATCATCATAGTCCCCCATGTCTGGCACTTAGCATTTGGCCCACTTGAGGGATTTCATATATAAGTGCTGGGGAAGTAAATGAATGTGGTCTTACTTTTAAATAATGTATTATAAACATTTTCCTTTCTATGAAATATATGTATAAATAACTATTTTTATATGGTTCCTGGTTCATGGAAACTGCTCAGTAATTATCTGTTAACTAATCACAGTATTGTAATAATTCTGAAATTTTTTTTTCTCAATTTAACTGCTCTGAAATAGGATGCTTTTACAATTGATGACTTCTTACAATTACAACTGACAGTGTTTTGCTACTGGTACAAAAAATAATGGTGCCTCCTAGAATTAATAGTATAATAGATGCTATGAAATATATACACCATATAGCACCTAACTTAGATTTTTCTATCTTCAGTTCAGTTCAGTCGCGTCCGACTCTTTGAGATCCCATGGACTGCAGCACGTCAGACCTCCTTGTCCATCACCAACTCCCAGAGTTTACTCAAACTCATGTCCATCAAGTCAGTGATGTTCACTGAGTCGGTGACTTCATCTTCTGTCTTCCCCTTCTCCTTCTGCCTTCAATCTTTCCCAGCATCAGGGTTATTTCAAATGAGTCAGTTTTTCACATCAGGTGGCCAAAGTATTGGAGTTTCAGCTTCAACATCAGTCCTTCCAATGAATATTCAGGACTGATTTCCTTTAGGATGGACTGGTTGGATCTCCTTGCAGTCCAAGGGACTCTCAAGAGTCTTCTCCAACACCACAGTTCAAAAGCATCAATCCTTCAGTGCTCAGCTTTCTTTATGGTCTAACTCTCACATACATACATGACTACTGGAAAAACCATAGCCTTAACTAGATGGACCTTTGTTGGCAAAGTAATGTCTCTGCTTTTTAATATGCTGTCTAGCTTGGTCATAACTTTTTTCCGAAGGAGTGTCTTTTAATTTCATGGCTGCAGTCACCATCTGCAGTGATTTTGGAGCCCAGAAAATAAAGTCTGTCACTGTTTCCCCATCTATTTGTCATGAAGTGATGGGACCAGACACCATGATCTTAGCTTTCTGAATGTTGAGTTTTAAGCCAACTTTTTCACTCTCCTCTTTCACTTTCATCAAGAGGCTCTTTAGTTCTTCGCTTTCTGCCACAAGGGTGGTGTCATCTGCATATCTGAGGTTTCTGATATTTCTCCCAGCAATCTTGATTCCAGCTTGTGCTTCTTTCAGCCCAGCGTTTCTCATGATGTACTCTGCATGTAAGTTAAATAAGCAGGGTGACAATATACAGCCTTGACGTACTCCTTTTCCTATTTGGAACCAGTCTACTGTTCCATGTCCAGTTTTAACTGTTGCTTCCTGACCTGCATACAGATTTCTCAAGAGGCAGGTCAGATGGTCTGGTACTCCCATCTCTTGAAGAATTTTCCACAGTCTGTGGTGATCTACACAGTCAAAGGCTTTGGCATAGTCAATAAAGCAGAAATAGATGTTCTTCTGGAACTCTCTTGCTTTTATGATGATCCAACAAATGTTGGCAATTTGATCTCTGGGTCCTCTGCCTTTTCTAAATCCAGCTTGAACATCTGGAAGTTCATGGTTCACATACTGTTAAAGCCTGGCTTGGAGAATTTTGAGCATTACTTTGCTAGTATGTGAGATGAGTGCAACTGTGCAGTAGTTTGAATGTTCTTTGGCATTGCCTTTCTTTTGGGATTGGAATGAAAACTGACCTTTTCCAGTCCTGTGGCCACTGCTGAGTTTTCTAAATTTGCTGGCATATTGAGTGCAGCACTTTCACAGCATCATCTTTTAGGATCTGAAATGGCTCAACTGGAATTCCAGCACTTTCACTACCTTTGTTCATAGTGACGCTTCCTAAGGTCCACTTGACTTCACATTCCAGGATGTCTGGCTCTGGTTGAGTGATCACAGCATCATGATTATCTGGGTCGTGAAGATCTTTTTTGTATAGTTCTTCTGTGCATTCTTGCCACCTCTTCTTAATATCTTCTACTTCTGTTAGGTCCTACCATTTCTGTCATTTATTGAGCCCATCTTTGCATGAAATGTTCCTTTGGTATCTCTAATTTTCTTGAAGAGATCTCTAGTCTCTCCCATTCTGTTGTTTTCCTCTATTTCTTTGCACTGATCGCTGAGGAAGGCTTTCTTATCTCTCCTTGCTATTCTTTGGAACTCTGCATTCAAATGGGTATCTCTCTCCTTTTCTCCTTTGCTTTTAGCTTCTCTTCTTTTCACAGCTATTTTAAGGCCTCCTCAGACAGCCATTTTGCTTTTTTGCATTTCTTTTTCTTGGGGATGGTCTTGCTCCCTGTCTCCTGTACAATGTCATGAACCTCTGTCCATAGTTCATCAGGCACTCTGTCTATCAGATCTAGTCCCTTAAATCTACTTCTCACTTCCATTGAATAATCATAAGGGATTTGATTTAGAAGATATCTGAATAGCCAAGCAGTTTTCCCTACTTTCTTCAATGTAAGTCTGAATTTGGCAATAAGGAGTTCATGATCTGAGCCACAGTCAGCTCCTGGACTTGTTTTTGCTGACTGTATAGAGCTTCTCCACCTTTGGCTGCAAAGAATATAATCAATCTGATTTTGGTGTTGACCATCTGGTGATGTCCATATGTAGAGTCTTCTCTTGTGTTGTTGGAAGAGGGTATTTGCTGTGACCGGTGTGTTCTCTTGGAAAAACTGTATTTTCCTTTGCCCTGTTTCATTCTGTACTCCAAAGCCAAATGTGCCTGTTACTCCAGGTGTTTCTTGACTTCCTACTTTGCACTCCAGTCCCCTATAATGAAAAAGACATCTTTTTGGGGTGTTAGTTCTAGAAGGTCTTGTAAGTCTTCATAGAACTGTGCAGCTTCTTCAGCATTGCTGGTCGGGGCATAGGCTTGGATTACCGTGACACTGAATGGATGCCTTGGAAGTGAACAGAGACCATTCTGTCATTTCTGAGATGGCATCCAAGTACTGCATCTCGGTCTCTTTTGTTGACTATGATGGCTACTCCATTTCTTCTAAGGGATTCCTGCCCACAGTGGTAGACATAATGGTCATCTAAATTCACCCACTCCAGTCCATTTTAGTTCGCTGATTCCTAAAATGCTGACATTCACCCTTTCCATCTCCTGTTTGACCACTTCCAATTTTCCTTGATTCATGTACCTAACATTTCAGGTTCCTATGCAATACTGCTCTTTATAGCATCGGACCTTGCTTCCATCACCAGTCACATCCACAACTGGGTGTTGTTTTTGCTTTGGCTCCATCTCTTCATTCTTTCTGGAGTTATTTCTCAACTGATCTCCAGTAGCATATTGGGTACCTACCAACCTGCGGAGTTCATCTTTCAGTGTCCTATCTTTTTGCCTTTTCATACTGTTTATGGGGTTCTCAAGGCAAGTATACTAAAGTGGTTTGCCATTCCCTTCTCCGTGGACCACATTTCATCAGAACTCTCCACCATGACCCATCCATCTTGGGTGGCCCTACACGGCATGGCTCATAGTTTCATTCAGTTAGAGAAGGCTGTGGTCCATCTGATTAGACTGGTTAGTTTTCTGTGATTGTGGTTAAAAATGTTTATTTCCTATTAGTTTGTTTTCCTTAGTTTTATCTATAATCTTTTTTTTACCCTTATAGCTAAATCTTTAAGCATTTAATAAACATCTATGATTACTTCTTTATAATAAATACCTAAAGGTGGTACTTCCAGGCCACAAGATACACTCAAATTGAAAGCTTTTAATACATATCGGCAAACTATCCTCCAATCATACCAATTTATATTTCAATTGGTAGAGGACAGTATTCTTAGGTACACTTGCTATTACAATGTAATCTAACCAACAAAAAAATCAGTAGAAAAGTACAAAAATCACTTCACAGTTACTTAATTTACATTTTTCAAAATTCAGTAAAGATAAACATTTTTATATGTTTACGGTCATTTATAATTCTTTATGAAGTACCTACCTATGAATCTTTTTAAAGTGATAATGTCATTTTTCAAAGTAAGAAATGCAAGAGAAGTTGAAAGATTGTGGAGAAAATAAAAAATTCACTCTACTAATTTATTTTTTCCTAAATTAAAATAATACCCAAGTTATGGATGATTTTCCCAGATAAACTACTCATCGTTAACCTACTTATTAAAGTAAACTATACCTCAGAAGCAGAAGGTTGTCTTGATATAATAATGGGTTCTTCATATATTTTTCTATAAGCTGACAAAGAGCCTAATATTCCTGGATTTACAAAATCAATTAATGCAAAAAATTCTTGGAGATCATTCTGAACTGGAGTACCTAAAGAGATAAAAGTGATGAGAAGGTCAAGTTTGTGTTTTACAGTATGAATTTTTTATAGAAATTTGTACTCTCTTCCCTCAGAGGACTACATATAAGCAAAGTCTCAAATTAAAAACGAGCAGCTAAATCAAGTTTTTAAAAATTAATAATCATGTAAATTTTTAACTCTGGTTGTAGCTGTGAACTGAAGCCTTATTTGGTACAGCATTTTGGCAGAGTACAGGCTCTAGAGTCTGACTGTGCTGTGCTTAGTCACTTAGTTGTGTTCGACTCTTTGTGACCCCATGGACTGTAGCCCACCAGGCTCCTCTGTCTGTGGGGATTCTCCAGGCAAGAATACTGGAGTGGGTTGCCAAGCCCTCCTCCAGGGAGAGTCTGACTATTTGGGTTTAAATGCCACCTGATCTCTTACTCTCTGAGTAACCTTGAAAAGTTACTTGCCCCAATTTTATTATTAGGGTTGTGAGGATAAAATGAATTAATTCATACACTAATAACAGTGCCTGGAGCACAGTAATGTTCCATAGCTGTTAGCTGTTACTGTTAGAACTGTGTGACTCTGGACAAAGTTGCTTAAGTCCTTTTAAGTTAAACTGGGGATTGTTTTTACACTTAAAAAAGTGGAAAGATATAATTTCCCAGGACATTACAGTGAAAAGTAAAGACAAAGGATGTGAAGTGCCTGACATTTAGTAGACACAGTGAAAGGTACCTAATACCTTACAAAGTTATCAGATAAAATTGGGATCTTCACTAATCCTAAAGAGTGACAGAGACTCTAATGGATCGATATACCCTGCACATACTACATGCTCAATAACTTCTGGCTAACTAATTTTCAAAGAAACACCAGCATGTTTCAATAATTATAATAATGTCAAATGAATATATAAGTCAGCACAGTAAAAGAGCGTAATTTCAGATGAGTTTCAGATAAGAGACTATAAAAAGTTGTCCAAAGATATAAATAATATAAGAAGTACATAAAAATGCACTTATTTCAGTAACAAACGACACGAACTTTTACAATGTTAGGGATTTTTACGATCACTTTCTTCAATATTAAATGGGTAGACTGAGGCTGGACCAATGCTTACTAATTTTTTTAATACATCTAGTTAGTTTTAAATTTTTTTAGACACATCACAGAGTTAAGAAAATATCATTTGTATTAATATGTATTTTGTTAAGCCTTTAAAAGAATTCATGACAATGATTGATAAAAAAGTGGGGGAACAGGAAAAGCAAGACGGGAACAAAAGGTACAAGGGTCACTGTGATTGGCTTCCAGACAATCATCCAGATGATTAATCCAAGCTAATCATAGTAGTTCTGTCCCCTGTGCCAATGACTGATGTTAAAGAAGAGTTTGTCTCAAACTAGGTTCTAAGAAGGAGAGCCTGAGATACAGATTAGCTACACATGATTTATGGAGAAATGACTCAGGAGAAAGGGAATCAGAAAAGGCAGGGAAAACAACTAACATTGTAGCTTGAGTTAATTTACAGGGAGCCTTAGAGCAAAAACTGCACCATATAAAGCTGCTCCTGAGATTACCCTAAGGTGAAGGAGCTGGTATTTTCTACTTGCTACTCTATATGAGTCCGAGCTACAAGGGAGAGAAGTAGCTCTCATTCAACCAATGATAATTCTCCAGATAAGGCAGGAGACACAAATTCTTTAACCAACAGTCCCAGTAGCTAAGAGATGGGTCTGACAGCTCAGAAAAGGCGAGCTAGAGAGGGTACTGACAGTGTCCGCCAAGAGTATGCGATCCATCTTGTCCAATGAGATATAAGAGGAAGTCAAGAGAAAAAGGCAGAGCCAGTCCATTTTCCTTTAAACATCACCACATCTGGATGTGATGTCTGGAACTGCTCCGGCCACTTGTTACAAGCATAAGGACGAAGTCAACACCAAACACGGCACAGCAGAGAACAAAAAGAACCAGAATCCTTGACAACATTGTTAAGCTGCTGGATCACCCCCCTGGAACCTGTCCTCGCTCTAGATTTGCAGTTGTGTGGGAGAATAAGCACGTTTGATTCACGTATCTGTTACTTGCAGCTGAAATCACCCTGATAGACAAGGGAAAGAGGCAAAAGCAAAACTGGAAAACAGAAAGGTGGAACGTAAGAAAGGGGCAGGAAAAGGATTTAGGGTAGAAAATAATAAAGAAGTAGAGTAAAGAAAGAAAAGAAAAGATGGGTTTCCCTGGTGGTACAGTGGATAGGAATCCACCTACCAATACAGAGGATACAGGTTTGATTCCTGGTCCAGGAAGATTCCACACACCGGGGAGCAATTAAGCCTGGGTACCACAACTGCTGAACCCGTGTTCTAGAGCCTGAGAGCCACAGCTAGAGAAGCCGCTGTAAGGAGAATCCTAAGCATGGGAAAGAAGAGTAACTCCTTCTCACCACAACTAGAGAAAGCCCACTCATAGCAACAAAGACCCAGTGCAGCAAAAAAATAATAAACTTTTTTAAAAAAAGAAAAGAAGGGACTATAAGCTAGACAATACACTAGGGTAGTATCATTCTGAGAAGTCACAAATGTCATCTAGAAATACTTTAGTCCCCAGCTCACTGCTTTTAGTATTGCTTTCTAATTCTAGACTATGTGGAACTTGTAGAAGAAGCTAAATAATATAACGTTAATGAAAGTTCAGCAGCAATGTCCTGTGACAAGAAAAAAGGAAACACTAAAGATTTTTCAAGTTTGTGTATTTACTAAAATTATTTTCAGAGCTATGGAAGTGAAATTAAGAGAACTTTCTCTTCCCCTACCTCCATCCCAGCAATAAAAGCTTTTCATTTCATTGTTTACTTTTAAAGAGACATAAATCTACCACCCAACCCAAGTACAGCTATATCCATGTCTCTGATTTCCATAAAAAGGTATAAGAGCTCTTTATACATTCTCTTACGTGTATTTTTCCTTTAGGTCCAATAATTCCACTTTCAGCAGTCTACATAGAAAAAGTATGTACTTGTAGATACTCATCACATTTCAAAATTATGCAATATCATAGAAAAATGTTTACATTAAGTGTATTTTGATGTACATTGTGTGTCAATGAATAAAGATGGATTTTGCATGTACTGGATTGGCCAAAAAGTTCGTTCAGGTTTTTCCATATGATCTTATGGGAAAACCCAAACTTTTTGGCCAACCCAATATATACAAAAAACAAAGAAATATGCATGTATGTTCTCTGTGTGCGTGTGTGTGTGTGTGTGTGTGTGTGAATAATGAAACATGACAAAATGCTAACAGCTCATTAAGAAACTGAGACTGAAGGATGACTTCCACACTCTAGTTTGTAAGCATGCCATAATACAGCAGTACATATATGTATCTGTATATCTGCGTATGTGGTATCTATTTTTAACTTTCAATCTTCAATAAGAATTTTGCTTCAAATCTCATATTTTTCTTTTTTATGCTATAAATAAAGGATATCTAACATATAGTGAAAGGTTATCTAACTTAATGAGGTGTTACAAATTGACCTGTGTCCCCTCAAAATTCGTATCTTGAAGTCCTAATTCCCAATGTGACTATATTTGAAAACAGGTCTTTTCAGGAGGTAAAGTTAAAGAAACTCATAAGGGTGAGGCCCAAATCCAACATGACTTATATTCTTTCAAAAAGAAAGACAGACACGGGATACACACTCCGAGGACAGGCCATGAGAGGACCCAGCGAGCAGACAGTCATCTTCAAGGCAAGGAGAGAGGCCTCAGAAGAAATCAAACCTGCTGATAGTCTGAGACTGGACTTCCAGTCTCCAGAACCGTGGGAAAATACATTTCTGTCATTGAAGAAATTTACCACCCAGTCCATGGTATTTTGTTATTGCAGCCCTAGAAGTCTAATATACCTCTATTAAATTTTAATTTAATTTTAATATTAAAAATTTCCAGGAAATATTAACTGAATATTCTTCACAGCACTGGGAGAGGTAAGAGCAGGAAACAAAACCAAAATTACATTCACTGGATTCTTAGACAGCTTTTGAGCACCTATTATGTATGCAGCACTGCACATACTCATAATCAAATGTTAATTCCATAATAAAACACAAATCACCTTGGGAGTAAGATATTCTGCCACTATTAAAAAGAATTTACTCAGGCAATCCTGAGCAGATAAAAACCAACTATAAGCATTTCTAAATATGAGAGGTTACCCAGTGCTAGTTTTCACCTAAATTCACAGCTCAGGAGCAGCAGTGAGCAGGACAAGAAAGCAGAAACAGGGACCTCCCTGGTGGTCCAGGGGTTAAGAACCCACCTGCACGGCAGGGGACCGAGTTCGTTCCCTGGTTGGGGAACTAAGGCCCCACATGCCACGGAACAACTAGAGAGCCTGCTTGCCACAACAACACAACAACAGCAGCAGCAAAAAAGGTCCCACATGATGCAGCCAAGATCTGCAACTAAGACCCAATGCAGCCAAATAAATAAATATATTTTTAAAAGAGAAAGAAAGAAAGCAGAAACAAGGTAAAGAACACAAAGCACAAACAAAGGGGGCAATGTTAATTCCTCAAAGGAAATGACATTATTGGTCATCATTAGGACAGTCCTTCTGAATGGAGTCCCAGAATCATTTTCTAACTGAAAATATTAAATTTAATAATCTCCAAAATATATAAGCAGCTCTTACAGCCCAATATCAGAAAAACAAACAACCCAATCAAAAAATGGGCAGAAGACCTAAACAGGTATTTCTACAAGGAAGACATACGGATGGCTAGTAAATTCAAGAAAAGACGCCCAACATCACTATTAGAGAAATCAAAACTACAATGAGGTATCCCCTCACACTGGTCAGAATTGTTGTTCAGTCAGTCAGTCATGTCTGGCTCTTTGCAACCCCATGGAGTGCAGCATGCCAGGCTTCCCTGTCCTTCACTATCCCCCAGAGTTTGCTCAAACTCATGTCTTTTGAGTCAGTGAGCCCATCCAACCATCTCATCCTCTGTCATCCCCTTCTCCTCCTACCCTCAGTCTTTCCCAGCATCAGGGTCTTTTCCAGTGAGTTGGCTCTTCTCATTAGGTGGCCAAAGTGTTGGAGTTTCAGCTTCAGCATCAGTCCTTCCAGTGAATATCCAGGGTTGATTTCCTTTAGGATTGACTGGTTTGATCTCCTTGGTGTCCAAGGGACTCTCAAGAGCCTTCTCCAGCATTACAGATCAAAAGCAACAACTCTTCAATGCTCAGCCTTCTTTATGGTCCAACTCTCTTTGACTACACAGACCTTTGTCAGCAAAGTGATGTCTCTGCTTTTTAATACACTGTCTAGGTTTTAATACGATGGTCAGAATGGCCTTCATCAAAAAATCTACAAACAAAAATGCTGAAGAGGATGTAGAGAAAAGGGAACCCTCCTGCACTGTTGGTAGAAATGTAAACTGATACAGCCATTATGGAGAACAGTATGGAGATTTGTTAAAAAAAAAAAAAAGAAAAAAACACCTAGGAATAAATCTACCATCTGACTCAACAATCCCACTACTGGGAATATACGTTGAGAAAATCATAATTCCAAAAGACACATGTAGGGGAATTCCCTGGTGGTCCAGTGGTTAAGACGTGAAGCTTGAACTGCAGGGGGCACAAGTTCGATCCCTGGTTAGGGAACAAAGAGCCCACATGCCGCAAAGTGCGGCCCAAAAAAACTTTAAAAAAAAATTTTAAAATAAATAATAAAAAATAAATAAATATGACACATGTACCCCAATCAATGTTCACTGCAGCACTATCTACAATAGCTAGGCCATGGAAGCAACCTAGATGCTCATCGACAGATGAAATAAGTCAGAAAGAGAAAAACAAATATTGTATATTAATGCATATATATGGAATCTAGAAAAGTGGTATTGATTAACCTGTTTCCAGGAAAAGAATAGAAACAGATACAGAGACTTGTGGTCTTGTGGGGTTGAGAGAGCAGGACAAATGGAGAAAGTAGCAAGGGCATATACACACTACCAAGTCTAAAACAGAGAGCTGGTGAGAAGCTGTTGTGTAACATAGGAAGCCGAGCCTAGCACTCAGTGATGATTTAGAGGGGTACTACGACAAAGGGAGGGAAGGGAGGCTCAAGAGGGAGGTGATATATGTATAATTATAGCTGATTTGCATTGTTGTATGGCGGAAACCACAGAACACTGTAAAGCAATTTTCCCCCAATTAAAAATAAAGTGTAAAAAAATTAAGAGTGGTATCATCCACATATCTGAGGTTGTTGATGTTTCTCCTACCTGTCTTGATTCCAGCTTGTAACTCATCCAGCCTGACATTTCTCACAATGTGCTCAACATATAGGTTAAACAAACAGGGTGACAGTAAACAGCCCTGTGGTACTCCGTTCTCGATCTTGAACAAATCAGTTGTTCCAAACAGGGTACTAACCATTGTTTCTTGACCTGCATAAAGTTTCTCAGGGGGCAGGTAAGATGGTCTGGTATTCCTATCTCTTTAAGAGTTTTCCACAGTTTGTCGTGATCCACACAATCAAAGGCTTTAGTGAGTCGATGCAAGAGGTAGATGTCTTGTCTGGAATTCCCTAGCTTTCTCTATGATCCAGCAAATGTGAGCAATTTGATGTCTGGCTCCTCTTCCTTTTCTAAACCCAGCTTGGACATCTGGAAGTTCTTGGTTCGCATAATGCTGAAACCTAGCATGCTAACCTTACTAGCATGGGAGTCACTGACTGCAACTGTCCCACCCACACAGAGTCGGACACAACTGGATGACGGAACAACAACAAAAAAATAAAATTTAATTTGTAATGCTAGTTAAGTTGATATTTTCTCATAATGGAGAATAGTAGTAAAACTGTTCATTTTTGCTAAAGGACATTATCTGATTGTCAAATAGAGGAGAATCCATTTTTCTGCACTGGGTCTGGGTCTGGTTGCCACGTGTGGGCTGTCTCTAGCTGTGGTAAACGGGCTACTCTTCGTCGTGGTGTGCAAGCTTCTCACTGGGGCAGCTTCTCTCATTGCGGAGCACAGGCTCTAGCCAGGCTTCGGTAGCTATGGCTCCTGGGCTCTAGAGCATGGGCTCAGTAGCTGACTCTAGTGCTCGGGCTTACTTGCTCCATAGCATGTGGAATCTTCCCACACCAGAGATCAAACCCACGTCCCCTACATTGACAGGTGCATTCTCACCCACTGTGCCACCAGGGAAGTCCTAGTTTTTTTTAAATTGCTCTACTATTATTGCCCAAAAGTAATCTTAATTTATCACTCTTTATTTTTGTTTTCCCCTTGAATGCCAATCTTTTTAACACTAGAGCTATTACTACTATTTAGGTAAGCAATATTGATGCCACACTGCGGTAAAGAGAAATAATCTCTGCTTTGCTCTTCCCACAATGTAACTAAATCTTTTTTTTCCATTGCTTTTCTGGCCTCAGTTCAGTTCAGTCGCTCAGTCGTGTCTGACTCTTTGCGACCCCATGAACTGCAGCACGCCAGGCCTCCCTGTCCATCACCAACTCCCAGAGTCCACCCAAACCCATGTCCATCGAGTCGGTGATGCCACCCAACCATCTCATCCTCTGTCATCCTTTCTCTCCGGCCCTCAATCTTTCCCAGCATCAGGGTCTTTTCAAATGAGTCAGCTTTTCACATCAGGTGGCCAAAGTATTGGGAGTTTAAGCTTCAACATCAGTCCCTCCAATGAGCACTCAGGACTGATCTCCTTTAGGATGGACTGGCTGGATCTCCTTGCAGTCCAAGGGATGCTCAAGAGTCTTCTCCAACACCACAGTTCAAAAGCATCAATTCTTCGGCACTCTTCTTTATAGTCCAACTCTCACATCCATACGTGACCACTGGAAAAACCACAGTCTTGACAAGATGGACCTTTGTTGGCAAAGTAATATCTCTGCTTTTTAATATGCTGTCTAGGTTGGTCATAACTTTCCTTCCAAGGAGCAAGCGTCTTTTAAATTCACGGATGCAATCACCATCTGCAGTGATTTTGGAGACCAGAAAAATAAAGTCAGCCACTGTGTCCACTGTTTCCCCATCTATTTGCCATGAAGTGATGGGACCGGATGCCATGATCTTAGTTTTCTGAATGCTGGACTTTAAGCCAACTTTTTCACCCTCCTCTCTCACTTTCATCAAGAGGCTCTTTAGTTCTTCCTCACTTTCTGCCTTATATAAGGGTGGTGTCACCTGCATATCTAAGGTTATTAACATTTCTCCCGGCAATCTTGATTCCAGCTTGTGCTTTCTTCAGCCCAGTGTTTCTCATGATGTACTCTGCATATTAAGTTAAATAAGCAGGGTGACAGTATACAGCCTTGACGTACTCCTTTTCCTATTTGGAACCAGTCTGTTGTTCAATGTCCAGTTCTAACTGTTGCTTCCTGACCTGCATACAGGTTTCTCAAGAGGCAGGTCAGGTGGTCTGGTATTCCCATCTCTTTCAGAATTTTCCACAGGATTTCAAAATCAAAGGCTAGTCAAGAAGTATAAAGAATTCACTTGGACTAAACATGAAGAATGTAAAGGTCATTTAACAGTTGCCCAAATCATGTCTAAAAAGCATATATGGTTTTAAAAATCACATTTGGTCATGGTTTTACAATCCTTCTACACAAATTGGAAGTCAAATAGTCATAAATTATTTAAAGGCAGGCTCCCTCTGTAGCCCAACTCAGGGCGAGCACACCAGAGGGGGTTTCTCTGTTGCTCCAGGGCACACTTCTACCCTGAAGATGCATATTGGAGGAATAAACTGTTGGTCACAGCCCTTCTCCCTCATTCTAACTTCAGAGGAGAGCTCTGACATGCATAAAGGACACATGAAGGACACAAAGACATGGGATATAACGCAGTAAGAATAACCATGCCCTGCTCATCCCTTCTAAAAGGATAAAAGATGATTGGGAAAAGGAGCCTTAAGCAGAAAACAGAAGGGTTGTAAACATTAGTATGACAACATCTTCTTTCTCCTGCCACCGAAATGGTAAATTGAAAGCACCACACAAGACCAAAGTGAGGTGTGGGAAAATAACTCCTTTGAGTTATTTAGGCCTAATTCTAGTCTAGGCCTTAAGCTAAAAAGGATAAGGTAGAAAAGTATTCTTGTATTTATGTACAGTCTATCCCACTTTTCCAGACAACCTAGGCTAGAAGCTTTGGCCAGCAAAAAACCATATGCATACAGCACAAACATAGAAAAATAAAGGATATTTATATTAAACACTTGTCATATAAGGGTAGTCTTCCAAGAACTTTACATTAATTAACTCATTTGGCCCTCACAACACAAGGAATCTATTTCACACATAATTTGAGGTACGGAGAAGTACGACTTGCCCAAAGTTGCACAGCTGTAAATGAATGTCAGACTTGGAAACCAAGCTCAAGCAGTCCAGCCCCATCTCCTACTTTCCTTACCATGACACCACCATGTTTACTCCTCAAAGAACCCAACATCTGGGAAACATTACACAGGAACCTGATAATTCAGAATCCTACCGAGACTCAACTGACCCAGGTTGATTAGTATGAATTCCACTCAATATCATCAATTCTTTGGATGTCAGACATCATACTACAAGTTCTGCATATTCGTTAGGCAAAACTCCATTATATCTCACCCAAAGTAAATACAAACCAGTTAAAATTATCCTTTTCTCACAGGAGAGGCTAATGAGGGCTGTAGTTGTCTTAATGGTACTGTTCTTCAAACGATGCCCTTCATCACAAATTAGAAGATCAAATTTTACAGTCTTAATTTGATCCAGGGAACGAAGTAACATTTCATAACTGATGATAAGAACAGAATAAAATGGAGATTTGGTGAATTCTTCTACTTTGTGGTCCTAAAAAAAAAAAAAAAAAAAAAAAGGGTAACCTTTAACAAACCATGGGCAAAAACTGTGTGCAATTAAATAAAAGCAGCATATTCCTGAAAACCATTCTCTAGGTATTAGAATATATTAACTCAACCAAATTGTAAGGCAAGATTCCATTTATCAGAAAAAAAGAGAGCTACATGCACTTGAAAAACTGCTAGACAGTGAAAGCTGCAGCATTGATTTGAAAAGCTAGAGATTTAGTAAAGACCAAATCTAAATTTTCAGAAGTCTCTTACCTGATCAACAGTAAATATCTTGATCCTTTCAATTCCTAGCCATTTTTGGAATTCTTTCCTCCAATTATTCACCAAGCTTCCAGGTGTGACAATAAGTGTCTTCTTTATTATTGGCTTGCCTCCATAGGGTCCCTGACACTGTAGGGTCCAGATAAGCGAAATACATTGCAGTGTTTTCCCTAAACCCATTTCATCGGCAAGAATAGCTCCACATCTGCCATTCACCCTGTTAGAAATAATTATATTTCCTTCAACTACAAAAGGAAAATATTTTATGCCCCTAACATCATTACCTATCAGTCAAAAACCAGAAGCTGATATTTTGTAATTAGGATGAATTCTAGCCCCCACTAAACACATTTTCTAGCTCTTCATTCAGCTGATTTATGACATTTTGCATCTGTGCTAATTATATTCATTATATAGTTATTGTCAACTAAATTACTAAAACAGATTGAAATTACAGTTGAATCTAAATCTGTTACTATCATGATTCCATATTTAGAAACTGGAAATGAATGCCAATTTCATATCTACAGTTAAATAATTTAACTATAACTGTGCTTCTCATCACTAGCAGCTGAGTAGTTTTTATCAGTTTCAGTATTAGATATCAAAACACTTTAAAATATAATGAAACATAAACCAGAAAGACCTAGTGATCTGTATTTATGATTCTCTTTCAATAAATGAAATCCTCAACCAAAATAGCTCCTTGACCTGAAAGAAAAATTAAACACTATTTGATCTAATACACATAATTTAGTAAAAATCTTATCCTACAAGCCTACTTGGTTCACGCAATTCAAAATTAAACATTATAAGGAATACTATCAGTAACTGGCATTTATACCACTTCATAGTTTTAAAAGCTCTTTGACAGGTATTAGATAAACACTTTAAAAGTTACAAAATCCAAAGGAATTAAGGAAATATAAGCATAGTTTGTTAATCCGTTCTGTTTCTTACTAGTAGAAATAACAACCAAAACCAATTTGATTTATGTTTTCCAGTTCAAAATGTAGAGAAAAAATTACAAACATAAATTATAGCCACTATTATTATTTTAGATTATTATAGCCCATATTATTACTTTAGATTATTTTAGATTTTGCCATTGCAAGATGCCAGCTAAATGAGATATAGTGAGTGGCAGAGAGAAAACAGTGATACAACATCCAGCATCCAGGTATAGTGAAGAGAGCAGGAAGGCTTCCCCTACAGAAGATGAACCTCGAGCAGAGTGTTAAAGGAAAACAGGAATTCACTACATTAATCAGTATTAACACATCAGCACAGCTGGAGCTTGAACTGAATTCCAAGCAAAGAAACACAAGGTTAGGAAGCGGGCAAGACTGCTAGCAGACAGACCGTACCTTGTAGGTCAGTGTGTCCCCAGCATCAGTCTTCCATGGATGACTGCAATGCTTGGCCATATACGTGATACTGTGTGTGTTACTATTCATTATTTTTCTCTAAATCAACTCACTTTTTAACTTAGATTTATTTGAAAATAAATTCTTTCTAAGCATAATCTACTTGTGAAACCAAAAGTTTGATGTACTCTTTCTTTCCAATTATTCACTAACTAAATATGTTATGATTAAAAGTAAAAAATAAAGTTTGTTCATGCACACCTAAAATAATCCTATACACCACCCAACTGGAATGCATACCACAGATTAGAAAACATTGCTCTAAGTTCTGAGAACTGTAATCACTTTAAGTAAGGAAATGCCATGTTCAGAACTGTTTCCAGAAACATCAAACTGGCAGCAATAAGTAGAAACAATCTGAGGAGCATCAGAAACAGATACACAAGTTAGAAGCTGTTGCAATAGTCCAGATAAAATATAACTTTATGACACCAGTTACTAGAACTGCTACAGTGAGGTGCCAGAAACAATTAGGTTCGAAATGGTATTTGGGAAGTCAAAATATTCAAACGTTTAGATGTGACTAGATAGAGAAGGTGAGAGAGAAGAAATAAAAGATGATTCTCAGGCCAACTGACATAAGATCTCCAGAGAAGAAGAGCATATTTGAAAGAATGTGAATCTAGAAAGTTTCTAGGAGATAATTTTCCCCTTGTCATCATTCAAGGGGTTCTTTAGAGCTTGGAGGAATTTACATTCCTAACTCCCTAGTAACTGAGACATACTGAGTGGCAAAGACCAAAGTAAAAATCAAGGTCCTATGCATTAAAAACAAAACAAAAAAGGACTGGAAGGAAATGTACTAATATGTTAGCAGCGACTTTTGATTCTTTTAACCCTCTTTGGTTTGAATTTATATATGTGTCTTCTACTTCAACTGTATTTTGACTACAATTCTTTAAGAAAACTCAATTTTAAAAGAGGAAGAGGGACTCATGTGTGTATGTGTGTGTGTGTGTGTGTAAGCAGAGGTGAGATAAGAAGAAAACTTTTTTGTAAAATACTCTTAAGTTGTGTGTCCAGTTTCAAGCAAGATGTCTAGCACACAGTATCCTTCAAGAACTACCTGTGGAGATTTCCCTGGTGGTCCACTGTGGCTAAGACTCTGGGCTCCCAATGCAAGGGGTCTGGGTTCAATCCCTGGTCAGGGAACTAGATCCCCCATGCTGCAATTAAGAGTTAGCATGTTGCATTTAAAAAAAAAAAAAAAAGATCCTGCATGCTGCAACAAAGACTAAAAATCCTGCCTGTCTCAACTAAGACCAGGCACAGCCAAATTTTTTCCTAAATAAAATGATTTTTTAAAAAAGAACTGTAGAATAAACATATGCATTACCATGTGCCATTCCTATCAACTAAAATATATGCTGCACTCATTGAGACTCATTATATATTAGGCTCGTCCTAGAAAACCATTATGTTACAGGTAAATCAAAGCTCTGATTAGATCAAACAAATTGTTTTCCTACCTCATTCCCATCACACATTCATAAAGGAATATGACCCCTTCTTTCTGATGTGGTCGAAGGTAATATACAAGGTGAGGATCTATCACTACATCCACAACAGGAAAACAGGTCTTATTGAACAGCCACTGGTGATTCTTATCTGGTCGGAGCATAACAAGGGAATCTTCAGAAAAAGGGAAAAGTATAATTATAAATTACTCTGTCAGTAATTACATTATCTTGCTCTAATTACTCAGAAGATACAACTGTTTGCCGTCATTTGTGACCAAAAAAAAAAATCCAAAACTTTGAAATTCAAAAAGAAAAAGAAATAAAAACACAATAATTTTTAAATTCAGTAACATCAATGCTAAGCAAAGATACAAAATTTTAAAAATAAATCTCAAGCTTTATTGATGTAAGCTTCATGCAAAGAATGGCAAAGAGTTTTCAAAATTTCATGCACAAAAGTGCTTTGAAACCACTAAAATTCACTATTGTTTCATAAAGAATTCATTAAGCCACAATACTTACTAGTTCAGTATTCAAAGCAAAGAGAACTATTTCCAACTGAAAGCACAGGTTGGAATTTTGCCAAGATGGCCTTTACTAATGCTCATAGCTTCTTATTCTAGAAAGGCTTTCCAAATTTAATATAAAGGCTTCCTTTATTTTCATTCCTATGCCACTAACAATGTCTATTACGCCTATTAAACAGAAGAACTGAGAAAGAATGACAAATTTTCCACTGACTTCACCACCATTATTTGCTTAATTACTTCATTCATGAAATATAAAATTCATGAATCTTGACAAAGCAGCATGGAGTAACCATCAAATAACAATGGAATTCTTTAGTAATATGGTAATACAATTTAAAAGATTTATTGAAAATCACTCAAAAAACAAAACCAAACATAACTAGGAAGCTGGTATCAATTGATAAATCTGAAATCAGATAATAAACTCATCAAAATAATTCTCTGGATATATTTGATGTCTACATCATGGTTAAAAAAAGTAAAATAGATTTTTTAAATATGAAGAAAGAAAAGAACAAAGATGAGAAAAGGAGATTAAAAAACAATAGGTTCCAGGAGACTAAATATGGGAAATCCCCTGGTGGTCCAGTGGTTAAGACTCAGTGCTTTCACTGCTGAGGACACGGGTTCAAATCCTGGTCCAGGAACTAAGATCTCAAAAGTATATGGAGCAACCAAAAAAAAAAAAGGGGTGGGGGGGAATTTAATAAATAACCATTAGTGTGGAAATACATAGTCACAGAAATGAGAGTCTGGTCATGCCTACTGATAGTAATTACCTGGAGGAAGGTTTTCTGTGGATCTTCCCAGGTTTCTGAGCAACCAAAAGAAACTCTCATTTTCGAGGTGAATTCCTGGCAGGTAGGGGGCTAGGGAGTGAAAACGGAAAACTCAGCCCCTGAGTTTCCTCCATATCCCAGTAGTAAAGAAGAGTGTATGTCTTGTGCATTTCCAACCAAGAAATGGTCCCATTTTTTTTTCTTAAAAAAAAAAAAGAACAAAAAGAGGATCTCCCTGGTGGTCCAGTAGCTAAGAATCCACAGGCCAATGCAGGGGACACAGGTATGGCCCCTGGTCCGGGAAGATCTCACATGCCTCAGAGCAACTGAGCAAACGCTCTGCAACGACTGAAGCCGGTGCGTTTCAGGGCCCAAGTGTAAGGAACAAGAGAAGCCGCTGCAATGAGAAGCCCGCACACCGCACTCGAGCATCCCCTGCTCACTGCAGCTAGAGGAAACCCACACGCAGCACTGAGGCTCAGTGCAGCTACAAATAAATAAAGCATTTTTAAAAATTAGTTAAAAAGGACAAAGGAAATTAGAAAGAAAACAGAGAAAAAGATGATTCACAGCTCAAGCAAGGACCATAGAATCATAAATCATCTAACAAAGCATGAAGCTTTGAGAAAAATAAAACCTAAAGCACCACAGCAATAGGACATCAGTTTAAATCTTCAGATGCCCTTCATGATCATGAAGCATCATTTAATGCTAACAAAATGTCTCTTGCTTTAGTTTTAAGTCTACAACTTAGTACTACCTTTAACAAGATTTAAAAAGAGAGAGGATAAACAAGTATTTACCACTTACAAAAAGGGCTTGCTTACACACACACACACACACACACACACATATACACACTCATGTACACATATATACAAGTTGTCACAATAAAATTTTTCATTCACTCAGTTATCAAATATTTATTGTACACAGTATGTACCAGGCACTCTAAGTCTCTATGGTAGTTATTAAAATCCACATTTTACATGAGGCAAAACATTTAGTGAAGTGACTACCTCAACTGATCGAAGAATCAGTAGTTTAGTGGCAAAAGCAGGAGTCTAACTCAGGTCCTTGACTAAGCACAGTGCTCTTTTTAGTTCACCACAGCTCTCTACTATATAACAGGAAGGCAAAGAGAAAGAAGCATAAAGGACAGAAGGAGGCTTATGAGCCAGTGTGACAGACAAAATATTCAGACAAAGAGAAAAATCAGAAGCAGAAACTCCCACACTCTAAATTTCAATTAAGTCTCAAATGAGCTAGAATAAAGCAAGGAATTTTTAATTTGGGAGTTTTAATCTAAATTATGCCAATACCTACTTTAAGCAAGTCAGTTCATGCTTCTGGTACTCAGATTCCTCAAATGCAAAGTGAAGGGATTGGTCTAAATTATCTAAAAGGTCCTTTTATTTCAAAAATTCTGTTTCCAAAATGGCAAGAGGGGAAAATAGTTATTTGAATACTTTTTGCAAGCATGCATGCATTCTAAGTTCCTTCAGTTATGTCAACTCTTTGACTGTAGCCTGCCAGGTTCCTCTGCCCAGGGGATTCTCCAGGCAAGAATACTGAAGTAGATGGCCATGCCCTCCTCCAGGGGATCTTCCCAACCCAGGGGCTGAACCTGCGTCTCTTATGTCTCCTGTACTGGCAGGTCGATTCTTTACCACCAGAGCCACTTGGGAAGCCAGCCCTTAATACATCTACTTGTAGCTATTTTAAGAGTTATTTTTATAACTATTTCAATATTTTTATTTTGACTACCATTATGAGAAAAGCTTACTCTATTCTCCGACTTGTACATAACAAAACAAATTCAATAGGAATAAGTCTTTTCAAACAAATGCTGAATTAACTGGACAACCACATGGAAAGAGCCTCCCAGATGGCACAGTGGTAAAGAATCCACCTGCCAATGCAGCAGATGCAAGAGAGGACAATTCAAACCCTGGGTTGGGAAGATCCCCTGGAGAAGGAAATGGCAACCTGCTCCAGTATTCTTGCCTTGACAGTTTCAGGGACAGAGGAGCCTGGCAGGCTGCAGTCCATGGGGTCACAAAGAGACACAACTGAGCACATACACCTCCATTCTTACTGCCACAGGGAAAGAGATGAACATCATTAACTCACCCTGTACACAAAATTTTAGGCAAAATGAATCACAGACAACATAATTCAAATTTTATGTCTGCCACATCACCAAATGAGAAGATTTGTAATGAGTTTTACCTCTGGGCCCAATGTATAAAAGGCACACAAGAAATACTTGTTGACTGAGCAATCAAATCTTAAAAAGTCATAAACACACTAGGTTTTATTTTTGATGCAATTTTTAAATTAAATTCATTAATGTGAAAATTAACTTGACTGGATTGAATTCTCATGAATAAAATTTGAACTCTTTACATGAAATCTCACCTTCTAATATTTTTTTTCACCTTTCAATATTTTAATACTCAATTAAGTCACTAATTACTAACACTTGTGATCTTCAAAATGGAAGTTCAAAAATATTCCCAATTTATGAATTTACCAATTTTTCTCCCTACAAAAGACATCAGGTTTTGTTGAAATCATACACATGTATGTGTCTATACATCTATAATTTGCACAATTTTCCTTCAACACATGTATTTTGGTTACCATACTCTTGCAATTGAACATTTACTTATGAAATAATTCTCAAACTATATTATTATTCAGCTTCAACATTATCCCTTATGTCAGACTATATATCTGAAAAATGATACATACTTTTACCTGAAACTGTTAAAACAAAATTTCAACTTTAAATTCACATACCAAAATATCTTTAGACAGTAAAAACAGAAAACTCAAATTAAGTTTTTAAATCTTACTTGGTGCATATGGGTCATGGCGTGGTTTGCAATTTTGGAAACTGTTCTGTTTATTTTCCTTTGAACTGAGTTTACAGACACTTTTGAAAGGGTTAGAGAAACACTTCTTGGCAGCTTGAGAACTTAAGACAGCAGAACATCCTCCTCTAAACTGAAAACATCTTCCACTGTTGAAATCATCTGGAGAGATGATACCCATGACTTCTATTTCTTTTCCACCAAGCATCATTGTTTGACCCTCTTCAATCTTTTCAAGCTCTTTCAATTTATATCCAATGCCTTTAAATTGAGAAGGAAAAAATTAATTTAATTTATTGACACCCTAAGATGACTTAATTAGTAAACCAGAGTCTCTTCTTATAACTGTACGGAATGAAAACTACTTTGAATGCAAACAGCCTCATATATATAATTTATATTATATATAAAAATATATATATTATGTATAAAATATATACAAAAATATAATTTACCCTTTTAGTAAAAATACACACATGCAAAAATCAAAAGGAATAAATAATTACATAGTTAAAAAATTAGGTAAGGTTTAGAGAGCCAAGGCTTGTTTTTAATTACTTAAAATACAATCTACTGTAGTCATAGTTTTGCCATCTGCTCTATAGCAAATCAAGAGAAGAAGGGTTTTGGTTAAGCTGTATGGTCCCTCCTTTCTTGTGAACAACCTAGACAAATGCCAGGGCAGTTCTATTTCCACTTAGAAACAAGTGGAAATGTGAAGAACTAGCAACAGAAGCAATTTCTAACATAACTAGTACTGTACTCTTCCACCTGCAAAAGCATAGTAAAACTACGTTTGTCATAGAGACTACTGATAGCCCAAGTTCTTGCTCCTGAATAAAAAGTAGGATATTTTATAATACCACACTTGTTTGAATTATTATTAATTCAACAGACGATTTATTAGGTGCTGCCATGTATAAGGTGTTGATGCAATATAAATATGAGTAAGTTATCACGGTCTGCTTAAAATGAACTCATCAATCAGATAGAGTGAGGGAATTTTATACTCCTCCACTTGGAAACATTAAATGCATGATTTTTGTGCCACTGTGAGGGGCAAGTGTGTATACCAAAAACCTAAGATCATCATATTTTAGATAACATTACATAACCCTTTTAAACTAGCTGGAAAATTGCTACAATTCCCTATTAACACTGGGCTAATAATTACAATCTCTGACAACTGGGAACTACATAATATACGTTTTTCAATTACTTAGGATAGAGCTCTAAGATGAAGCCAGATAGTTATTTGGCTGGTGTTCCTAAATGCTAAAAGACCCAGCCCTCCATTTCCCAAGCTGTTTCATTCAACAGCAGTCCTGACCTCTCCATATTAATGAAGATAACTGTTTTATCTTCATATTGAATCCAACCCTATTAATCCAATTACCACTAATTACATGAAAATGGGAGATAAGAATAAATTTAATTTTGAGGCATCTTCAAGAGGCTCTGCAACTCCAAAATCTCGTTTCACTTTGCTCCCTAGTGATGACTGTCTCAAACATCTCTACATCTCCAGAAGATTTTCTTTAAACTCTTGAACTTTGTTTCCCACACTTGTTCTTTGCTGGGTATGTGGAATGAAAATCAACTGAATCTGACTATATTATCACAAGCTATTAGCAATTTCAGCATTCCAGCCTTCGGGTTCTTAAGAGTGTTTATTCTTATAGTAATAATATTTAAATGCTGAATATCCAAATTATTTAAAAGAAAAACTGCTTGTATTATAGGTGATAACTTGCAAGCTTAACTCCAGGTTGATATATTTATTAACATTATAATTAAGCAACCAAGTCTTATATTTGGATGCTTTCACTTTGAAAGCCAATAAATCAATTTTTTAAACCAGTGATTTTCAACTCCTGCTGGATATGAGAGTCATTCAGAAACCTAAAATATATGGATGTTCAGTCCCTCTCCCCATCATCCAGACCAAATAATCACAGCCTCAGAGATCAAGGCCTAAGCACTGGCATTTTTTAAAAGCACCAGAGGTGATTCTACTTGTATAGAGGTGATTCTACTTTTTTCCACTACTTGCAACTGAGAGATCATTTTATTATTAATCCAAACTACACATACTCAAAACCATATATACTATAGTTATGGGTAACAGATATTCCAGGGTAATTTTGGTAAGTTTTTCCTTGCTAGGGGGCTTTAGAATATAATTTCACTAATTAAGTATAAACAAGTTCTCAAAAAAATTTAGCCTCAATCCTTGGTGGCTCAGATGGTAAGGAATCTGCCTGCAATGCAAGAGACCTGAGTTCAATCCCTGGGTCAGGAAGATCCCCTAGAAAAGAGAATGGCAACCCACTCTAGTATTCTTGTCTGGAGAATTCCATGGACAGAGGAGCCTGGTGGGCTATAGTTCATGGGGTTGCAAAGAGTCAGACACAACTGAGTTACTAACACTTTAACTAACATGTAACGTGTATTGCTAATTTTAATTTCTCTAAACACTAAGCATAATATTGGATATATGGTATTTGTTCAATATTTTCATAATAAAAAATTCTATTACAGATAATTCCATTCAGCCTCAACCCTTGCCCCTCTGTCACTGCCCTTCGCATACTACATTCCTGAAACACTGAAGTCGTTTTTTTAATTCACTCTTGCCTATACCTGTACATATGCTATGCCCCTTTCTCATTCCCTACAAAATTACTCGTCCCTCACATATTAAACAATAACTCCTTTGAAGCTTTCCCTTAGCCTCGTAGGCTGATTTACATGGTCCTTCTATATATGCTCCTATCGTACTCAGCAAACATTCTCATTGAAACAATTATCTTAGTGCTTCCTAATTATCAATTACATTGCCCTGTCCCTACTAAACTACAAACTATAACCCTCTTTGAATGCTTACCCCTAGCATAGTTATTGAAATTACAAACTATGTTATTTTCAACATGTAGAACAGACTTTATAATTATGGGCCACACTCAGAATTGAAGAGTAATTTAAGAGACATGTAAAAAGGCCATGATAACTTTACATACTCTGATTTTGTGGGCTAACTTATACAAATAAATCATGCTGGTAATGTTTTATAATGGAAATAACGGTTACCTCCAATTTAGATGTATTAATCTAAGGTATCTCTAGCTATTATCTCCTTGCTATTTTCAAATTTTTATTAGGTATCATTGAAGTTAGATATCATTCTACTCCTAATACCCACATCTTTTTAACTTTTAATCACTCAGCATTCTGGAAAAAAAGAAAAAAGATGAAAAACACAGAAAGAAAAACTGCTTAATCTCAGAAAAATGCCAATATAACTGTATATATCTAGCTAATCATTTTATATTCAAAGAAAATGATACCATGGGATGAGATTATATGAGTATATATAAGACTGTCAGACTTGCTATTATTACAAGATAAATTTATGTTTATCAGATAATTTATACATGAAAGTCAAGAAAGAACACCTTCATAAAACACAATTACATTTCAATTTTGTAGTCAGATACATATATTAACTTTAGACCAAATCATAAACATCAGGCAATATCACAATACCTCTTCCAATGTCTTTGCCTTCCAAATCCTTTAAGGTAAATGACTTTCCTTTTACAATAAGAACAGCATCACCTTCCCACTTTTTGTGTTTTTTCTTTGAAGCTTTACACCAAACAACACTGAAATATTTAACTAAGCTATCAGGTTTCTCTTCTTGTCCCTTAGACACTGTTATTTCTTTAGGGGCTGAATGAACTAGAATATAAACAAAATAAAAACCAATTATTATAGATGACATTAATATTTAAGTAATAAAATCACTCAGCAAAATAAAAGCACAAGTAAACTGGATTGTATTAAATATTTTTTCATATGTATGTTATAAACAGGGAAATTCAAATATCAGCTTCTAGCATTACCACGAGAACAGAATGTAAATTTCTTATCATCATACAAACTTAGTAGAAGTAGAAAAACATAATAATCACTGGTAAGATTTTCAAACTCTAGTAATTAAAAATAAAATTTCAGCATCCATGGAAAAATACCTAAAATCACATGACAAGATATATCAAGGAAAAGTAATACAAGATCACAGAGTTCTCTAAAAGAAAAACCTGTAGCTTTTTCAATAAGAACAAAGGTAAAACATTAAAGCAACAATCAGACTAAAATTTCATCAATATATTCTTGTCTCCTAGCTTAGGGAGCTGTCAGGTTGGGTCACTGATTCTGAGAATTCAGTAGTATATGATCAGGAAATTAAAAGTTCCTTATGAAAGTCTATACTTTTCTTGAAAACATTCCCAGTATCACCTTATGAAAACATATCCAAAGGGTCTAACACAGAAAATTTTTCAGCAACGGGGAAACTGATTTATGGTGACAGAAACCAGAAAGTGGCTGCTGGCTCTGGAGACGGGAAATTGACTGGAAAGGGTCAGGAAAGAAGAACTTGTTCTGGGTGATAGTTGCATAGATGAATGCATTTAACAGAAATCATCGTGGATCATTCAGAGCTATACATTTTATTTCACGTAAAGTACAGAGCTTGAAAAAGACAAAACATAATAAGACAATAACAGCAGAATAGGCTGAGAGGTATGTATATGATATTCTATATAATGGTATCTTTTAGTGCTTTGAAGCAAAAACACTCTTATCTATTAACTCTAAGCACACTTGACACTAAAGACAAAATCTCCCGTTATTACTGTCTTCTTCTTTCTTTTCCGCTTGGCAGTTAACCATGAGCACTTCCGGGAGAAATACAGAGCATCCTCATACTGAGCCATAGCTCTTGCTTCTCACCTAACTTGTATACTATATTTTTCAATGACTAGGTAAATTTAGTCCAGCTGAAGAGAGGAAAATCTCATTCCCTCATTATTGAAGAGCTATTCACTGTATCTTTTTCTTTATTTTTTTGTATCTTTTACCAAATACACACTTGACCTCCAAAGCTATCAAAACAACAGAATTTACAAAACAAAAGCCAAACTATTACTTTATCTTTTAAAATACACCCACCTACTTAAATAGGAAAAGAAAAAGGCCTGAAACTAGGAATAAAAAAAGAATCCCCATTTTCACCACTTCTAATCAGTGTTGTCCTGGAAAGTCTTAGTCAACACAATAAGGCAATGTTAACAAAAAGTATAAAGATCAGAAAGGAAGAGAAGAAGTGAAACTGTACCTATGTGCAGGTGATAAAACTGTCTACATAGAAATCCACAGGGAACCTAAAAACAAAGGACTGAGAACTAGTAACTTATTCCATCTAATTTCAAAGTTAACTATCATGTAACAAAAATGAAGATATTTTGGTATTTTAGAAAAACACACAATGATCAATGCAATGAAATAGTGGCCACTGTGTATGGCCACTACTTTTCAACAAAGTTGGCAGAACAAATTTATTTTCAACTAATTTTCAACAAAGTTGACAAAATAAATTAAATGGGAATAAGCCTTTTCAAACAAATGCTGAGTTAACTGGACAGTCACAAAGAAAAAAGATGAACATCAACCATTAACTCACCCTGTACACAAAATTTAACAAAAAATGAATCATACACTTAAATGTAAAATTTTACTACAAACTTTTACAAGAAAATGTAGTAGATATTTGTAATCTTAAAGTAGGCAAAGGTTTCTTAGGCTACAAATGTACAAAACATTAAAAATAAAATATATGTTTAATTTTATCAAAATTTTTAAAGGATGCCATTAAGAAAACAAAGTCAAACAAATCGATAGAAAATGGGCAAAAAAACATGAACAGATAATTCAGGAAAGAATATATACAAAAAGTCAGTAAGTACAGAAAAAGACGTTTATCATCATTAACCATTTGAGAAACGCAAATAAAAAACACAAGATACACTTCACATCTACTAAGATGATTAGTCTCCAATGGATAAAAGCAAGTATGGTGCAGATGCAAAGAAACTGGAATCCACACTCACTACTGGTGAGAATGTAAAATAGACCAGCCACTTTAAAAAACAGTTTCACAATTCTTCAAAAGATTACAGTTACCATATGATCCAGCAATTCCATTCCTAGGTATATGCTCAAGACAGAGAAAAATATGTCCACACAAAAAAACTTGCACATGAATGTTTATAGCAGTATTATTCATAATAGCCCAAAGGTAGAAACAAAACAAATGCCCATTCAATGAACAAATGAATAAACAAATTGTGGTACATCACGTTATTATCAGTGATATTATTCATACTATTATTCAGCCATTAAAGGAATAAAACACTGATACATGCTACAGCACATATAAACCTTAACAACATTATGTTAAGTGAGAGAAGCCAATCACAAAAGACTACACATTACATGATCATGATTCCACTTATATGACATGTCCAGAACAGGAAAGTCTATAGAGACAGAAAGTAGCTTAATGGTCACTTAGGGCTAGGAGATGAGGGTGAGACTGGGGCAGGAGGTATGGGGGCTGAAAGTTAGAGAGCACAGGATTTCTTTTTGAAGTACTGAAAACATCTTAAAACTATGGTGATAGTTGCACATAACTGTACACACACTACTAAAAAATCAGGAATTATATACTTTATATGAGTGAATTACGTTGCTCTTCTTCAGTCGCTCAGTCGTGCCTGACTCTTTGCGACCCCATGAACTGCAGCACGCCAGGCCTCCCTGTCATATAATGAGTGAATTATGTGGAATGTGAATTATAACTCAGTAAAGTTGTTTAAAAACATGAGATAACAACACACACTAACTTGATTAAAAATTTTAAAACTATCTTAAGTGTTAGCAAAATGTAAAGTCAATTATAACTGAAAAAACAAGTATAGAACGCCTAGAAATATCACACACTACTGGAAGGAATGTAAAATAGTACAATAACTTTGGAAAACAGTATGATAGATTCCTAAAAATTTAAAAATACACCTACTATAACCAGCCATTTCACTGGATAATATTTACTAAAGAGAGAAGAAAATACATGTCCAAAAACCAAACAAACAAACAAAAAATGTCTACAACTTCAAGCCAGGTAAACCAGTCCTCTAAAAGTCTGAAAAACCACTGTCACTACTAGAATTCAGATAATTCATTTGTGCAGCATTGGCATTCATGGATTTACCAAAGTGAATTTTGAGTGCTCACTTCGGCAGCACACATACAAAGTGAATTTTGACTATCTGAAGCCATCAAGGTTTTTTTCTAAGAAAACAAATGACTAACCCATAATGCTTGGCCCAACAACTTTTTATCCCCGAAAGGATTTTAGCTGCTGTAATCCCAAACCCAACAGTCAAGGACAGAAAGGACTAAAGGGCGGTGGCTCCAGCTTCCTGGTCTTCCTATCACAAGGGAGGGTGTTCGAACAAAGAGTGATTGAGGGAAAATACGCTTCTAATACAGAAAATATGGTGTAGTTTTTATTCTTTTTATTTTGAATACATTTCTCATATCATTAAACAGTAAAATGATGCTTAATATCTGCATAACGTATAACCAATGATATTCCTACAAAGACAGGATCCATTTCACTACTATATTTAATATCATCTCATCAATTTTTAAGTGTATTTATTTTTTATTGTTACAATTATCATGCAGCAAAATCGACATTTTCTTAGTGTACAGTTTTATGAATGTTAACACAGGTATAAATTGACTTACCACTACCACAGTCAGGATGGTCTTGATTCCTGTCTCCTGTACAATGTGATAAACCTCCATCCATAGTTCATCAGGCTCTCTATCAGATCTAGTCCCTTAAATCTATTTCTCACTTCCACTGTATAGTCATAAGGGATTTGATTTAGGTCATACCTGAATGGTCTAGTGGTTTTCCCTACTTTCTTCAGTTTAAGTCTGAATTTGGCAATAAGGAGTTCATGATCTGAGCCACAGTCAGCTCCCAGTCTTGTTTTTGCTGACTGTATAGAGCTTCTCCATCTTTGGCTGCAAAGAATATAATCAGTCTGATTTTGGTGTTGACCATCTGGTGATGTCCATGTGTAGAGTCTTCTCTTGTGTTGTTGGAATAGCGGGTTTGCTATGACCAGGGCGTTCTCTTGGCAAAACTCTAGTAGCCTTTGCCCTGCTTCATTCTGTACTCCAAGGCCAAATGTGCCTGTTACTCCAGGTGTTTCTTGACTTCCTACTTTTGCATTCCAGTCCCCTATAATGAAAAGGACATCTTTTTTGGGTGTTAGTTCTAGAAGGTCTTGTAGGTCTTCACAGAACCGTTCAACTTCAGCTTCTTCAGCATTACTGGTTGGGGCATAGGCCTGGATTAACATGATATTGAATGGTTTGCCTTGGAAACAAATAGAGATCATTCTGCCGTTTTTGAGATTGCATCCAAGTACTGCATTTCGGACTCTTGCTGACCATGATGGCTACTCCATTTCTTCTAGGGGAATTCCTGCCCACAGTAGTAGATATAATAGTCATCTGAGTTACATTCACCCATTCCAGTCCATTTTAGTTCACTGATTCCTAGAATGTCAACGTTCACTCTTGCCATCTCCTGTTTGACCACTTCCAATTTGCGTTGATTCATGGACCTAACATTTCACGTTGCTATGCAATATTGCTCTTTACAGCATCAAACCTTGCTTCTATCACCAGTCACATCCACAACTGGGTATTGCTTTTGCTTTGGCTCCATCCCTTCATTCTTTCTGGAGTTATTTCTCCACTGATCTCCATTAGCATATTGGGCACCTACCGACCTGGGGAGTTGCTCTTTCAGTATCCTATCATTTTGCCTTTTCATACTTCCAAAATCACTGCAGATGGTGATTGCAGCCATGAAATTAAAAGACGCTTACTCCTTGGAAGGAAAGTTATGACCAACCTAGAGAGCATATTAAAAAGCAGAGAAATTACTTTGCCAACAAAGATCAGTCTAGTCAAAGCTGTGGTTTTTCCAGTGGTCATGTATGGATGTGAGAGTTGGATGGTGAAGAAAGCTGAGCACCAAAGAATTGATGCTTTTGAACTGTGGTGTTGGAGAAGACTTTTGAGAGTCCCTTGGACTGCAAGGAGATTCAACCAGTCCATCCTAAAGGAGATAAGTCCTGGGTGTTCAATGGAAGGACTGATGCTGAAGCTGACACTCCAGTACTTTGACCACCTCATGCGAAGAGTTGACTCATTGGAAGAGACCCTGGTGCTGGGAGGGATTGGGGGCAAGTGGAGAAGGGGACGACAGAGGATGAAATGGCTGGATGGTATCACCAACTCAATGGACATAAGTTTAGGTAAACTCCGGGAGTTGGTGATGGACAGGGAGGCCTGGCGTGCTGCGATTCATGGGGTCACAAAGAGTTGGACACAACTGAGCAACTGAACTGAACTGAACAGTCAGGATGAGTTCCATCACTCCAAAAAGACTACCTCATGGGACGTCCCTGCTGCTCAGTGGTAAAGAATCCGCCTGCCAGTGCAGGAGACGTGGGTTTGATCCCTCATCCGGTAAGATTCCCCATGCCTTGGAGCAACTAAGCCTACGCACAACTATTGAGACCGTGCTCTAGAGCCTAGGAGCTGCGACTACTGAGTCCACACGCCCTGGAGCCCATCCTCCACAGCCAGAGAAGACACTGCAGAGAAGCCAGCTCACAGCACCGAGAGTAGCCCCGCCCTCCACTAGAGAAAAGCCCGCACAGCAATGAAGACCCGGCAGAGCCAAAAATAAAATAGTTATTTTTTTAAAAAAAGACTCTCTCATGCTATTCTTTTCTGGTCACACCCTTACCCTATTCAGTTACTGAGCTGTTTTTCTACCAGTGTAGTTTTGTCTTTTCAAGAATGTTTCAAATTAATCGAAATCATATAGTACACCACCTTTCACGCTGGTTTCTCCCACTCAGTATTATGTCTTTGAGATTTACCCCAAGTTGATGCCTATATATCAACTTTGTTTTTTATTATTTTGTTCCTTACTATTTATTGAGGTGTTTCCATTAATAGCTCTTAACTATCACAAATAAAGCTACTATGAACATTTATGTACAGATTTTTGTGTGAACATTCATCTTTACCAATTTGATAGAAATGGCATTTAACATGGTAATTTGAATTTTATTATTAGTGGTGAGACCGTTTTTATATATAGTTACATTTCCTCTTTGCTTGACTTCTCTAATTTCATATTATAAAGGATATACCTAAAATAAGTTTCTCACCTTTTTAAACTGAATTTTCAATCTGATCTGAAAACCCTCAACATTCATTCATCCAACAACTTACAGATTGCCCAAAATGCAGTCTAAACTCAAACTCTTACTGCAAAATTTCAGTGAAATCTATGAGTAGAACACAGGCAATAAAGAGAACTTGAATTAGTAAGAACTTATGTCAAAATTAAAGGACTTTCCTGGTGATGCAGCAGATAAGAATCCACCTGCTAAAGCTAGGGACAAGGGTTTGATTCCTGGTCCAGGAAGATTCCACATGCCATGGAGACACCAAGTCCGTGTGCCACACCTACTGAGCCCAAGCCCTAGAGCCAGCGTGCTGCAACTACTGAGGTCCACATGCCTACAGCCTGGACTCTGCAACAACAGAGGCCACCGCAATGAGAAGCCTGCGCAGGGCGACAAAGAGCAGCCCCTGCTCGCCACAACTAGAGAAAGCCTGGGCACAGCAACAAAGACCCCGTACAACCAAAATTAAATGAATACAAAAATTAAAATGTTTTAAAAATATATAAAATACTATTACATTTTTATATCTAAAAGGCTAATACTTAATAAGTGATGAATGTGCTAGAAGAATCAAGAATCCATTTATATCCTCTTTAACATAAGGAATTTACTACACCTTCTATTGTAATGAAATTTCAAATAATTTGTGACATTTTAAATAGGCCCAGGTTATTTAAACACTCCTCTCTATCCCTCCCCGCTAAAAAAAAGAAAACCATATGTTCTGGCAACACACAGAATTTAACAGTTTAAAATGCACCAGGTCGAAATAAGCCCACTCACTAGAAATTATTAAACATTATACTGTAACTCAATAAATGATTATGTTTTAGTAACAGGTCAAAAAGTTGATTCTTTATTTTAGTGAGAAACTATGAGATTGGAGGGAGAACCAGTGCATTATTTTAGGGGTAAGAAAGAGCTCTTAAAAAGATGACTTGACTTCCCCTACTAAAACCCTCTCCCCACAATAAATCCCAGGAAAAGGCCACAGCACGGAAAAGCAAAGTTAAAATTATTCTGTGACGTGTTACGCTCAAGGACAAGCCAGAGCACATGCATAAAGGCTTACATTGCCTGAAAGAGTTGCCTGTCCCCAGTTTCCACTGTAATCATCTGAATTACCACTCACTCCCTCGCTTTCTTCAAATTCGCAGTCAACTTCTCAACTTCGCCAACTTGGCTTCCAGTCGGGCCTGCCCCAAAGCTGCTACGTTAAAGGCCACTAAGGAGCTCTTTGTCAATAAACCCACAGGTTACTTTTTAGTCCTGACCAAAGTTCCCAAAAGGATCAGACAATGTTGACCATTTCTTCCTGAATACTGAACTCTATTGTTACAGCTTCTAACACACTTCAAATTTTCCTCTTCCTTGATGGCTATTTCTTTATCATCTTTGCCAGTTCTCACTTCCAGTCTAACCTTTGTTTATTGGAGCTCTTCAGCCCTGAGTCCTAAGCCTGCCTCCCCTCACTATGTACCAAATCCTCTTAAATTAGCTCCCATGGCTTCAATACCATTAACTATACTAAGTTATATTTTTTTCTCTAGCCCAGATCATAACTCTAGATTTGCACGTATACCAGTACATGCAGTTGGTCTACATGAATGTCTCATAAATGTCACAAACTCACCAGGTCCACTTATCTTCTCTTCAAAAATTGCTCCTCTTTCAGTTTTTCCATTTTTTAGTGAAAGAAGCCAAGAAACTGGCAATCATTCAGGACATTCATTTTCTCAATTCCTGAGCCAATCAACCATAAAATCCACAAGATTCTACTCTCTTCATGGTTCTCAAAGCTGTGTACTATTTGCCTTTTGCACTGTCCTTACTCTTTCCAAATAATCATCTCTGAACTAAGGAAATATTCCAGGGTCTTCTCAACAGTTCTGTTGAAGTCTTCTCTTGCCACCCCTACACCCAAAGCCATTTTCCATATTTACTGTATTTATTTTTAAATGTGGACTTCCAAGGTAGTGCAGTAGTAAAGAACCTGCCTGCCAATGCAGGAGACTCAAGTTCAATCCCTGGATTGGGAAGATCCCCTGGAGAGGGAAATGTCGACTCCAAGATTCTCGCCTGGAAAGTTTCATGGATTGAGGAGTATCACAAGATTGAGTGACTGAGCTCACACACATGAGTTTTTTAAATGTAAATCTAATCATCTACTTGTCTTAAAGGTCTTGAAGCAAACATTACTTCCAGCCAAAGTTCCTTCTACTTTTCTTCCTTCAACATGCTTATCTAAATTAATTTCTAGTCACCCTTCCATATAGTTTAAATTTCCCTGACTGCAAAACTACATCAAGCTGTGTTATCTCAGCATTAACTCAGCATCTATGTGACAAACTATTTAATGTCAGCCTTTCCCACAAAACTATAAAGTGTTGAGAGGAGGGTGTCTTTAGATCTTGATCATCACCATATTCCCATAACAACAGGTAGTTTTCAAAATTGCCATTTTTATTCTAGGCACATTTTTACTTCATGTTTATAAAGATAGCAAAATAGAATTACCTTAAAACTAATTTTCATGAGAAAGTAGCCTTAGAACTTAACTTTGAACTCAGCTGCATAGTTGTACATACTGTACATTCAGGATTATTTTCCAAGTAAATGCAATAACAAAGATTTATCACTTCTTTATGTATTTTAATTTTTGCCAACATAAATTCTTTCATAACCATTATTTCTACCAAATAGTTTTGCTAAATCAAATTTTCCTTCAATATTATGAAGACTGTATTACTCCATTAGTTTTTAGTCAAAAAGATACCAGTTCTTAGATAAGCTAGTTGTCATGTGTTATTTTTGTTATTTTAATTTTTCCAGATAAAGTTTTGAGGGTTTTAGCATTAATGAAAAAGATGGGATGCTTTGATCAGTTTTTGAATTCTAAAAAATGCTGTGGTGTGCAATTTTAGACAATTTTAGTTTGTTTTCTTTATACACTATTTCTACTAGTAGCAGTCACTGTGCACGAATGAAACACTGACAACAGCTTTCTGTATTTTTCAAATTTGTTCTTGATTTTCACTTGGTTAAGAGAAAAACGTAACTCCTCAGGATGGCTATTAAAGAAGGGACAAAAAGCCTGTCTTCATCAAAAATGGCTGGGAAAGATATCTTAGAATCAAATATTGTATTGCATTCCCTGGAGAGCTACCTGTTATGTCCAAACCTGCCCCTGCAAAAAAAAAAAAAAAAAACTGACTAGAACAAAAGACAGTAGTCAAATTCTAAGAATTCAGAATTCCTTATACTAACTGAAATAACATAAGGGTCTCAGATTTAGATATATCCTTTCTTTTGCAGGAAAGAAAGAAGAAGGAATAAAAGCATGAACTCTGGAGCCAGACTGGTTGCGCTTGAAGCTTGATCTGCCCTAACTAGTAATATGACCCTGGACAAGTTACTTACCCCTGGGCCAGCTTATAATTTGGCAAACGAATGTAATACTAATACCTACATCATAGAATTGTTGCATTAGACTAGCTAATACATGTAAAATGCTTACAACAGTCTTCGCCATGCAGTAAGTGCTCTCCAAATGTTAACGGCCATCATCATCTTCTACTTGTCCCTTTCCCATTTAGCCCCTTTTTAAATGTAGGCATAGGGCAGGAGAAAGGAACTGCTCCAGTATTCTTGCCTGGAGAATCCCACGGACAGAGGAGCCTGGTGGGCTACAGTCCATGGGGTTGCAAAGAGTCGGACACAATTGAGAAAGGACTAACACATAGGGCAGGCAAAGGAAAATGACTGCAAAAAAGCAGAATGAAGATATCAGGAATTAAACATATTAGGAGCATAACTTCCTTTATCTAGCCTACTTGTAACATATAAAACAATGACTAATTTGCTACATTCCAGACTAACCACCACTAACAATTCCACTCTAACCTATAATTTTTCCCAGGCTTCCCAGGTGGCTCAGTGGGTAAAGAATTCACCTGCAGTGCAGGAGATGAAGGAGAAGCAGGTTTGATCTCCAGGTCAGGAAGATCTCCTGGAGGAAGGCATGGCAACACATTCCAATATTCCTGCCTGGAGAATCTCATGGACAGAGGAGCCTGAATGACCATAGCCCATAGGACTGGAAAGAGTCAGACACGACTGAAGCAACTGAGCGCGCATGCTATTTATTTTTATTTCTAAACTTGGTTCTGATCTACTCCTTTGACCCTGTAATGCGCTTTCCAAATCAATGCCAAAAATAACCTTCATAAACCAGAGGCTCGAATGTGTGCAGCAAGATTCACAAGGTAACTCACAGGGTAAGAATGCTTAAAATCATGCTTTGACAAAAGAGGAAGGCAGAGACACGGTCATTTAAATATTAGTAGTGGATATTATCATCTTAATGGATGAGTCCTAAGCATAGTAACTCTAAGACTGTGTGGTTTAATTATATATTCCATAAACCCAAACCTTTAATATTCTTTTCTTTTAACAATTCTAAACACAAATGGAGTAAATGGAATTTAAAATGTCTCATATCATCAAATTCAACAAAAAATATAAATACTCTTACAAACCATATTTTTTGAGTTTCAAAATTACCAAAAGCTACCAGAACTTTTAATATGCATTAACATATAACTGCAATATTAACGTGAGATCTGAGAGAAATGGTTTTCATTACACTAAAAAATATGCAAACATGAATATACAAATTCTTCAAACTGGTAAACATCCACAGTTTTCTTTACCTAACAAAACAGACTGAGTGCCAACTAACCGCAAGTATCATTATGCATAAAATAAACCTAGAAGATACTTCTCTGCATTAAAGATCATTTTCAGAATGATACTTTGAGAATGGCAGGAACTATACATTTCATATTTCTCAATTCTTCATGCCAAAGCATACATGCAATAAGTGCTAAAACAGAAAGAAAAAAAAAAATCAACAAACTACAATATTCCCAGATATCTAAACTATCTGCCCAGCATTGTTAATTCACTGAAATATACAAAAATTTATTCATCAATTTCAATTCTGACATTCCAATCAATAAACATGCAAAGCTTTATTTTAAAAAATAATCCATACACTGTTGATGGGAGTGTAAAATGGTACAATCACTTTGAGAAAAGGTTTGGCAGTTTCTTAAAAAGTTAAACATATATCTTCCTTAAGCCAGCATTAAGTTCATGACATACTTATACGAGAAAATACAGAACAACCAAAATCTGGAAAAAAAGTCCAGAAGTCCATCAAAAGATAATGGATGGGGACTTTCCTGGTGGTCCAGTAGCTGAGGCTCCATGCTCCCAATGCAGGGGGCCTGGGTTCGATCCCTGGTCAGGGAACTAAGATCCCATATGCCTCAACTAAGAGCTGGTACAGTCAAATAAATTCATTAAATAAATAAAAAGTTTTTTTTTTTTTTAAGATAGAGGATAAACAAACTGTGGTGTATTTATAAAATGGAATACTACTCAGCAACAAAAAAAGCAATGAACTACTGATGAGAGGATGGATGAATATTAAAAACATTAAGATGGATGAAAGAAAACAGACACAAAGAGTCCATACTGTTTGACCTCAATTATATTAAGTTCTAGAACAAGCAAATTTTATCTATGTTTTTTTAAAAATTAGAACAACGGTTGCCTGAGGTGCCAGGGGATCAGTTAGGAAGGGGCAGGAGAGCACATTCTAGGGTGATAATTTTTTACACTTGATCTTGGTGAAGAAGTGATAGGGTGATAACCTTTTTAAATCTTGAAGTGGGTTTAAGCTACACAGGTGTAGTAATTTGTCAAAACTCATCAAATGGTGTAATTAAGATTTCACATTTTGCAAATTTTACTTAAAAAAATCATACACACACAAATAAATATTGAACTCCAGTTCATAACACTTATGCTGAAGTGATTATGGGTGAAGTATTTCAATTCTACAACTTGTTTTAAAATAAGTTTTCTTTAAAAGAAAAAAAAAAGAATTTATGGATGGATATAGATGGATAACTATGTGATAAGTGTAAGTCTAATGATATATACATGTTAGTTAAGTCTGGGCTAACTTGGGTGATATTTTTATTTATTTATTAACTTGCTTTCCACTATTTACAAAAGAACTGAAAACTAAAGATAAATAACATAAATTCACATCACAGCTGCTATTTTTAGTGAAAACTACTTATAGAAGATATATAAAAAATATAGATCCAATTTCTCAAAATCATATACAAAGATGTGGCATGACTATTAATGTTTAATTAGGTTGCATGTTTTAAGAATTTGCTCTTTTCTATTTGTTAAGTATTACAACCATTATTTCATCTAATTACTTTTACTATTTGCAATCAAAGTCACCACCAAATGTTCAATTGATTTTGAGAATCTGTGAGTCTTAACAATTGAAAAAAATAAATATATTATGAAATTTAGACATGGTACATTTGACATCTATACTGGCACAAGGGCTTCCCTTGTAGCTCAGTTGGTAAAGAATGCACCAACAATTCAGGAGACCCAGGTTCAATCCCTGGGTTGGAAAGATCCCCTGGAGAAGGAAATGGCAACCCACTCCAGTGTTCTTGCCTGGAGAATCCTGTGGACTGTAGCCTGCCAGGCTCCTCTCTCCATGGGATCACAGAAGTTGGACATGACTTAGCAACTAAACCACCACCAACCATTGGCACAATCACTGAAAGAAATGTCATTATTTCAATTATGTCTCATCAAAAACTTTTACCTGTGTAGCACTGAATTATTTGACTTAATGGCACACAAAAAGAGTACACAAGTCAATACAACGTATTACCGTGTATTTAAAAGAACATGTATTAACAAACCATTTAACCACTATCAACTATAGTATATTTTAATTACAATTTACTGCACTCAGTTAAAACTTGACATTATTCTAAAAGAAGGCACATGAAAAAAATTCATATTTTAAACATTTTCATGTAAGTAATGATGCAACAAGGTAGAATGAATCTTTCAAAATTAAATTACACCAAGTTGATGTCTCATTACACAAAACAGAAATATATTTGCGTATTTTAAGAAATCTGGCATTTGTTAGAAATGAAAGAACTTCATAAACTTTTTCAGGGTGCTATTATAAATCATACCTAGTTTTATAAAGTCATAAGTTGTTAAAAAAAAACAACATACCCATTTAAGTTCAAATGAGTAAGAAAAGACAAGATGACAAGAATAACATATGCACTATCTAAATCACTAAAATATTGGATGAAATAGTCTTATTTAGTATATTTTTCAAATTTAATGTATACAGAACCAAGTCTACATTTAAAAAATAAAATCACTCTTTCCTATGTTTTCCCAGCATTACACTTAATAAGAAAGCTCATGGCCCCAAACAGTTCTCTGTAGTATAAAAGATGTCAGGGGGCTTCAGATCTATTCCATTTGCACTAATAGAATCTGCCCTTACATATGCCCCTTAGTGAAACTTGTCCTCAGCAAAAACTGTTAATGTAAGTTGGTAAGTAGTCAAAAACTCAAAAAATTCTCAGTATAGAAAGGAAAAGAAAAAAGCTTTAGCTCAGAATTTCCCTAAGATACTCTGCAAGGTAATAATAAAAAACCTCCAAAACCAGTTCAGCAGTTAAACAAGTCTTTTTCGCACAGAATTTCTCAAAAAACTATCCTATGCTAACTATTGCCGGGGTGAGGAGATGGAGCAATAAAAATGGAGCAGAATCATTTAAAAAAAAAAAAAAAAATGGAGCAGAATCACACTCATTTTTAACTTTTGCAGATTAAAATTAAACAACAGTGACTCAGAAAAACTGCTGCAATGAACTCCGATGCAATGAGTGGAATACTGGTGTTTAAAAATATGTAAAACTAAGGTTTTCTATTCAGCCCTAAACGCTAACATATTTGTCACATGATATCAGGAATGAAACAACAATCTTGAACACCGCTGGTGAAAAATCTTACTGAAGCAAACTATGTTTTCTTGGCAGCAAAAAAAACATTCAAGGACAATTTTGTATAGTCTACATTTTTACTGTCCACACTTATTTTAGAATCTAATCACCAAAAAAAATGTATATTGAACTTTTTTTGAACATGTTGCTTTGCTAATAAAGACATTTCATAGAATGACTATTCCACAGAACAATTTGGAAAACTGATTCGGCTGTACAAAGTTAGCATTCAAATTGAACATTCATTAACAATTCTGAGTAGTACCATGCTAAGATTATAATATGAATTACATTCTGTATGGTAACTTGCTTTCAATAATTTCAAAAAGTTAAAGCTTACTACTGTAAAGACTTATGAGAATTATACTATAAAAACATTACCTCAAATAAGAGTTATAAAAGTCTTTAGACTGAAAAAAAAGTGAGAGAGAAGGTTAAAGAAGATGAAATTATCAAAAGGATATATCACATTATACATTCAAGACAAATTTTTATAATATTTAACTCTAATAACAGATATAAAATGCCAATGAAATTAAGCAGTCAACAGGCTCAAACAGTACTGTAAGAGTCTATTTTATTTACTTTCTTTCTATTCCTGTAGCCATAACCTAAATTTTGGATTTCATCTCACTACAATGCCCACTCTGAAATGCTATCATGACCTTAAGACAGAGCTCAAGGCATATGCCCCTAGTCAAAAGCCTTCCAAGGTTTCCCATTATACATTCACATTTGATTCCTTAACGACAGCTTTTAATGTAATCCATAACCTAGCACCAGTCTCCAACTTCCAAAATGATATCCCTCAGTTTACCTTCACCCACTCTTCAACAAAAAATTTTTAAATTCTAATGATTTATGCACCATGCTAGGTTTCCAAATACTGTATTTCAGTGGTTCTTTGACTGGCTTTATAGTTTGCATCAGAAATCTCTGGAGAGCTTATTAAAACAAACTGCTGGACTCTCCCCTTTGAGTCGCTGATCCAGAAGGTATGGATTTACATTTCTCTCAAGTTCTTAAGTGATACTGATGCTGCTGGCCAAGATGCACTCTTGGTGAACCACTGGTCTATACCAAAGGTCATGAGCCCGAAGCCCAACAGCTGAACGAGGCCCACTCACACGTTTTTATTCAACATTTTTTTAATTCATATGTTTTTATTCAACATTTTTAATTAGTTGTAAATGTTTTAAAAATAAAATTTTCTCATAAAAATGCAGATTTCTTGCTTATTTCTGCATGTAATAATTCCGCTAGAGCTAAAGAGTAGCTACCCCAATTAGTCAAGGTACATGTCCTCGTCCAGACTATCACAGCCCTAACTGGCTCTGTGTTCACTTAAAATCACTTAAAAATCACCTGGCTTAGCACTGTATTCGGGCTTATACACTCTGACCCACTTTTTCTCTACATCTATGCCTTTCTTCATGCTGCTCACTCTTACATAAACAGCCTTTTCCCCCAAAACTGTTGAAATCCAACCTACCCCATTCTAAAGCTTGGCTTAAAATAGTCTTCCTCAACAAACCCTTGGCAAAAATAGAAATCCTTAAGTAGTACACATATTAAAGATTTAACAAAATGTGTATGTGTGCTTTAAGAATCAAGGTTTTATTTCCACAAATACTAAAATAGTAATATTTACAGAAACATAAGACTATAGATATCATAAGTTATACACATATAATGTTTTGCTATTTTTATTGTAAGCAAAATTTTAATTTTGTTCATTAAAGTTTACTGTTTTTTTACCATGAAAGAAATCTTTTTCAGACTAAGACATTCAAAATGAATCAACATATTAAATCTCATAGTCAACATGTTGGATTAGCCAAAAAATTAGTTAGGTTTTAAGTAAAAATAAAAGACACATTTACTGAACAACATATTCACTAACCAAACAAACTTTTTTGGCCACCTCAATATATAACAGCTCCAACAGTACATCTTATTTTGCAGGACAAAAAAAAAAGGAGGATGGGAGTAACTGACACAATCCCCCTGATTTCACAATCCACCGATTTTTAAAGACAATTTTAATGAAATAAATGTTTCTAATTTTTTACCATGTAGGATACTTTAGCAGATTTTTACTTCTAAAGGAACAGTAGGGGGAAAAAATTAGAGAGAAACAAAAACTGACTGCTGGTCCTTGCTATGCCATGAAGAGCTTTGTTAAACCAAGTAAATCACTGAGTTTTCCCTCGCCCTCAGTTTTATTACCTTTAAATTGAGGTGGGAAAAGTGCTCTCCAAATACCTTCTATTTTAGTCCCTAAAATTCTATTCCCTAACACTTTAGTCCCTAAAATTCTAGAACTTATTCCTTCAAAGAATGAAAGGATAAAAATCAGTGTCATATAGACAAGCTTCTATTAAACTAGTATTGCTTCTAAATTACACTAACTTATTAATAAACAACTTGAACTACATACAGCTTTCAAAGTGTTAATTTAAAATGTTGAAGATTCAGAACTTTGAAAGAATATTTATGTATATACATATGCATTTATATATGTTAATAATCAAAATAAAACATCTTTTTTAAGGCCCAGGAAGAGAAAAAATTTATAAGCATGCCATCAGTGTTTTACTATATCTCAAAGGAAAATTAAATAATCAGAAAGTCATGTCAAAAAATCCTTTTTCATAATAGAGATTAACAATATGTTTTAAGAATATGTACTCTGCTTCAGGATATTCCCAAATGAAACTAATCAGGCTAAAATAAATAATCAAATTGCAAGATTGAAAAAAATCTCAGAGACTATTATATTCAGGTAGATCATGCCGTAGTCGAATTGCTTTCAGCTTCTCAACTTCAATTTTTGCTCTTAGCAGCTCTTCCTCTAGCTGCTGCCTTCTTTTCAATCCATCCCTCTTCTCCTGAACATATAATCCAAAACTTTTTTGATTTTCTAAAATTATCTGATGCTCCTCTTTCAGCATTTGTAGAATCTGAGGATCATACCCTAATTGTGACCTAAAATTTTCTCCACTCTCATGCCGAAAAAAATCATCTCTCCTTGGGATAGAAGATGGAGACGATGTCATTCTCATATCAACAGAGGAAAGTGATGGTGACAAAGATCTTTCCATTACACGCACTAATTCCTGTTCTTCTCTTTGCTCTAAAGTATCACTCTGTTGAGAATTTAAAACCAGTGGAGGAGGGGGCTTAATGTCTTCTTCTTGCTTCACCTCCACTGTAATAGCAACTGGATGACGGTCCAACATTACCTGCAGTGAACTGGTACCAGCCTGTGCTTCCTCATCCAAGTTTGCACTACAGCACACAAAAAACCATCACAAAATGTAAATCAAATGAAGACAAGAGCATTTAAAACATAATTTCATATCTAATATACATTAAATTATCAAGCTAAAAAGCAGATTAGGAAACAAAATATTTTTTAACCCTCGGAATAATAAAGTGACTAAGGCTGGGATTTTAATTATTATATATATATTTTTAATTATTATATATATATGTATATATATATATGTATATATATGGCTCTCCCTTATCCTTACCTTTAAAATTGGGCTCTTAAAAGAACAGTAAATTACAAATACTAAACAAGGCTATAGAGGTAAATAAAAAAGAAGTGGCATTTTTCACACCCTCAAAGAGATATCAGTTGTCCCTGTAAGCCCGAGGTTCTTAAACGCTGTGAAGAGTCATTGAATTCATTCTGGGCCTCACTGTCCCCCATGGTAGTCCTAGACCTCCTATTTCTACGCTCTTGAGCTGGTTAATCTAAAAATCACTGAGGTCCATGACTCTGGCAGGAGGACGGTGAGAGGTACTGATTTCTGTATTTGTCACACACAAAAAATCAAGATTGTGTATGATTTGGGGTATGCTCCACTAGCAGGCGGTTCTCCTAACTTTCCAATTTCAAATACAGTGGTGTTCCCCCCGTACCTATCCAGAACCACATGACTCAGGTGCTCTTTAAGTCTTTTAACCAGTGGCCAGGTAAAGTGTACAAGAGCAAGGGTTTACATCTACCACTGAATCATCAGTACCCAGCATCATACTGTACTTGGAATCTAGTAAGTACTCATCATATGTTGAAAGACTGAATAAATGAAATGGTGTTTTTAATGCAATTTTTAATGACCTCTATATATTGATAGTTTATTAAATTTACATGAAATTTCCATAAAATATGCATTCCTATTAGAGGCAACTATAGTTTTAGCATAATTTAAATTTTGATATACCAATATTTGTTATGACAAAACACAATGTTCCTTAAAACTGTTGGTTTTTAAATAATTTCATGTATAACATTAAGTTGTGAATTAAGAATACATGTTTTCCTAGGTTTTTTTTAAAAATATGTCTTTATCTAACTCAAAAGTTATAGAGGTGAAAGAGATTATTGGAACATTAATGGAAATGCTACACTTAACATTATTGAAACAACATTTCATAAATCATAAATAAGTAATACAGGTAAGAATGCATTCCACATGGGTGATTAAACTGCTGGAACGAGTAGAACATAAGGAAAAGAATTTAAACTCCGTATGTCACTAATAGCATTAAATTGCCAGAAATATCAGATATTTCTCTAAGAGGTACAAATGAAATAAGATATTTAATATGTTATGAAAAATCTATTTGTATAATAGATTATATAAATTATAATGTTGCCTTTGTGATTTTATGATATTTGAAAGCAAAAAAAGGAATACAAATGTAATTCAAATTAGTAAGGCTTGCTTTTACTAACATCTCTAAATCCTAAAGTGAGAAAAAGTTAAAACAACAGCTACAAATGAAATTTTAAAAACCCACATAACTACTTTTCCAAATTAGTATGTATAATGGACTATAAGACTGACAATTAAACATAGACAATATACTTCCATGTAAATTAAAAATATGCCTTATATCTGGAATATTCCATCCTTTTTTAGTTTTAAACATCAGAATAAGGCATAACAAAGTCTAAAAATGACTCAGAGAAAGTTACAAAAAATGATCAAACAGGAAAGGACTTATAAAATTTATGAATATGAATTCTGAGGATCAAATTGGTTATAAAACACAAAATATAACCTGATGTTAAAGAGAGGCAAAAATAAAGACATAAATCAATATAAGTTGCAGAAACAGCCTTATGAAATAGTTGCATATCTTTAAACACGTTAAATAAAATATGTAGTAACATTTTCCTTATTAAGTATAGAGTTTGATGAGATTAAGAGGTTATTTATATAGAAGCATAATTAAAATACTGTAATTATAAGCTTCCAAGATAATTAAGAGTCAAGATGATGTCAAATAAGTATATGAAATACATAAATAAATGAAAATACTAATATAGAGAGTGGCAGAGCTGACATGCTAACATGAGTGTTTTAAGTGGCATATTTTTGAAACTCTTACCTTTAAACTGAAAAACTGTTTCAACAGTAGGCATAGAAATGTGTAAATCCAGTAGGTATAGAAATGTGTAAATCAATTAACTCAATTTATCAGAGAAATGTTGGTGTCCCAAAAGACTGATTGTGTAGGTATATATATTGTATGTATGTGTACATATACCATATATACATAAACAGATATTTGTATCTTATATATTACTCCTCTTCTACATTACTGTATTTTTAAAATACACAACTTAATAAAACTACATTTAGTTTTAGTTTTCAAATTATAAAAGCCTACAGCCAAAAGGTAGTTTAATACCTATAATGCAAAGCCAATGTTCTTTATGGCTCAAAGAGGTAAAAAAAATTGAATGAGTATAAAGCAGTCTCACTGTGAAGGGGGATTTTTTTGACGTTCACCATATTGGGATTTAATCATTTGTCATCACAGTGAACAGTTTAAGCAGTAACCCCATGAATTAATGTAGTGTGTATCCATGTCTTGGATTCCCACTGGCGCTATCTTTCACTATGATATCAACTAGAAAAAAGAAGTATATTGTTAAGAAGTTGGCTCAAAAATACTATCCCAGTAAATTACCAAAAAAAAAATATGTTTGACTAAAGAGGTTTTTCCCATTTCTTCCCTAACTTCAAAGGAATTTCACAGGTAATTAATCATTTTGCTTACATAAAGACTCTTTCACCAACAGGAAAGTACTTTGTAAAGTTAAGTTTGAGAGGTTCCTCAACTAGCAAGGAGTTTACGGTTTGCTTAAATTATTCCAAATGATTCAGAAAAAGCATGAAGCTGCCATTTGTATCTTCTGCTGGGGGTTAAAAATCTGAATTAGCAGTAAGATAATAGTTTTTTAAGATTTCCAGGCAAGTGGTTACGTAGAGCACAAAATTCAACCAAAAATCTGTTTCTAATCCAGTTGCTCTTATTAACATATTAAAATTCGTATTTTGATACTCTTGCAAAACACTATGGGAGAGTTTAAAGTGAACAGACCATTAACATATAAAAGCAACAAAAACTTTTACTACATAATCTGTATCCCTAATTAGGCATTAACACCTTTTCCTGTGTTTCCTTGTCTCTCTGAATATAAATTAGAAAAATAGTTTAAACTGTCTTAACATATACATATACAGTGGTGCTACTAACAAGTTTACTTAATTGTTCATTTTAGGTTTTTAGCTCAATTAATATTTAGTAAATGTAGACACTGAAAATTCATAATAAAGCGAGGGTACCATTTCTCCTGAAACTGCTAACTTTATACAAAATTGAAAATCCAATGAAATGTAATCTTAAGTGAAACAAGAAAAAGGTATCTCCCAGAAGCTAATTAAACAAATTAATATTAAAGCTTAAAAAGTTTATGACGTAATGTCACAGATTACATCCCATTTATTCCTCCCTAACCTTTACTTTTTAGAAACTACAGAAGGAGGGAAGGGGGAAGGGAAGACAATCAACAGTGGCTTAAATCAAATGCAGCAGAAAAATTCCTTATAGCCTCACTTTTCTTGTTTAAGAATGCAAAACAAAGACACTATTCACTGCTCCCGTAGTGGGGATGTTTACTATGCATATCTCTATCACAACTAAGCCAGAGCCCAATAGATAGGAGGCGCCATAATTTTCCACAACAAAATAAAATAAAGCTTACCTTTGTATGTGGTTTCTGTCTCTTACCAGGCAAAAACTGGAAATCTGGGGAATCATCTCCATAACTTTCTTGGTTGGCTCAGAAATATTGCTTTTAAAATCTGACTGGGTCTCTCTTTGCTGCAATAGCTCCTGTTTGGCATATTCTTTGAGCCTTTTGTAAAGAGTGCGTAGGCCCTGCGCTGTTCGAGGAGGGCGGTCTACTCCAATTGCATTATAGTTAACTGCTATGATATCCCAACATCTATTCTTTTCCACTATCACTGAATGTTTGTTAGTGTGTTCTTCCAGAATTTTAACATATGGCTTCACAAGCTTTAACAAATCAAGCTTTTCAGATAAGGTAAAATTGGAAGATCTAGCTTTTCCTACCATTGTTCTTTTCAAATTAAGTAGGCAGTTTCTGAAACCACCATGCAGCTTTCAGCTCTGCTCAGCTCTTTTCACAAACAGAAAAAGATCAGGCTTAACTAGGCTAGCCTCATTTAGGCCCACGCCTACAGGGGAGGGTTTATTAAAATTCCTCCAGCTTAAGCTGACGCAGGTTCAGGAAATCTGCTTAAGCCAAGCCTGACCTACATAAAGCTTCTCACTGAAGACAGGAAGGCACAAGCAAAACACACTTGCTTATAAAGAGAACAGCTCGAGATAGGATTTAATACACAAAGGTCTAGAGATAAGCATGGAACACAGCTAAAAACTGGCTAATTTAGTGAGAATATCAAATTTCGACACGTTTGCCTAGCTGATAGACTGAAACTGCATTGCAGTATCACTTTAACAAAAACAAAAGAGGAACTGTTTTGTGCTATTTGTTTACAAATCCAGTAGGCAGAAAAATGAAAAAACTAAAGATATGAATGGTGAGTGCAGTGATTCCTAACAGAGCCCTTATCACGGTTTCTGAGCTGCTGCTCTCTTACAAAATCTGCCTAATGCTGGTCCTGCTGTCAATCAAGAATTGCATATCCTCTAGCTAGTTAGGTTACACCCAGCTCAGGCTCCACAGTAAAGCTAAGCTTCTCCTTCATTTTACAGTCTACAGTAGCCACCGTGTATTTTTTCCCCAGTTACTTATGAAAAAATATTTGAACACTAAATCTAAAAAGCAGATAAAAATTATTTTTAAAGCAATGGATTATTCCAGCTGTAATGTACATTGAATATGCTAGCCTGCTCTACCCTGTGTAGAAAACACCATTCACAGAGAGAACTGCATAATAACGCCTTGAGAGTGCACACAACAAAACTACATTGGCTCTTAGTACTGAGGAGGATTTCTGTTTAGCTATAGTCACACAATTTGGACTGTGAAAGGCAACAGTCAGTCTAGTCATTTCCAAGGCCATCCATTTGTGTGTTTAGGATGTATTTCCTAATCTCTGTCTGAAAACATGATAAATGACAAAGTAAACAAAACAAGCCTATTTTCTCCTGATATACATGTTTTTCCAGACAGGATAATGAATTAGAACATACTTCAACAGAGTTACATTCAATCAAACAATTAATGAACACCTACCTATAATAATGTTCCCAAGCACTGAGAAAGACCCAAGGAAAACAAAGGTAAATACTGAACTGTCAGGGAAGCCCAAATCTAAAAATCTAGATATGAACTCTATCCAAAGAACTGTAGCTCTACAGAAATGCCATAAATTTTCAATTACTTTATTTTTCATTCTTTCAATGGAAGAGAATTAAATCTATTAAGTTCTCACTCTGAGCCAGACAATGTGCTAGAAGCTTTAAATATGTTATTTGTCAGGAAAAAAAGTGAAAGATTGCCGAGTGCACTATAGGATGCTAGGTTTTTTCTGGCATACTCTAGAGGGTAACCTGAATCTGTAGTGGTCTCTAGCCTTTCACTGTTTTTGAGCAGTTTTATTGCTGAGTAAGACTGCAGAAAATAGTCATGTAAATGATTCTGGCCCATAGAGAAGCAAACTGAAAACTGACCTGCTCCAACCACCTGATCAGTTACTTGAAGGAAAGCAAGAACACAGGATATATACTGTCTTTAAACACAAGTATTGTGTTAAGAAATAAAGTGCTAATGGAAACATGAAAACCCATTCAATCTCACTATCAAGGAAATGTATACCAAAAATGATTTTCATTCATAAGACTGGCAAAATTCTTAATGACTGAAAATGTCAGGAGTGGATGAAGGTGCAGGACAAAGAGTACTATTCAGGAAAAGTTCACGGGAGTGTAAAATGGCTTTTGTGATGGCAATCTGAGAGTATCTATTCATAGTTTACATGTGCAAAAACTTTTAAAATTGCAGTAATTTTATTTCTCAGAATCTACCTGGAAAAATACTCAAACACACAAGGCTTTCTTATAGATGCATAGTACTGGGAGCAATCTAAGGGCAATCAGTTGGGAACATGTCACTAAAGTATAACCATACTATGGTCAACCCCGGAAAGCATTAAAATGCAAGAGGCAGATTCCTATGTATTGACACAAAACAAGCTCCAAAATAAATGTTAAGTAAAAAAAAGCAAATAGAACAAAAATATATACAATATAATTCCATTATGCTATCAAAAACACCCAAACCTAAATATTTCTGTGGGTACAGAAAATACATATTTAGGTACAGAATGCAGGTCAATACACAGGTGACGACACTCCAAAAAGGTCTAGAACTCCACTGTCTAATTACAGGAGCCACGAGCCACAGTCATAGCAATTTTTTTTTTTGGCCCTACAGCACATGGGCTACGTTCCCAACTAAGGATCAAACCCACAACTGCAGTGGAAGCATAATCTTAACCACTGGACCACCAGGGAAGTCCATCTGTTGAGCATTTTAAATGTGGTTAATGGGATGAAGAGACTGAATTTTTTTATATTATTGAATTTTAATTGTGCCTTGCTGTGCTCAGTAGCTCAGTTTGTCCCACTCTTTGGGACTCCAGGGACCACAGCCCGCCAGGCTCTTCTGCTCACAGAGATTCTCCAGCCAAGAATATTGGAGTGGGTTGCCATGCCCTCCTCCAGGGGATCTTCCCAACTCAGGGATCGAACTGAGGTCTCTCGCATTACAGGGAGATTCTTCACCGTCTGAGTCACCAGGAAAGCCCAAGAATACTGGAGTGGGTAGCCTATTTCTTCTCCAGGGGATCTTCCTGACCCAGGAATCCAACCGGCACCTCCTGCATTGCAGGCAGATTCTTTACCAGCTGAACTATAAGAGAAGCCCTGGTTTTTAACTGATAAAAACACAATTTTTTAACTGAAGCAACATATTATTACATTAAACACAACTTCATTGTTTGGATAGGATTACACTTTTACTTAACCCTTTTGTCACAAATGATTCGATTGTTTCTAGTATCACTGACAAGAACTCCCTCCTTGACCAAACTTTAATCAGGCTCCTCTAAGCCTTCTCAACTAGCAAAACTCCTACTAAACCAGTTTATAGACAATCCCCCTACCCTTGAAACCTGACCAAATTGTTGACACTCCCACCCTTAATGCCTAACCAAGTTTTTCTCAGTAATTTTTTACCTGACTGCCTTACCCTGCCCATTGGCTACAAACCCCTCAGTAGTAGCAGCTGAGTTCAGGCTCTCCCCTGTCAGAACAGTTTTGAGTAAAGTCTTCTTGCCTGTTTAACTTGTCAGTACAATTTTTCTTGACACTACACATAATCACATCACCAGTGTAGTCAATCTTAAATTGGAGATTCTGCTTGAATGAATTTTTTCTATGCACTGATACAACATTTAATTGATTTGTTTGAATATTTTACACAAACAGCACAAATTACAGTGACACCCTGGGTAAACTGTAATTGATTATTAATCTGAATTGCTTATTCTGTCTTAATTATAATTATTTTTCTAGCTAAAAAATAATGAGCAAAATTTTTAATGTAAAAATGTGTCATACTGATGCAGAATCAAATGCAGGTGCAGAAGATAGTACTCTTATTGAAATAATACAAAAAAACAGACAGACGGAACTAAAGCATATTGCATATTTCACATTGAATACCAAATGTAATTTACTAAGCAGAACAACAGGAATAAGTTGTCCAATGCATTTTATTTTTTTTCCCAATGCATTTTAAAAGCTTCAAAAAAGTAAACTAAACAATACTGAGAGACACTGTCAACATAAACATAATAAACCTGACAAGCAGTTTCCTCTCAACAAACAAGAACTGAGAAGTTTTAGTCACCTCAAATCAAAATTAAATATCCAGACATATTTTTAAATAATATGTAACAAGGTCTGACCTTGTAACTTTGGTCAGCTGTAAAATGGTTTCTTGCACTCACAAAAAAAGAAAACCATTTTTAGACAAACAGATGGTAAAAATATATATTATTTCAGTTGTGGAAATTTTATCAGAAATTATGGAGAAAAGATTTTAAAAGCTATTTTAAAAATGAAAGATCTTCAATTAAGCAACCAACAATTGCCTATAGAATATGAGACCTTATATATCGAACATCAATTGATTCAATATTTGTAAAATTGCTAATAGTTTTCTTCTGCTCAACTTTCTAGAGCAGAATCTATGATGAGTGTCATGAATATGTTGTTACACATCTGGAGGACTTCCCTCATGGTCCAGGGGTTAAGAATCCTCCTGCCAATGTAGGGTACAGGGGTTTGATCCCTGGTCTGGTAAGATTCCACATGCCTGGGAGCAACTATGCCCATACACCACCACTAAGCCCGCACTCTGAGCCCAGGCCCTGCAACAGAAGCCACCCCGAGAAACCCAAGCAGTGCAACTGGGGAAAGTCCAAGCGCAACAACAAAGACCCAGTGAAGCAAAAAGTAATAAAATAGTAAAAAAATTAATTTAAAAAAAACAACACTTGGAATACACATGAAATATAAATTCTTGGAACTGGTTAAAAAAGAACAATTTATTTAATGATTTTTCTGGTTTTGTGCCAGTGCTCGTTGGTTGGGTCATGAAGAGTTTTATAAATTACTGTACTATCTATAAATTTATAATTTTTATTGCCTGTGATTATGGGAGATAATAACTCCAATAACCCAATCAACCCCAAATTTTTAACTGAACCCAAGATTTTTTAAAGAAACAAAACGAACACTTGCTAAACATTCAAAAATCAAGGACAAAAACAAAAGGGCAATGTAATTTATGTTTCTCATCCACATCATACTCTATATGAGTGAGTCAAACCTGAAACTCCGAAGAAAAGAAAGGCATATTTGTGACCTGGTGAGATAGGTAAAATAATCTACGTTTAAAGTAAAAATTTCCACAAAAATACAAATCAGTAACTGACATTATATATCCCTCTGACATAAACTGACAGAAAATTTTAACTATAACTAAGAGTTTTATTTAAATTACATGAAAAAACTACAAGAAAAATTTGAAAAATACTTTGTTGATTTTGAAATTTAGAGCTGCTTTTATTTATTTATTTTTTAGAGCTGCTTTTAAATTTATACAATGCTCTTATGAATTCAGTGTTAACAATATGGAATTGACACAAGAATTAGTAAATGTGCTTAACTTGGACAGACATGTTTTTGAAAGTTACATGGTTTTATTTCCAAGTCAAATCAATTCTTCTGAAAAAGATGAGATAGTTTTGTTGATGCAGATGTGAACATAAACAGAATTTTTTAAAAACTGAACTCAGCTAATGAACTTTTACATTATGTTTAGAACTTAATTTCATAAATATGAAGTCTAATCAAGAATGCAAAATAAAAATTCAGCATATAAATTGAGATCTGCTGTAAATGTAAAATACAGAGCAGCTGTCAAAGACTCAGTATAATAGTTAATAACTTTTACATTAATTACACCTTGAAGTTACATACATATTGAGTTGGTTAAAATGTATTATCATCATTAGCTTCACCTGTTTCTTTATACTCTCTTTAACATGGCTATTAGAAAATTTTTAAATGTTTATATATGATTTATATTCTAGCTCTATTGGGCAGCTTTGGTCAAGAAGGACAGACACCAAACTAATGACAGCAACTATTACTGGGAGGAGACCAAAAGTGAGGGGAACAGCTTAGAACCTTTCATTTAACTGTATTAAATGGCAGGACATTTCAGAAGGCAACTAGTAAACCACATTAAAATGTAATTTAAACGCATTATGATCGGACAACTGAGAAACATTTGTATAAGTTCATAAGACCACATGCACAAGGATGTTCACTGTAGTATTTTTAATACAATCCTAAATAAATCATGATATATTTACACTATGTAAACCCTGCAGCAACTAAAAGGATTCTAAAATTTAGAAAACAAAAATCTCCAAAGCACAACAGTGAGAACTGCAAAGTGAGTACTTTCAGCACAGAATATCTTCATCCAAACCCCTGCCCTAAGAGATGTGACCATGCCTAGGATGACCTCTAGCAGCCTAAAGGCCCTGTCCCTGGGACAATCTAGCCTCCCCGTAAGTTCTGTTCTGCAAAAGCTCAGAGCTATCAAAAGAATTTACAGTTTGTTCTTCTGGCTAACACCCGACCATAGGCCCTTGACCTCCCTTTGGTAGCACATTTACTAAAAAGGCTGACAATTGTGAATCCTTCCTCTGTCCCTCTGACATGCTTTGAATCTCCCACAACTCAGGAGTGTCCTTCTCAAGAACCTGAAAGTCATTCCTTTAAAATGTAATTAACAGAAAGAAAAGAGTCAAGGCCTTCCAGTCTTGGTGAGAAGGCAGGATCCTAACTTTGATAACTGCCAGCTAGCAGATACAGCTGCCTAATCTTATTTACACCAACCTGCCTTTTGCCATTTTTCACTTCCCTGACTCTACTTGAACACTCTGCCTCCCTCATCCTCCCGTCAAAAGCCCAGTCACCTCTGCACAAATCAGAAAGGAGCTCAGTTCTTGACCCCACTATCAGGAGTTATTGAATAAAATCTGTTTTAATTGTTTTTAACTAATGTCTGACTTTGTTCACCTTTGACACTAGCGAATGAAAAAATCAAGTTGTATGTAGATATATGTATACTGTATGACATCATTTATCTGAAACACACCACTCACATCAATAATTCCAATTTCTTACAGGTAAAACTTAGAAGAGCCTAGCTGACGCTGGTGGTAAAGAACTCACCTGCCAATGCAGATGTAAGAGATGAGGGCTCAGTCCCTGGGTAGGGAAGATCCCCTGGAGGAGGGCATGGCAACCCATTCCAGTATTCCTGTCTGGAGAATTCCATGGACAGAGGAACCTGGCGGGCTACAGTCCATGGGGTCACAAAGAGTCAGACATGACTAAAGCGACTTAGCATGCACGCACAGCTTTACTTATAGTATTTTTAGATAGTTGTATGGGGAGAACGTATTTAGATACATTACTCTCAATGATGTATTTTGAAGAGAATGTACTGATGTCTACAACTTTAAAATTCATTTTTTAAAAGTAAGACAGACTGATGGATGAACAGATATGCAATAAAGCAAATACAATAAAATTTTAATTGTGGAACCTAGGTGGTTGGTGTATGGGTAGTCAATGTAAAACTATCAACCTTTCTTTATGTTTCAAAATTATACGTTCAAAAAATTATCCTTAAAAATAAATACAGCTGCTAATATATTTTAACTCTTTAGCTATTAAAAATGTGGGAAATATGGACAAAGCTAAATTTCCAAAGTAGACTTTAGATAATTAGATCTATTAAATTTAATAAATAAGGAATAACTCATCCCACCAGGAATAATCCCTAATGCACTTTCAGACTGTGCCATCCAGTCTCCGAGGGGCACAGAATGTCACCCCCAACCTCTGTGGTGTGGCGTTTCATCCAGCATCAGATGTGGCGGGAGGAGTCAGTCCCTCCCAGAGTGGGGGGTTGTAGTGATTTTTTTTTCCATGAGCTACTTGTTAAATAAAAAGAGTACATGACTACTGAGATAATTTCCATATTTTAGGAGATTTTTTTTAAAAAAGGTATGGACTTTAAACCCTTATTAATCTTTGTCTTAGCCCACATTCTCTGGCAAACAGGGCCTGAAACGATGACTGGAATGCTGAGGCTTTCCTTGGGTACTGCATACACAGCACATCAAGAGTGAAAAAAGGTAAACTGAGGCAAGGAACCATGTAAAGTCCTGGCTTGGGGACTTCCCTGGAGGTCGAGTGGTTAAAACTCCACACTTCCATTGCAAGGGGCATGGGTTCGATCCCTGGTCAGGGAACTAAGATCCTGCATGCCACGTAGACAATAAATAAATAAATAAACACTATTTTTTATAGTGCTGGCTACCACTTTATAGCAAGCTATAAAAAAGACAGAGTAGGTCACTTGGCAAATGCATCCACGTGGTACTCTGCTTGGAACACCTCCCAACACACTATAAAAAGAAACAGAGTAGTCCACAGAGGAAAAAGAGGAATTTACCTGGCAGGTTCCCTCCTGTCTCCCATTCCTCAAAGACCAACCTCACACCACTAGGAATAACCCCCACCGCACTGGCAGACGGTGTCGTCCAGCCTCCACGGGGGCACGGAGTGCTAGCCCCGGGCTCTGTGGCGCAGTGCTTCATCCAGGGTCGGAAGCGGCAGGAGGAGCCAGTCCCTATCCGAGAAGGCATATTTCACACCACAGGACATGAGGAAGACAAGACTTTTAAAAAAATCTTCCACACAGGGTTAAAAGCCAGGGTGAATCCAAGCCCTGAGAATCATTCTCAGTTATAGCATATACATCTCACACTTCACCCCTGTGCTTTGGGGGTGACACCCTGAAATGCTAAGCACTCAGGACAATCTAAACTGGGATTTCCCTGGAGGTTCCGTGGTTAGCTTTCACTGCCTCTAGCCCAGGGTTCAATCCCTGGTCAGGGAACTAAGACGCCATAAGCCAGGAGGCATGATCAAAAAAAAAGACAATCTGAGGTTATTGATATTTCTCCTGGCAATCTTGATTCCAGCTTGTGCTTCCTCCAGCCCAAGCATTTCTCATGATGTGCTCTGCACAGAAGTTAAATAAGCAGGGTGACAATATACAGCCTCGACGTACTCCTTTTCCTATTTGGAACTGGTCTGTTGTTCCATGTAATCATGTAAGTAACCAAACTTACTGTCACTAATAATAGGATAAATTGATATCATATGATATCATATCCCTTCTAATGATACAGTAAGAATTATTTCTGTGATATTTCTGCCAAAAATGTATAGCCTAAATCTACTCATGAGAAAACACCAAACAAATGCAAATTGAGGAACACTATACAAATGACTGGCCTATAATTTTAAGAATATTAAAATGCTGCACAGAAGACAGGCAAAGACTAAGAAACTGTTCAAGATTAAAGGAGACTAAAGAGACATGACAATTATATACAACAATCTTGAACTAGCAGAAAAAATGTTCACATATTCATTTTTTTAAAGTTCCTAGAGATTATCATGCTAAGTGAAGTAAGCCAGACAAACAAATACTATATGGTATCACTTACATGTGGAATCAAAAAAAAAAAAAAAAAAGACACAAATGAACTTACATACAAAACAGAAACAAATTCACAGATGTAGAAAAGAAACTATGGTTACCAAAGAGGAAGGAAGGTGATAAATTATGAGGTTGGGATTAACATATACACTAATACGATATATAAAATAGATAACCAATAAGAACCTACTATATAGCACAGGGTATATTCTATATAATAACCTATAATGGAAAAAGAATCTGAAAAACAATGTGTGTGTATACACACACACACACACACACACACACATATATATAAAAAACCAAATCACCCTGCTATACAGCAGAAATTAACACAACACTGTAAATCAACTATATTTCAATTTTCTTTTATTTTAATTTATTTTTGCCATAACAGGTATCATTGGGGCAAGTGAAGAAAGTGGAGTGAGATCTGTGGATCAGATGATAGTATTATATCAAAGTTAATTTCCTAATTATGATGATTGTACTTTTGCACTTTATAGAAGCTTATCCTTATATTCAGTGTAGTTTAGGAAATATTACATAATGCAGAATTTAGAGTAATGAAGCACTATGTCAGCACCTTATTCTCATCTGGTTTGGAAAAATTACACACACACACACACACACAAATGTGGTAAAGTGTGTGGAAATTCTTTGTACTATTCTTTGAATTTTTTTGTAAATTTGAAATAATCTCAAAATACAACATTAAGAAGTTTAACTTAAAAAGCTCAACAAAATATTTTAATGATTAGATTGCCAAATATCAAAAATTGCAAGTATATACTTACATATAGATTTAGCATCACAGTAAATGACATACATTGTTTATACACTGCTGGTGAGAATACAAACTTGTATTAGCCTCTGCAGAGGGCAATTGCTCAACATTATCCATCAAAATGATAAATGCACATACCTTGAGACCCTACTCCAAGATATCCTAAGAATATATTCTCACATATGATTATAATACATAGACATTCATTGTAGCTTTGTTTGTAACAAGATACAAAACAATCTAAATATCCATTAATACAGAACTGGTTAAGTACAACTGGCAAATTCACACAATGGAATATTATATTTTAAAAAGAATGAGGTAGCAGAGTTCCCTGGTGGCCAAGTGGTTAAGATTCTGGACCCTCACTGCTCTGGCTAAGGTTCAAACCTTGGTCACGGAACAATGAGATCCCACAAGTCAAGCAGAGCAGCCAAAAAAAAAAAAGATGAGGTAGTTCTAAATGTACTTGAAGATTTCAAAGATAAGCATTTATAAATTAATTATAAACCAATAAAATTCAAAAATCATTAACATGATAGTGATATTTTACTGAAATTAAACTGCTAATCACAGTATAAACATTGTACCAAAAGATACGGCGCAAGTTCTTTCATGTCCAGCAATATTCTTCTGCAATACAGCATGTGCACATGTGTGTGCGCTCAGCTCAGTCGTGTCAGACTCTTTGCAAATCCGACTCTGTTCTCTGACTGTCCTTAATCCAAACAGACAAGACCTTCATCTAGTGGGATACCCCACTTTGCCCGCCTCTGTTCTCATCTGCAGACATGAAATCCTGTAACAGTGCTCAGGTTTATGGTGGCCACCCAAAAGATCCAACATGTGCATACACACTTTTACTCATAACATGTAAAAGAAAACACAAACTTCTAAGTTTCTCTGAGGATTTATAAACCCCTGAAAACAGGTCCAAACATCTCTAAGGACCTAAAACCCATTTGGAAAACACTTATCCCGCCAACAGAGACAGATTTTATCATTTCCTTTTTATATCCTTTATCTTCCCCTCTTCAATACCGCTTTCCTTTCAAACTATGACACACTACCTTTAAAAAAAAAACCAACCAAAAAACTCTCTGGTTCCCTGCTATCCCTCAAGATACCACTCCTTCCCTTCGAAATCATATTTCTGTATTGATTTACATACATTATTTATTTCATACACTGCCTCCATTTGTCTGTTTCCACTCATCACATATCCATTACAATACGGCTTTTGTTCCAAACACTTTCTGAAACTATACTCTCAAGTATTACCAAACCCTGCAAACTGTAATGTTCCAGCAGCTACTTCTTGACTTCTCTAAAGCACTTGAGAGCCAAAGGGCTTAGACAAGACTCAACTACAAGTTTTACAAAATCCCTTCATTTAGTCATAAAATATTTTAATTTATCCTGTTTGACTTATAACTCAAAAAGGACACAGTTACTGCCTTTTTATGCCACAGCTTAGTGAAGGAAAATCAGGTAAAAATTAACAGATAAAATATAATGAGTACAGTTGAACAGCCTGAGGGAGGATTAATGGTCTCATCTCATACTTCATCACAATGAAAAGGAATCAGAAAGAATCAAAGATTTCTTTGTTTTTCTAAAGACTAAGCGTAGCCATGAGTATCAGGAGATCTAGGGCTGTCTTTATTAATTTCCAAGGACTGCTGCAACAAAGTATTAATACCACAAATGCCTAAAACAACAGAATTTATTGTCTTAGGTTTGGAGACCAGAAGTTCAAAATCAAGGTGTCAGCAGGGCCTGAGGTAAGAGACAGATGGGCCCCAGGTTAGACATTTACAACTAGCCTCCTGTTTGCATTTCCTGGGACAGGAGATGGTGGGCTCCAGCTGAGGCGTTTACAACCAGCTTCCTGATTACAGTGTTTGTCTCCTGTAAACACCTTAAGGTGACAGTCATGGCAAGGACAAAGAGGTACAAAATTCTGTTTGAATAAAGGATTAAGACCTCTGCTCCCCCCTCTTTTGGGACAAGGGATACACAGAAAGGCTCCCTATGGGTCTAAAGTCAGGGGATGACGCCAGGCTCTAACGAGCCTTGCTCCTCCCAGAAGCCTTCACTTCGAGATCCATGTTGGCTGAGGTGCAAGCCACCCCAGGGGAAGGTCCCAGGGTGGGGAAGGTCCCAGGGTTGGTCAGGTGTGGAAAAAGCAGCCAGATAATTGGCCTGAAGGAAGACAAAGACCCAGAAGAACTGACAGACGTGAGTGACTTAACCGCTTCTTTACTGCGCCCCTCACTAGGGGAACGCCCACAGCCTTCCTCTCCAGCGTGCAGCTCTGCCTTCTTCAGTCTCAACTAAACAAACCGCTTCTCTCTGTGCTCTCCTGCTTGTTGTTGTGCTGTCTCTAATAACAAACTCTGTACCTGCATTCACATTTTTTGCCTCCATGATAAATCCATTTTTCACTAGGGGCAAAGATCCAGGGAAAAACAGCTTCTAGCCTCTAGCCCTTGCTGTTTTGGTGGGTAGGATTCCTGGTTTTCATCCAGGCTAGCCAGGTTCAATTCCTGGGCAAGTAATTAAGATCTTGCTTCACGCCACCGCTCACCGCTGCCTTGCTGAGATCAGGCCATGTTTTCTCAGAAGGATGGAGGGGAGAATCCTTCTGTGCCTCTTTCTGGAGTCTAGTGATTGCCACCAATCCTTGATGTTGCTAGGCTTGCAGTTTACTCTGATCTCTGCCTCCACTGTCAGAAAGTCTTTTCCTCTCTGTATTTCTCTGTCTCTCTTCATAACCAGCCAGTGGATTCAGGTCCACCCCAATCCAGTATGACCCCAACAGACTTGAAGAGACTTGAAGTGTCCAGTAAAGTTTAACAGAATGAAAATATACTTATTAGGGCTCTTTCAGTTAGTAAAGAAACCAAATATAAACTAGCTTAAGTAAAAATGGTTTTCCTGATGAACTAGATATTAAATACTATGAATTATTGTTAACTGTTCAGTGTAATGTGGTTATATAGGAGACAGCATTTATTTTAAGACATACATGCTGAAGTATTTAGAGGTAAAGTGGCATGAAAGCTGCAACATATTTTCAAATAGTTCAAAAAAATTTGCATACAAGGGGGGTGGGGAATACAGACAAATGAGGCGAATATTAGAAACTACTGAATTTTTGATGATAATTGGATTATTCTTTCAACTTCTCTGTATGTAGGAAATTTTTCAAAATAAAAAGCTAGTAAGAAATGAGGGTGTATTTTCACTAGGACATGCAGGCTTGGAACTGACTCCAAGGCGAATTAGACCTAGAATTAAAAGAATGTCAAAAGATGAATATATAGGTCTTTCACCTCCGTACTTTTTTATACACAACATCCCTCTCCAGCAATCACCAAAGGAAGCATGATGTTTCTCACAATATTTTTTTCCCCAGCTAACCTCTCTCTCTAAATGAGAGGCAGTAAAGTATCAGGAGATTGGCACAGGTTCCCCAGTCCAGTCAATGTACTAAATCAGAGAAGGGATTAAGGGATTAGAGGTTGGGTAAATTAACTCCCTCTTCAATTTATCTTAACTCTTAATTCCCTTCTCATATTTAGTAAGGAAGAGAATGAGAAACTATAGTAGAACACAAAAGCAGCCCCAAATCAGTAACATTAAGTGTATTATATTTTTGAGTCTAATATCATTCTCTGGGGAAGAGATTAGCCACCATGATATAAAAGAAACAGGTATAGATGGATCATTACCCACCACAGGCTTGACAGCAGAGAAAAAAAAATCTGAGAAAAAAGGATATTCACCTAACAAAGATGGAAGGAAGAAAAGAGAAAAGGAGGGAGGTAAGGACACAACTGAGCGACTGAACTGAACTGAACTGAAGGAGAAGAGTAATAAGAAAGGAGAGTAAAGGAGTGAAACAGGGCAGAGGCTAAACTGCTATGCCCGTGACCGTGGCCATGCTGTCTCTAGGGATCTCACTAAATTTTGATACCAGCTCCAAAAGTCCTTCTCAACTTCATTCTGAAACTTGTCACAAATCTGAAGTTATGAGGAGCACATAAATGGTACTAAGGATCCTGGCTAGTTGGGAAAACACAGAAGACCCTCTGCCCCAACAAGAAATGAACCCATTCACGTGTAAAATTTATTAAATATCACAACTCTCAAAAAGTTCCTTCAAAAGGGTTTAGTTTAAGGCACACTGTTGATTTGCATTGGTATCTTAGGGAGACAAGCTGCATTCTGTAGACTAGTAAATGAGGCTCTCTCCCACAAACTCTATTCAACCAAAAAATGAATAAAATGTAATTTAGAAAAATGTAGTCTTAATGGTGTGCCTTTCAAAAGGCCAAATAAACACCCATGAATACTCCAGATAATTTTTTTAACTACCTGAAAAATATTAATCTCTTACAATGCAACAAGAACCATAATCATTATTTTAGTTCAACTCAGCAGTAGGGGAATTTGTTAAATGCTTGGTTTTCCTACAATTATATACTTTCAAATCTAACTGAAGTTACTCCAATGTACTATAATGAATTAACAATTTTTAATTAACATTTAAAGTTCACCTCTCCGATTTTAATGCTGCTAATGCGTTTTAAGACTTTTTTTTTTTAAACTATAGCTATATCTATGTTCCTTTTTTTTTTAATTTTTTTATTTTTTTATTTTTCAGTGGGTTTTGTCATACATTGATATGAATAAGACTTTTTTTTAAAATTAAATCTTAAAAACAAAAATCAAACCTTTAAACACAATTCATTTTGGTACTTGAGGTAAAGACCATTATTTGACCAGTAAGTTTACGATGAATAACCTTAGACATATGCCTATTACAAAATACAAGATTTAGATGACATAGTTACTAATTCAATCATTAAAGATAAATCATGCCAATGATCTAGCAGTGCTATTAATGTATCAACTATTTCCAAATATAATATATTCATTATTGTAAATAATCAATTTAAATAATATTGTAATAAGACTGGTCAAGTATAACCTGTACAGTCTTACCTGTATGATGTAGGTCTAATGTTGCCTTTGTAGATGCTTCCAAACAATATTTTTCCCTGTGATTATCCCCATGATTAATTCCTTTAGCACGTCCTTCAGTAGGCAAATTAAAATTGCATATTTTGGGATCATTTTGTGGCTGGAGAAAATTATTCTTATTTGCAGAAACCTAAAAAAACAAAGTATGTATTTTATGCTGATATTAAACCTAATTTCCCATATTTTTACATAATAGAGTCCCAATTTAAAATACTGAATATGAGCTACTAGTTTCTCATATCTAAATAGGGAATAGGTATTTTAAAATAAACTAAAATTATAATTTTTTTAAACTAGTTTTATTATGTTATAAAAGCTGAAAGCTGGTAAAGAATCTGCCTGCAATGCAGGAGACCTGAGCTCAACTCCTGGGTCAGGAAGATCCCACGGAGAAGGGAAAGGCTACCCACTCCAGTTTTCTGGCCTGGAGAATTATAATATATATAGTCCATGGGGTTGCAAAGAGTCGGACGCAACTGAGCGACTTTCACTGTCCCTTTCAAAAGCTGAAAGATACCACAGAACGAAAATCACGCTTACAATTATAGTGTATTTTAAGCAACAGATCAAATGAGGTTTTAAACAAGTCACAAGGTGCCATTCTCAGTCAACTGCTTATCTTTCTTGCTAAATTTCTCAATATTGAAAGCAACACTTAAATATTGTTAATTTCTTATGTGGCTGATGATATTGCCACATATTGTTTTAACAGTACCTTATATTTTAGAGTCAAGTACTAAAATATTTACAAATGAGAAGATATTCCTGGAAGCTGTATCAAAATAATGAGTTGAGAAAAAAGGGGGAGGGAGCTAGAGAGGTAAAAATGAAGCAAAAGGGGTCATAAACTGACAACTGCAGAGGCTGGGTGATGTGTACATGAGGGGTTCTTCATACACTCTTTTCTCTATTTTTATATATGTATCAATATTCTGTTGCTGCTGTAACAAATTACAACAAACTTAGTGGCTTAAAACAACACAAATGTATTGTCTTATAATTTTCTAAGTTTGAACTCTGACTTGGCTCTTACCAGGCTGAAATCAAGGTTACCTGCATTTCTTTCCAGAGGTTCTAAGACAGAACACATTTCCTTGGCTTTCCAAACTTCTAAAAGCTACCAACATTGCTCCACTTCATAGTCAGTGCCTCTACATCTCTCTGCCCCTGCTTCCTTAATCACATCTCTTTCTCTAACTCTCATCTGTCTCCCTCTTCTACTTTTAAGGACCTTTGTGATTACATTGGGTCCACCTTGATAAGCCAGAATGACCACCCTCACTCCCATCTCAAGGTCCTTAAACATTAATCACTTAGTCAAGAGTCCCTTTTGCCATGTGAGGTAATATATTCATGGGTTTCCAGGGACTAGGATATGGATGTTTTTGGAAGGTCATTTTTCTGTCTACAATAGTATGTTTGAAGTGTTTTTTAAATAATAGCTTACAATAACAGACACAGCTGTCATATCTCTATAAATATTCATTTTAGCAAATTTCAGAGACATTCAAAAACCTATCTGATAATATTTTAAAGTAAGTCATGGAAATAAATTAATGAGAGTCACAAATTTTATTTTTTGCAACATTTTATTTTGACATAACTTTAAACTTATAGAAACATTCCAGAAATAATACAAGGAAGTCCCATGTACTCTTTACCCAAATTCACCATTTGTTTACATTCTGCTCCATTTACTCTCCCTCTACCTCTCCTGTGCATGTGTGTGTATCACGTGTGTGTGTGTGTGTGGTGTGTGTACATCTGAAAGTAAGCTGGAGACACTGTGATCCTTTACCTCTAAAAACGACAAAGTGTGTTTGCAAAGAGCAAAAACACTCTCTTACATAATCACAGTAAATATTAAAATCAAAAATTTAACCATGGTAGTAAAATATTATTATCTAATCCACAGCCCACATTCAAATGGGGTCACTTACCCCAGCAATGTCTTTTGACAGTTTTTCCCCTGAGCAAGGATCCAATCCCAGGTCACACAATACATTTAGTCAACAAGTTTCTTTAGTTTCCTTTCACCTAGAACAGTTCCTCACCTTTATCCATCTTTTGTGATTTCTGGCACTTTCGAAGAAATGTCAGGCCAACTTTTTTATAGAATGCTCCCCTATCTGGATTGTCTGATGTTTCCTAATGATGAGCTTCAGATTACGTATTTTGGAAGGAATATCATAGTTCACCATACTAAGGGCACAAAATATCAATCTGTCCATTACTGGAGGCAGCCATTTGATTAAAGTGGTGTCTACCAGGTATTCTCACCAAGTTAGTATTTTTCTACTTGTCTTTAAAGTATGTTGTAAGGAGATACTTGAGTGTATTCAAATATTCTACTTCCTGATAAAACATTCACCTATTAATCCAATGGGTTCTGGAACCCATTAATATTTTCCAACATCACCATTACCTTTATTTTTGTGATTTAGCATTCCACTCTGAGAAAGAGTTTACTACTTACTTAGTTATATTACTAGGGATTCAGACTCCTACATTATTCAGTGGATTATTATCCATTAGTATATTTATTTTTATGTTTGATTTGTTCCAGATTTTTATTTATCAGACCACTCAAATAAAAGACCCCTGAAGTCACCAAACCAATACATTCTTGGTATGGATTAATTCAATCTAAGAAAAAATTTAAGGATGGAATAGACAAACGGGACAGTAAAGTTGACTGCTCAGCCTAATATTTTTAGGCTTTGCATGTTGCCTTACTTAAAACAGCTGTATGGTTTCAAAAATGCCTACTTCATTAGTATTTAAAGAAAACTTTTTAGTTTCTTAATAATAATTATAAGAGGAAAAGAATAAACCAGTGGTTTTGGTTTCAAATTAGTCCTTAGAACCTCCGTCAGAAAATAAACCTAAACACAAGGGTGTCAAAATGATTCAAAAGAGGAAAAAACAGTCTTTTCAAAAACTGGTCCTGGAACCCAATTAGATATCCACATGTAAAATGATAAAATTGGATTCCTACCTCACATCATACATAAAAACCATTTCAAAATGGGTCATGGACTGAAATGGAAGAATTAAAACTATAAAACTCTTAGAAGAAAATACAGTAAATCTGCATGACATTCTCAGATACAACATTAAAATCACAAGTACTACCAACACCAAAAAAGAAAAACCCAGATAAACTGGACTTCGTCAAAATTTAAAATGTTTGTGCTACAGATGAAGCCATCAAGAAAGTGAAAGGTAATCAACAACATAGGTGAAAATATTTGCAAATCATATAAGGCACCTATGTTTAGAACCTATACAGAACTCTTACAACTATGTAATAAAAAGCAAATAATCCAACTTAAAAAAATAGGATCTGAATAAACAATTCTCCAAAAAAGATATACAAATGGCCAATAAGCACATACAAAAATGCTCAACATTAGCCACCAAGGAAAAGTAAATCAAAACCCCAAGTTGGATACCACTTCATCCATAGTATGGTTATAATCAAATAGATAATAAGTAAGTGTTGATAAACATGTGGAGGACTGAAACCTCATACATTAATGATGGGAATGAAACAGTACAGCCACCATGGCATTAAAAGGTTAACCACAGAATTATTATATGATCCAGCAATTCCATCCTAAGAATGCACCCAAGAGAAATGAAAACATGTATCTATTCAACAATTTACACATGAATATTCATCAGCATTATTCATAATGCCTAATAAATTTAAAAAATAGAAACAACTCAAACATCCATCAACCAACAGATGGAATAATAAAATATGGTATATTAATGCAATGAAATATTACTCAGTGTGGTAAGCAGAATAATGCCTCCCAAAGATGTCCATACCCTAATTCCTAGAACCTACGGAAATGTTACCTTATGTGACAAAAAAGAGACTTTGCAGATGCAATTAAGGTTAAGAACCTTGAAATAGAGAGATTGTCCTGAGTTATCCAGGGCGGCCCAATCTAACCAAATGAGTTCCAGTTTCAGAGAGCCAAAAAGATGTCAATAAAAGGAATCAAACTGCCACTACCAATTTTCAAAGAATTAAGAAGGGGGCCACCAAGATTGCAGGTGGCCTGTAGAAACTAGAAAAGGCAAAGAAAACACTCTTAAAAACTCCAGAAATAAATGCGACCCTGCCAACACCTTGATCTTAGCCCAATGTGACCCACGTTGAGCTTCTGACTTACAGAACTATAAGATAATACATTTGCATTGTTTTAAGTCACTAAATTTCTGATAATCTGTTACAGCAGCAATAGGAAACTAACACATTCAGCAATAAAAAGAAATAAATTATTGATACATGCCACAATATGGACGAGCCTTGAAAAACACTATAAAACTGAAAACAGTGAGGCATAAAATGCCACATGTTGTGTGACTCTATTTATATGAAATGTTCATAATAGATAAATACATAAAACAGAAAGTATATTAGTGATTACAAAGGGCTGAGGGATTTGAATGGGTTGATGTGTGTGAGGTCTCTCTCTTTCTGGAATGATTAAAATGGTCTGAAATTGATTTTGGTAATCATTACACAACTCTGACCATATGAAATACAACTGAATTGTAGTAGGTAGATTACAGGTATGTGCATTTAATTTAAACAAAGTTGCTTTTATAAAAAGAAACCATATTTAAAATGAAAAACTATGCTTACATAGTTTTCTCCTTACATTGTGGCCAGAATTCTAAAGGAGTGTCGGATAAAACAAACAGATGCAGACCAAATAACAAGAGTCAAGAATGAGCAGATGCTTTCAACAACAAAAAGACAAAAAATCAGTTAAAAGCCTCAAAGGATGTGAAAAGACATTTCTCCATAGAAGATAAGCATATGGTCAATAAGTACATGAAAAAATGCTCAGAATTACTAGTCATTAGGAAAGTGCAAATCAAGACCACAGTGGAATACCACTTCACACCAATAAGGATGACCATAATCAAAAAAACAGCAACTAAAACAAAATAACCAGTGTTGCTAAGGATGTGGAGAAAAAAATGGAACCCTCACACATTGCTGGTGGGAATGTAAAATGGTTCGGTACCTATGGAAAACAATTTGGTAGTACCTTAAAAACTAAACATAGAATTACTGTATCATCTAGCAATTCCACTCTTGGGTATATACATAGAAGAGAACTAAAAGCAGGTACCTAAACAGATGTGAGAGTTGGACTATAAAGAAAGCTGCGAGACAAAGAAGTGATGCTTTTAAACTGTGGTGTTGGAGAAGACTCTTGAGAGTCCCTTGGACTACAAGGAGATCCAACCAGTCAATCCTAAAGGAGATCAGTCCTAGGTGTTCATTCGAAGGACTGATGTTGAAGCTGAAACTCCAATACTTTGGCCACCTGATGCGAAGAGCTGACTCATTTGAAAAGACCTGACTGATGGGAAAGATTGAGGGCAGGAGGAGAAGGGGACGACAGAGGATGAGATGGTTGGATGGCATCACCAACTTGATGGACATGGGTTTGGGTGGACTCTGGGAGTTGGTGATGGACAGGGAGGCCTGGCGTGCTGCAGTTCATGGGGTCGCAAAGAGTCAGACATGACTGAGCGACTGAACTGAACTGAACTGAAATGAACTGAACCTAAACAGAAACATGTATGCCAATGTTCATATCAGCATTATTCAAAATAGACAAAAAGTAGAAACAAACCAAGGATCTATCAATGAATGAATGAACAAAATATGGTGTATGTGTATATATATATATACATACAACTGAATCAACATTCAGAAAACTAAGATCATGGCATCTGGTCCCATCACTTCATGGCAAATAGATGGGGAAACAGTGGAAACAGCGACTGACTTTATTTTGGGGCTCTCCAAAATCACTGCAAACGGTGACTGCAGCCATGAAATTAAAAGACACTTGCTCCCTGGAAGAAAAGCCATGACCAACATAGACAGCATATTAAAAAGTAGAGACATTACTTTGCCGACAAAGGTTCGTCTAGTCAAGGCTACAGTTTTTCCAGTAGTCATGTATGGATGTGAGAGTTGGACTATAAAGAAAGCTGAGCACCAAAGAATTGATGCTTTTGAACTGTGGTGTTGGAGAAGACTCTTGAGAGTCCCTTGGACTGCAAGGAGATCAGTCCTGAGTGTTCACTGGAAGGGCTGATGTTGAAGCTGAGACTCCAATACTTTGGCCACCTGATAGGAAGAGCTGACTCATTTGAAAAGACCCTGATGCTGGGAAAGATTGAAGGTAGGAGGAGAAGGGGACGACAGAGGATGAGATGGTTAGATGATGTCACCGACTCAATGGACATGAGTTTGAGTAAACTCTGAGGGTTGCTGATGGACAGGGAGGCCTGGCGTACTGCAGTCCATGGGGTCGCAAAGAGTCAGACATGACTGAGCGACTGAACTGAACTGAAACAATTGAATATTACTTAATCACATAAAGCACTGATGTTCACACCTGTTACAACCTGGATGATCCTAGAAAACACAGGCTAAGGGAAATAAGCCAGACACAATAGAACAAATATTTAGGATTCCATGTAAATTTGAGGTACCTAGAGTAATCAAATTCATGGAGACAGAAAGTGTATTGATGACCAGGGAAGGGAGAATAGGGAATTACTGCCTAATGGTTATGAAGTTTTTGTGAAATGAAAAGTTTCGAACACAGAAAATAAGTGATTATTGAACAATAAAGAAAATGTAATTAATGCCACTTACCTGCACACTTAAAAATGGTAAAATGGCAAATTTTAGACTATATAAATTGTGCCATAATAAAAAAAAGAAAAAAATATTAGCAGATTTCAATCTCCAGAACATAAATCAGAGAACTGTAGAGTAGCCAAAGTATGGACTGTCCATTTTACATATGCTCTATATAATCTTTATAAATCTTCTATTATACCTAAGACTTAAATAATCCTTCATCTTAGTAGCAAAGAATATATATTAAGACTGTTTTGAGCACTTACTTTTTATAAGTAAAAAGGAAAGGAAGTTTCCATAACAGTGATATAAAACATTATTTATATATGTTTTCTCTTTAAATTACCTTATCCAAAGTTTTTGTTTACTTATGTGGTACTTTTAAAAAGAACACTGATCCAGGATAATTTTTTTTCTTGAACAAGAATCTCCACCCCTTCCCTTGTGGAGGTATTTTTCACTGTTACCAAAAGTTTATTTATAGACCTAACGCAAGTTTACTTTATGCCATTCCTTCAAATATATATATTTAGTCATTATGTCTAAGGTTTTTAGAAGAATTTACCAGAAATACTGAAAACTCCTATAGGCAGTGAGCACTATTAACTGTTTAAATGGCAATTTTTTAAAATACATGCTTCTCTACATTAGGCTTCCGTTACTGTTTTTTTTTGTTTGTTTGTTTTTTTACCTCAAATAACTTTATTTCTGAATTCAGTTTTGCAACCTCTTCATTGGGACTTGGATGACTTCTTGCTGGTGATATAAATTTTGGTTTTTTGAAGGGATTCCCTTGCAACTGACTTGGTGCTGCTGATCGTCTCATATTTTGCAGTATTAACCTGAAAAATACCCAAAAGTCATTTCATCAGAAGTCTGATTAGAATTACCTCCAAATATATCATCACTATAATCATGACATCTTTAAAAATATAAGAGGATAAGCCTGTAAAAAGCCTTAGAAAACAAATTCAACATTTGGTAACATTTTATTTTCTATCACAAAGGCTTTTGAATGTATTAAGATTCAAAATATATGGTACAAACCTAAACATATATTGTACCAATTTTGATAAAACTATAGATTAGATAACAACAATAAAGCCTTAAACATAATTTAAATAGTAGTTTCAAAATCAAAGAAAACATAATTATTCACATACATATATTAATCATGTTGCTTTTTTCCTATTCCACCAATCCATAAACTGCATGCAGGTAGCAATCACTGTTTTCTTAACCATTCTGTAAGCAGCATCAACCACAAAGCCAGATACATGATAATCACTAACAAATACTTTTGAATGAGTGAATAAAATTCTGGCAATTGAAAGAATACATTTACAGTTTAATTTTTACTATCCTATTTCCTTTTAAAGCAGTGAGGTATTTTAAATAAATAAATCAAGAGACAAGAACCACGTTTCCAAACTTTTGCTCAATGTTATTTCCATCAGGACAGGACCGGTGAGACAGATAAAAGACAAGAACATTACAAGCACACATCATGCTTCTGCAATGGACAGCAGCAAGCACTCTTATTTAAAGCAATCTCACAAAACTGTACACAAAATAAGGCATCAACAAGGATGTACATGGCTACCAAAATAATTTGCTTAACCCAGAAATTATACTTCTGGAAATTTACCCTAAGGAATTAGCAAAGATATACTCAAAGAATTATGTATAAGGTTTTCATGCCAATATTACTTACAGTAGGAGAAAAAAGGGAAATTTAAATATCTACAACAGGATACTGGATAAAATAGAATACACTCTCTTCCTACATGACTAAAATGTAGTGCTGCAATTTCCCAAACAAGCCATGTTCTCGTTTCCTCTAGGTCTTTGAACAAACTCCCTACACAGTATTGGGTCTCCGATACAGCCTTTACCCATTTTTCTTTGCCTGATGAATTTCAACTTATCCTTTAGGACTCTTAACTTTGAGCCGCCTTCATCTCCCCCAAAGACTGGATTAGAGATCCTTCCTATGTGTCTACTACCCAAGTACTTTTCACACTGTAATGAAACTGCCTATTAATTCCCCCAAGTTGTAAACTCCTGGATCAGGCATGAAGTCTTACCTTCCAATCATCAGTATATTGCCAGTGTCAACACAAGAAGGCATTCACTATTTGTTATATAAATAATTCTACAGCCATGAATGGGGGGGGGGGGAATCACATTTTAAAACAATGTTTAATGATATGAGAAACTTTCTTATACATCAAATAAAAAATGGCTAAAAACAGCAATTTTAGCAAAGTTGCAAAAATACAAGATTAATACTCAGAAATTAATTTCCCAACTTATCAGCAATAACTGGAATTTGAATTTAAAAACACAATACCATTTACATTAGCACCCCGCAAAAATGAAATATTTAAGGGTAATCTAACAAAGCATGTATAAGATCTATAGAAGGAAAAACCAGAAAAACTCTGCTGAGCAAAATCAAAGAACTAAATGAATGAAGAGATATTGGATTTCCCTGGTGGTCCAGTGGTTAAGAATCACATGCCAGTGCAAGGAACACGGGTTCAGTCTCGGGTCTGGGAAGATCCCACACGTCACTGAAACCAACCATAAGCCTGAGCGCCACAGTTACTGAGCCCACACTCTAGAGTCCACAAGCTGCAACTACCGAGGCCTGTCTGCCTCACAGTCCATGCTCTGTAACAAAAGAGGCCACCACAAGTTCAGTCCAGTCGCTCAGTCGTGTCTGACTCCTTGCGACCCCATGAACTGCAGCTCGTCAGGCCTCCCTGTCCATCACCAACTCCCAGAGTCCACCGAAACCCATGTCCACTGTGTCGGTGATGCCATCCAACCATCTCATCTTCTGTTGCTCTCTTCTGCTTTCAATCTTTCCCAGCATTAGGGTCTTTTTCAGTGAATCAGCTCTTCAAGATTAACCAATTTGATCTCCTTGCTGTCCAAGAGACTCTCAAGAGTCTTCTCCACTATCACAGTTCAAAATCATCAATTTTTCGGCACTCTGCCTTCTTTATGGTCCAGCTCTCACATCCATACACAACTACTGGAAAGACTCTGACTATACACTTTCGTCAGTAGGTGTTGTCTTTACTTTTTAATACACCATCTAAGTTTGTCATAGTTTTCCTGCCAAGAAGCAATCGTCTTCTAATTTCATGGCTGCAATCACCATCCACAGTTATTTTAGAGTACAAGAAGAGGAAATCTGTCACTGATTCCCCCTTTTTCCCTTCTTTTTGCCATGAACTGATGGGACAAGATGCCACAATCTTAAGTCTTTTTTAATACTGAGTTTTAAGCTTTTTCACTGTCCTCTTTCACCCTCATCAAGAGGCTCTTAAGTTCTTCAGTTGTCATTAAAGTGGTATTATTTGCATATCTGAGGCTGTAGATATTTCTCCCGGTAATCTTGATTCCAGCTTGTAACTCATCCAGCCCAGCATTACAAGATGTGCTCTGCGTATAAGCTAAATAAACAGTGTGACAATAAACAGCTTTGTCATAGCACTTTTTCAATTTTGAACCAGTCAATTGTTCTATATAAGGTTCTCATTGTTGCTTCCTGATCTGCATACAGGTTTCTCAGGCGACAAGTAAGATGGTCTGGTATTTCCATCCGTTTAAAAGTTTTCCATAGTTTGCTATGATCCACATGGTCAAAGACTAGCGAAGTCAATGAAACAGAGGTAGATGTTTTTCTGGAATTCCCTTGCTTTCTCTATGATTCAGCAAATGTTGGCTGAATTGATGTTTTCGAACTGTGATGCTGCAGAAGATTCTTCAGAGTCCCGTGGACAGCAAGGAGATCAAACCAGTTAATATTGAAGGAAATCAATCCCAAATATTCATTGGAAGGATTGATGCTGAAGCTCCAATACTCTGGCCACCTGATGCAAAGAGCTGACTCATAGGAAAAGACCCTGATGCTGGGAAAGATTGAAGGCAGGAGGAGGAGACGACAGAGGATGCGATGGTTGGATGGCACCACCGATTCAATGGACATGAGTTTGAGCAAACTCCAGGAGATGGTAAAGGACAGGGAGGACTGGCGTGTTGCAGTCCATGGGATCGCATAGGGTCAGACATGACTGAGCAACTCAATAACAAGGTGGTGCTAGCAGCAGAGAACCCACCTGCCAATGCAGGAAACATAAGATATGCAGGCTCAATCCCTGGATTGGGAAGATCCTCTGGAGGAGGGCATGGCAATCCACTCCAGTATTCTTTCCTGGAGAATCCCATGGACAGAGGAGCCTGGTGGGCTACAGTCCACAGGGTCGCAAAAAGTCAGACACAACTAAACTGAATTAGCATGCACACACACATGCAAAGAAAATGAACCTAGAAACAAGACTTTATACTCTTCAGAATAATCAACTTAAAATGAATCATAGGCTTACATGTAAAACACAAAGCAAAAATACTTCTAGAAGATAATACAGAAGAAAATCTAGATGACCTTGGGTATGTTGATGACTTTTTAGCTACAACACCAAGGAACAATCCATGAAAGATAACTGATAAGCTAGACTTCATTAAAATTTAAGACTTGTGCTTTGCAAAGACAATGTCAAGGTAATGGAAAGAAACACTAGGAGAAAATACCTGCAAAAGGTGTATCTGATAAAGGACTATTATCCAAAATATAAAAAGAAATCTTAAAACTCAACAATAAGAAAACAACCCAGTTAAAAAGTGGGCCAAAGATCTTAAAAGACATATCACAAAAGATATACAAATAGCAAATAAGCACATGGAAAGACGCTCCACATCATATGTCATCAAAAATGAAGAAAATCCAAAACAGACAATACCAAATGCTGGTGAGGATGTGGGGCAATAGGAATTTTCACTCATTCCTAGTGGGTATGCAAAATGGTACAGCCACTTTGGAAGACATTTTGGCACTTTCTTATAAAAGTGAACATATTTTTATCATAGGATAAACTCCTTTCAACAAAGAGTTGAAAAAACCTGCATAAAAATGTTTTACAGCAACTTTATTCATTATTGCCAAAACTTGAAAGCAACCAAGCACTCAGATGAATGAATAAACAACTGTGGTGCATTCAGACCACAGAATGTTACTCAGAAATTTAAAAAAAAAAAAAGAAAGAAAGAAAAGAAAAAGAGCTGTCAATCCATGAAAAGACATGAAGAAACCGAATATGCATATTACTAAATGAAAGAAGCCAATCTGAAAAGGCGACATACTATATGATTCCAACTATGTGACATCCTAGAAAACTACAGAGGCAAAAGTATGGAGTAAAAAGATCAGTGGTTGCCAAGGGTTAGGGGAGGGGCATATATGAAAAGGTAGACTACAAAATTTTTTAAGGCAGAGAAAGTATAGTTTATAATGCCCTAATGATGAATACATGTCATTACATATTTGTCTAAATGCAGAAAATATACAAGGCCAAGAATGAATCCTAATGTAAACTATGGACTCTGGGTGCTTATGTGAGTCAACGGTAACAAATGTACCATTTTGGTGAGGGATGCTGATAACAGGAGAAGGCAGGGGTACATGGTAAATCTCCACCTAAACCTAATGCTGTAAACCCAAAACATCTCCCTCCACTTTGCTAAACCTAAAACTGCTCTAAAAACAGTAAATTTTAATTTCACAAATGGCTACCAAACATGTTCAGCATCATTTCAATGTTATAAAAGAAAAAGACCAAAAAAAAAAAAAAAATATGTGAGTTTGTGCTAAGGACTAGAATACAAAGGGGCATGGGTAACTTTCAGGTGTGATCAAGGTAAGCTCCATCATACTACAGTGTGGTTACAAGTTTGTTAAAACTCATCTAAGTGTACACTGAATTATTAACTGCAAATTACACATCTATAGAGAGTTTTAAAAGACTAGAAAAAACATATGCCACAACATTAACATTGTATCTAGATGTCAGAAGTACCAGTAATTTTTTTCTTCTGGATTCTTTACTGTGTATTTCCAATTTTCTACAAAGAAAGAAAGAACTACAGCCAATTAAGCTGGGACATGCCATCACTGCTGGTTAGACCTTTCCCAATTTCAGCAATGTAAAAATGAGGAAATACATGAGTATCTGATAAATAACCAGTCTGGATATACTTTGAGGGATCAGCAGTGGTATAAAAATTAACAGAAATCTCAACTAAAATACACACCAGAGGCCAGAAGGAGCAGCTCTCCCGCTGTATGATGATAGCAATGACCAACAGTTAGAAGAAGAGCCCTCTTTTTTGCCTGGCAAGAACTCAGCCAACAAAACTGTCACAACTCAGCCAACGAAAAGTCACTACTGGGACCTCCCTGGTGACCCAGTGGTTAAGAACCCGCGCTTCCACTGTGGAGGGGCGTGGAGGATAGGCGTCAGGGTGGACTCTAGTCAGGGAACTACAACCCCACATGCCGCAGGGCGTGGGCCTACCCCCCAAAAAAATGAAGGAAAAGTCACTAGACTTCAAACTCTCAATTCCTCCAATGGACTCTTTGTTTACCGTAGCCCTTTATTTATTTATTTTTGGTTTGGCTGGGTCTCCTTGCTGCCACAGGCTTTCTCTAGTTGCGGCGAGTGGGGGCTACTCTTTGTTGTGGTTCCTGGACTTCTCACTGGTGCAGCTTCTACTGACCGGGAGCACAGGCTCCAGAGGGTGTGGGATCCAGCAGTCCTGCTGCAGGGGCTTAGCTGCCTCACAGCAGTGGGATCTTCCTGGACCAGGGATCAAACCCATGTTTCCCACACTGGCAAGTGAATTCCTACAATGGCCTTCTTAATCCCTCCCCCCACCCATAAAAGTGTTCTTCTCTCGTGGGTGTGCAGGTTTTGCACATGGCTCACCATGACTGCAAACCGCAAACTGCAATTGTTTGCTGATCCCGAGTAAACCCACTTTACCTGGAGAAATAACTGGCAGTCTATTTGTTTAAAGTCAACATTTTGGTGGCCCAGACTGGGATCCAGAGAAGACCTGTGATGACTCCAAGGCTGGTGAGCAATCAGATGCAGGACCCACGCCAAGTCCACTGGTGCCCACTGCTTTTCTTCGTAAACCCTGGGGCTCAAGAGTAAGTCTTTCTCCTGGATCTGAGCTTACATCTTCTTTGGGTTTTGAGGCTCTCCAGGTTTTATTAAGGATCTGTTTCAGGGACTCATTCTTTCTGTTTAAGGCCTTGTTCTGTCTGTGAGTATTCATTTGGCACTTTGGCCTGACACTTATAAAGTCAGGCTTTCTCAACTATAACTGCACTAGCCTCCAGCCTGATTCCATTTAGAACAGGAGCTGTTTAACCGGAAATGTGCCAGTTCAGCCTTTGGCCAGATTCCCTTTGAAATGGGCTGTTCTAGTGGGCTAGCTCCCACAGATTTAGGCTGTTTCACTAGACTTTTGCTGAGCAGCTTTTAGCTTGGCTCTTGCATGACTGGGCTGTTCCCTTAGAACTGGCTAGTATTAGACCTACAAAGTATTTGAGCTGTTTAGGCTTTTGAAACTTATTCTTTCACTCTAGAGAAAAAACTCTGAGAAATGGGATCCCAGTTACCTAAATTATTTTGAGGGTGCACTCCACCACTACAGGGACTCCGGCCGATTTTATGTTTAAAAACTACAGTCCTTCTGCATACACAGTTCCAGCTAGATGTACCAACCTACCCAAAAGCAATTTAGAACGTCAATGGCCATTAGGAGGAACTTGTGAAATTCCCAAACTTACTTTTCTTAAAACAAAACTGGACAATCATAGTTCTAAAATTCCCCAAACTGAAGAAAATGAGTATTTTGATTGCTACTCCGAGGTTTCCAAATGTTATCAGGAGCTGAAAATTGTCTCTTTGCAAAATAACATCTTAGCTGATGCAAAGAAAGAACGATAAAAAAGCTTCAAAATCCTCATCCCCCTCTTCCTCGGCCCTCAAGGGGAGGCCCACCCTCTGGCACCATCTCTCTCCCATTCTACACCACCTGCACCTCCTCTACACCCTCAGTTCCCCCAAGAAACTCTCCAGCCGAATTTCCCTTTTTCACTAAAACTATCCCATCTCCTCTTCCTCTGAATATATCAGAACCTGCCTTTTAAAATTAAGCCTTCTGAAGACCCAGATGATAAACTCTTGCTTTCTAATAAACCCTAAACTAAAAAACTACTGCACAATTGCACTCATCTCACACACTAGTAAAGTAATGCTCAAAATTCCCCAAGCCAGGCTTCAAAAATACAAGAACTATGAACTTTCAGATGTTCAAGCTGGTTTTAGAAAAGGCAGAGAAACCAGAGATCAAATTGCCAACATCCGCTGGATCATCAAGAGTTCTATTCCTGCTTTACTGACTATGCCAAAGCCTTTGACTGTGTGGATCACAATAAACTGTGGAAAATTCTGAAAGAGATGGGAATACCAGACCACCTGACCTGCCTCTTGAGAAACCTGTATGCAGGTCAGGAAGCAACAGTTAGAACTGGACATGGAACAACAGACTGGTTCCAAATAGGAAAAGGAGTACATCAAGGCTGTATATTGTCACCCTGCTTATTTAACTTATATGCAGAGTACATCATGAGAAACACTGGGTTGGAAGATGCACAAGCTGGGATCAAGACTGTCGGAAGAAATAACAATAACCTCAGATATACAGATGACACTACTCTGATGGCAGAAAGCATAGAAGAATTAAAGAGTCTCTTGATGAAAGTGAAAGAGGAGAGTGAAAAAGTTGGCTTAAAGCTCAAAATTCAGAAAACTAAGATCATGGCATCTGGTCCCATCACTTCATGGCAAATAGATGGGGAAACAGTGGCAGACTTTATTTTGGGGGGCTCCAAAATCACTGCAGATGGTGGCTGCAGCCATGAAATAAAAGACACTTACTCCTTGGAAGAAAAGTTATGACCAACCTAGACAGCATATTAAAAAGCAGAGACATTACTTTATCAAAAAAGGTCCGTGCAGTCAAGGCTATGATTTTTCCAGTAGTCATGTATGGATGTGAGAGTTGGACTATAAAGAAAAGAAAAGAAAGCTAAGCACCGAAGAATTGATGCTTTCGAACTGTGGTGTTGGAGAAGACGCCTGAGAGTCCCTTGGACTGCAAGGAGATCCAACCAGTCCATCCAAAAGGAAGTCAATCCTGAATATTCATTGAAAGGACTGATGCTGAAGCCAAAACTCCAATACTTTGGCCACTTGATGCAAAGAGCTGACTCATTTGAAAAGACCCTGATGCTGGGAAAGATTGAAGGTAGGAGAAGGGGACAACAGAGGACGAGATGGCTGGATGGCATCACTGACTCAATGGACATGAGTTTGAGTAAACTCCGGGAGGCAGTGATGGACAGGGAGGCCTGGCGTGCTGCAGTCCATGGGGTCGCAAAGAGGTGGACACAACTGAGCAACGGAACTGAACTCAACTGAAAGCTAAACTGCAAGCAATAAAGATTTTCCAAAAGTAAACAAAGATCCTCACAGGTTTGTATCGGAATTTAGTATAGTCATTCAAACTTATCAAGCTGGTTTCTGCAACTTATATCAGCTAGTTCATATGTGTGACAGCAAAGGTCAGGCCCACCTTGTATGAAAACTGCTGACTTGGAGGAATTCCCTGGCAGTGCACTGGTTAGGAATGGGTGCTCTCACTGCCAGGGCCGGGGTTCAATCCCTGGTCAGGAAACTAAAATTCCACAAGCCATGTAGCATGGCAGGAAAAAAAAAAAAAAAGAAAAACCACATGCTAACTGGGAAAATACTGAAAGGTCTCTAGAATTACAACCCAGAGACCAGTCCACCAACTTATTATATGGTCAGGCTCAAGCAATCTCCAGATGACTTCATCAGGCATTTCCACAGACTTTTGCAAAGTCTGTTAATTTGAACAAAATTCAGGCTTGCACACAAAAATCTGATGAATCTGTTCATAACTATTACAACAAGTTTAAAATGTTTTTTTTTAAAAAAAAAAAACAACTCTTTTTTCTTCAGATGTTGATTCCACCTATGTAGCTTTTAACTGTATGTTCATTAATGGGCTGAAACAGGACCTTTCTCTTCCAATAAAATGGACCAGGATAGGATGGAAAACTATGCCTATTTCAGATTTAGCTAATCTAGCAAGCCAGCTCTTTCACACTCTAGATGAGTCACCTCAAAGAAAGTCTGCCATAATTCTTAATATTCAAGTCCAGCAAATAAATTCAAGTCCAGCCCCTAAAAGAAACCAAAGCCCTCCTAGTTTTGCTAGGACTTCAAACAGTCAGAACACTGGAAAGAGACTGTTATAAATTTAAGCCCTTTCAGGTGCCATTAGCCTTCTAACCAGCCTTTCCAACATTCTCCCAATTGTTAATGAAGGGATTCTGAGAAAATACAGGGGTTCTTCCCAATTCTTCCTCTTAAACATCTGGAGAAGCATTTGCCAGATTGAGGATGAGTCTCTTCCAGTCTTAAAGGACATGAGAGACTTACTCTCAGTGTTCAACACCACTACAAAAAGGAGCCTTTGACTCAGAGAACTGCAACAGTTCAAGTAGTGGGGATCTCTAATGAACTTCAACAGATCCCTGTCTCTGAACCTATACCCTTTTGTTTAGGCCACTTGAGAGATACACACCCTTTTCCCCTCTGCACAAACCCACTTATTAGGTTGATCCTTCGTTAGAAAAGTCTCATGCCAGAACTTCTTTCTCACAAAGGGTAAATAATTCTAGAGTTTTTATAGTAGTAAAGCAACCAACCAGGTGAATGGAATTATCTTTGACAACCTGTATTTGCTTCATCTCTCATGTTACTAGAGCTGATTCAGAAAACATAGATCATCTCTCCCTATTGAATCAGCTATCACCCTCCTTATGGAGGTGCCATATATACCTGAAGTTGGCAAAATTCACAGTGTATCTCCCATCAAGGGAGATATTTACAAGTGGCACTAGTGGTAAAAAACCTGCCTGCCAATTCGATCCCTGGTTGGGAAGATACTCAGGAGGAGGGCATGACAAACCCTGGAATCCCCAGGACAGAGGAGCCTTAAGTCCAAAGAGTTGCAAAGAGTCAGACACGACTGAAGCGACTTAGCAAGCTTGCAGGCACCCACGCACTCCCATCGAGATTCTAACAGATCCTTCAAATCCCCTCCCCCAAATTAATTAATACCCTACAAGTAAAGAAGCCCTTCAAGGCATAAAACCCATAACAGAAGATTACAAGGCTCAAGACTTTACAATCCCTACTACTGGTTATACCAATATAACATTCCCATTTTACTGGTGAGAAAATCAAAGGGCCAAAGGTGGAGTTGCCCAAGGACCTCCAAGCAATAAACAACACTGCTATCTCTTGACACCTTGGCTGTTGTTCCTAACCCTCTACTAAAATCCATTCTCACTGGAAGTAAATTATTTACTGTAACTGATTTATCAGTGTATTCTTTAGTATTCCAGTTGATCAAAGCTACACAACACCTTTTTGCCCTCACTTGAGAAGAAAAAACTCACCTGGACAGTAAAAACTCAAGGTTTTACTGAGAGTCCTTATTTCTCATAAATCCTAGAGGCTGATCTGTATGATAAAAAGTTCCCCACAGGTTCTACTTTGTTGTAATATGTGAATGATTTGCTTCTTTGCTCTCCCTCTCAAGCTGCCTCCTTGGAAGACAGTATCCACTTGCTATAAGGTTTTAGCCTTATAAGACATATAAAATCACCAAGGAAAAATTGCATCAGTTTGCCCAAACCCAGGATCAATACTTAGGGCATCTGATATCAGAACAAGGGCTGCGTACAGATCCAGATAGGCTTCATAGTGTGCTAAGTTTCACCAAACCCAAAGTGAAAGTGAAAGTCACTCAGTCATGTCCAACTCTTTGCGATGCCATGGATTTCTCCAGGCCAGAATACTGGAGTGGGTAGCTATTCCCTTCTCCAGGGGATCTTCCCAACCCAGGGATCCAACCCAGGTCTCCCGCATTGCAAGTGGATTCTTTACCAGCTGAGCCACCAGGGAAGCCCAAACCCAAAACTAACTGTCAACTACAAGGCTTTCTTAGGCTAGTTGGTTATCACTTTGATAACATTCTAAATTTCTCTTATGGCCAATCCTCCATATGTTTTACTAAAGAACAACAGGAACCAATTCTATAGGAATAACCAGAAAACATAGACTTTAAGGCCTTAAACAAGTTTCATGAATCCACCTGCCCTTGGGCATTCTAATTATCAGATTTTCCTTTTCCTTTTTGGGTATGAAAAGGAAGGAAATGCCCTTGCATACTCACCCAAAAACATGGGGACCACCAACAACCCATAGGGTATTACAACCATTACTGCCACCGCCATTTTGGTTAAGACCATCAAGAAAAGAGTTGTGGGATCCTCATTAACACTCGTGACACAGAAATCCTCCTAAATTCAACATTTCCAAGTCAGCTGCCTCATCTATGAAGTCCTTTTGTTAACCCCTCCTTACATAACATTTCTACAGTGTGATAACCTGACCCTCCCGCTACTCTTCTCCCCTCTGTCAACAAGGTCCCTCGTGAGTGCCTAATGCTGAGGGATCATCTGATTCCTTGTGACTGATCTGCAGGAGATTCCTTTGGGTAACACTGGGTTCACTGATGGCTGGGAGAGTGACAATATTGGAACTACTTTTGATAGTGTTGAGGTAGCACCTTTACTACTTCAACTCAACAAACTGAATTATATACTCTTATATGGGCTTGTGCTTTAGCCAAGGGCAAAACTGTCAATATTTACACTGATAGTAGATATGCTTTCAGAGCAGCTCAAGACCTTGGAATGTTGGGGAAGCAATGTGGCTTCCTTACTTCAGCAGAAATAAAATTTTAAAAGGTCCCTATGTTCAGGAGTGATTGGATGCATTACTTTTACCTGCAACGTTAGTCAATACTAAGATTCTGCTAAACTTGACTCTCTGAAAGCTAAGGGAAATCACCTTGCTGACATTTCCACAAGAAATACTGCCATGGTCCAAATGGATATTCTCCTAAATAGCAACTTAGAAAACTGGCTAGAGAAGCCTAACAACTGACTTCAGAAAATGAAAAACAAGATTGGAAATTCAGTAACTGACGGCTTGATATTTTAATATCAAGAAATCTCTGGTTTGGACCAAATAAATACCCAGTCCACTAAAGATTCTAAAATTCCCTCTCCTAAGCACTGTACATAGTACCATTTGGTCTACTGGCAAAATTATAGCGTTTATGAATCAACATTTGTGAGGAAATATTAGCAAGGCCACAAAAGAAGTGCCTATCTCACTTGTCCCGTTTGTTTAAAATACAACCCAGGGAACCTGAGAGTACTTCTCCCAGATATTTTAAACTGCCTAGTGGGCCATTTGAGGTCTGGCAAATGGATTTCACACAACTTCCTTCATCTTATGGATAAAAACATGCTTTTGTCATGGTCTGTACATTTTCACACTGGACTGAAGCCTTCCCGGTTACAGACAGTCTTACCACCTCTTCTGCAGCTAAAGCCTACTTGGAAAAGATTGTCCCAACCCAGAGAACTCCCCTTAAACTTCAAAATATTTGAGGAACCCATTTTACTCGCTAGGCACTTCAACAAGTCAGGCCAGTTCTACACCACTTTCACTGCGCTGCTCACCCTCAATGCCCTGGTTTAGTCGAACACACTAACGGCTTTATCCAAATATCTCAGCCAAAAGCCACTGGTCCTCCTATATTTCACATTTAAGAATCGCTATGTTAAACCCTTAAACTTTTCTACACCTAAATTTTATCATGTCTAATTTTTCAACCCTTCTCTTTATCCTGTAAACTAAAGAAAATATTAATGAATTTGAGTATGCAGGTATGGGAAAAGCAGCAAAGTGGGGATTAAGAAAACACTTGAGCCAGCCTGCCTTGGCTTGATTTCTAGCTCTGCCATTTATATAAGCCCTTAGGCATCCACCGAGCCATCTAACTCACTGATGATGCATTTCAGAGTAAAGTGCAGATTATCATTATGAGTGTGTGCTCAGTCGTGTCCTACTCCTTGTCACCCCATCGACGGTAGCCACCCGGGCTCCTCCGTCCATGGAATTTTCCAGGCACAAATATGGAGGGGGTTACCATTTTGTACCACACAGGAGCTTCCTGATCCAAGGACTGAACCCACAGCTCTCATGTCTCCTGCTTGGCAGGCAGATTCTTTACCACTGTGCCACTGAGGAAGCCCTAGACATCAGTATACTTCCCCCAAAATGTTTCTGAATCCTTATTACTTCTTAAATTAGTGCTATGTGTGCCCTTTCCCAGCCCTAGAAATAACACCCATTTGGCACCCTGCTGTGATGCTCTAACATCTGTTATATTCTAACACCTACCTACTTCTGCTCTCCCAAGTAAAATGGCAAATCCAGGCTAATGACACGTCAGAAGACCTATGTCACTGAGCAACTTAACACACTGTACTGTGCAATAATTAAGAATACAGTTTTTGAGGCAAATGCCTGAATATAATAATGGCCTAACATTTCTATCATGTGATCTTACACGGTTTATATAACTTCTTTGGGCTTCCCTGGTGGCTCAGTGGTAAAGAATCCACCTTCAATGCAGGAGATGAGAGTTTGATCCCTGGGTTGGGAAAAAGCCCCTGGAGAAGGAACTGGCAACCCACTCCACTATTTTTCCCCGGCTCCCCACAGACAGAGGAGCCTGGGAGGCCTCAGACCATGGGGTCAGACAGGACTTAGCAACTATACAAGGACAACATAATAATAATTATTCATAAGATGGTTGGGGGGTTAAATCAAATACTTAAACTACTTAGAATAAAGTCTGACATAGTAAACAGTGTTATCTGTAACGTTACAATGTATGATAATTACTATTAGATGTCTCGCACATAACGTTCTATGAGACTAGAAATGAGGAAGGTCCCGAGAGAGTGTCTAGCAAAAGATGAAGTTGGACAAGCGAGATTTTGACCAGAATCTAGGGATTCTGTTTGGCTTTGAAGCGGGCGTGGGAGGGGAACCATCAAACCTCTAGGATGCAAGAATTCAAATACAATAGTAAAGAACCAGCAACACACCTCCCCTGCTGTTTCTGCTTTCCGACTTCCAACACCATTAGAAAGAAAGAAAGTGAAGTCGCTCAGTAGTGTCCGACTCTTTGCGACCCCATGGACTGTAGCCCACCAGGTTCCTCTGTCCATTGGATTTTTCAGGCAAGAATACTGGAGTGGGTTGCCATTTCCTTCTCCAGGGGATCTTCCTAATCCAGGGATTGATCCTGGGTCTCCCCCATTGCAGGCAGACGCGTTACCGTTATTTCCCTTCGTGGCTCAAGTTGCTCCTTTGATTTTTATGGTCCCTCTAAAGAAAATAATTCTTCCATTACTTAGTTAATTCTAATTAACACCGCGCAGGGCAGTATAGCTGAATCCTGAGGAAAGCCGCCCAAACGCCACAGCAGGTAGGCGGGCGGGCGGGAGCGGAGGCACCGCCGCGCGGAGTCGCCTCTCCTGGCGGCCTCCCCACCACAGACGCGCCCCCACGGCCCTCCCTCGGACACCGGCGACCCACGGCAGGCAGCCAAGCGCCCCTCAGTCTTGAGACCCCATCGGCACTCCCAGACCCGCAGGAGGCGGCCGCGGCTACGCCGCCGCCTTCTGCCCTCCCGCCTCCTTCAAAGGCTCGCTCTGGAGCCTCTCGCGTCTTTGTCCCACACAAGCCTACAGCCTGTCACAGCCTCACACGCCTCCCCGCTCCAGGGACGCACCGGTGAGGATCCGAAAGGACCGACGGCCCCGGGCCAGGACGACGCGGAGTAGACAGCTACACCCCCAGCGCCAGAGCATCTCAAGGCGCCCGCCTCGGCGCAGCCAATCGGGGACGACCCCTGGTGCGTGCGCAGTAGTTTCCTGCCGCAGTTCCGGGTCCGCCTCGTCTCTAAATGGACGACATGTTCGCGTCACTGCGCAAGCGCCTTCGTGTGTCTCCGCGAGCACTCACTTCCAAGTTGGCTTCGGGATTGGGGTTCATTTCTCAAGTTTGCTGCCAACACTCAGATATGGTGTAGATGCTTAGGCTACAGACCACATCCTAGGACACATAAGGCATATTTCTTAAAATCAAGAGAACGTCTCCATGGACATGTTTGTGCAATTTGATGGTCCTCTGAATAGCAGTATTTGCTGTGAAAAATAGTGTACAAATATAATGGATTTTTTTTTTCTATACACCTTTCAAGTTACGCCTTATGTTAGGAATGAGGTACAAAAAAGATCTTCAGGATCCACATAATCACGATGGTGTGATCCCTCAACTGGAGCCAGACATCCTGGAATTTAAAGTCAAGTGGGCCTTAGGAAGCATCACTAGGAACAAAGCTAGTGGAGGTGATGGAATTCCAGTTGAGCTACTTCAAATCCTAAAATATGATGCTGTGAAACTGCTGCACTCAATATGACTGCAAATTTGGAAAACTCAGAAGTGGCCACAGGACTGGAAAAGGTGAGTTTTCATTCCAATCCCAAAGAAAGGCAATGCCAAAGAATGCTCAAACGACGACACAGTTGCACTCATCTCACATGCTAGTAAAGTAATGCTCAAAATTCTCCAAGCCAGGCTTTAGCAATATGTGAACTGTGAACTTCCAGATGTTCAAACTGGTTTTAGAAAAGGCAGAGGAACCAGAGATCAAATTGCCAACATCCCCTGGATCATTGAAAAAGCAAACAAGTTCCGGGAGAACATCTATTTCTGCTTTATTGACTATGCCAAAGCCTTTGACTGTGTGGATCACAATAAGCTGTGGAAAATTCTGAAAGAGATGGGAATACCAGACCACCTGACCTGTATGCAGATCAGAAAGCAACAGTTAGAACTGGATATGGAACAACAGACCGGTTCCAAATAGGAAAAGGAGTACATCAAGGCTGTATATTGTCACCCTGCTTATTTAACTTCAATGCAGAGTACATCATGAGAAATGCTGGGCTGGATGAAGCACAAGCTGGAATCAAGATTACCAGGAGAAATATCAATAACCTCAGATATGCAGATGACACCACCCTTATGGCAGAAAGTGAAGAAGATTTAAAGAGCCTCTTGATGAAAGTGAAAGAGGAGAGTGAAAAAGTTGGCTTAAAGCTCAACATTCAGAAAACTAAGATCATGGCATCCAGTCCCATCACTTCATGGCAAATAGATGGGGAAAGAGTGGAAACAGTGGCTGCCTTTATTTTGGGGGGCTCCAAAACCACTGTAGATAGTGACTGCAGCCATGAAATTAAAAGGTGCTTACTCCTTGGAAGGAAAGTTATGATCAACCTAGACAGCATATTAAAAAGCAGAGACATTACTTTGTCAACCAAGTTCTGTCTAGTCAAGGCTATGGCTTTTCCACTAGTCATGTATGGATGTCAGAGGTGGACTATAAAGAAAGCTGAGCACTGAAGAATTGATGCTTTTGAACTGCAGTGTTGGAGAAGACTCTTAAGAGTCCCTTGAACTGCAAGGCGATCAAACCATTCCATCCTAAAGGAGATCAGTCCTAGGTGTTCATTGAAGGACTGATGTTGAAGCTGAGACTGCAATACTTTGGCCACCTGATGCAAAGAGCTGACTCATTTGAAAAGACCTGATACTGGGAAAGATTGAGGGCAAGAGGAGAAGGGGACGACAGAGGATGAGATAGTTGAATGGCATCACCGACTCAATGGACGTGAGTTTGGGTAAACTCTGGGAGTTGGTGATGGACAGGGAGGCCTGGTGTGCTGCGGTTCATGGGGTTGCAAAGAGTCGGACACGACTGAAGGACTGAACCGAACTGAACTGAATTTCAGTGACTTTGTTAATAGGTTCCTTTTAGGTGCATGAGTGCTCACGTGCTCAGTCCTGTCCAGCCCTCTGAACTATAGCCTACCAGGCTCCTCTGTCCATGAAATTTTCCAGGTGAGCACACCAGAATGGATTGCCATTTCCTACTCCACGGCATATTCCCTACAGAGGGATCTAACTGGGTCTCCTGCAGGCAGATTCTTTACCACTGCAACACCTGGGAAGCCCTTCTTCGTAGGTACCCAATGGTGGCCCAGGAGGTAAAGAATCTGCCAGCAATGCAGGAGGCCGGGGTTCAATCCCTGGGTTGGGAAGATCCCCTGGAGGAGGAAATGGCAACTCAATGCAGTACCCTTGCCTGGAGAAACCCCATGGAAGAGGAGTCTGGCGGGCTTCAGTCCGTGGGGTCATAAAGAGTCAGACACCACAGAGTGACTAAGCACACAGTGGAAACATCAGTGTTTCAGATGTTTCTAAAGTGGTCAAGGGCTTCCCAGGTGGTGCTAGTGGTAAAGAACTCGCCTGCCAATGCAGGAGACTAAAGAAGAGTCAGGTTCCATCCTTGGGTTGGGAAGATCCCCTGGAGAAGGGAATGGCAACCCACTTGAATATTCTTGCGCAGGGAATCCTGAGGACAGAGGAGCCTGGTAGGCTACAAGTCCATAGGGTTGCAGTCCTCAAGAGTCAGACATGACTGAAGCGACTTAGCATGCACATGCACCATTTAATACAATAACTAGTTAGAAATAAATAGTTCTTGACCCCTTTAACATACAGTGAAAGTGAAGTCGCTCAGTCATGTCCAACTCTTTGTGACCCCATGAACTGTACCTGCCAAATTCCTCCATCCATGGGATTTTGCAGGCAAGATTACTGGAGTGGGTTGCCATTTCCTTCTCTGGGGGATCTTCCCAACCAAGGGATTGAACCCAGGTCTCCTGCATTGCAGGCTCACTCTTTACCATCTCCAAACCAGGACACCATCTGTAGTATATAGAAAAATATTCCAGTTTGAACAAAACACTTAAAAGTGTGTAAATAGAATAATTTTTATCATTTAGCCTGATTTTCAAAAGCCAGTAACTAAAAATATGTGAAGAATTAGAGTATTAAATTTTACCAAATTGTAGTAGAGTAGCTATCTTTTTTTATATAATACATTGTTACAATTTTTAGACCTTATTTTGGTAAAATCAGTGTTTTTAATAAAGATGTTATTACTTATATAACAGCATAAATTTCTGTGTTCATTGTTTAAAAGCTTGAGCTAATTTTCTACAGTAAAGATAAGGACAAAAAGCAAAGCTATGAGTGATGAGTATAATCCAAAAGAAATACAGTCCTAGTTAGAACATAGCAAATAAAATACTTTTATTTGAAACGGAAAATTTCAACTTATTTATGTTTTATAGGTATTGTCTGTGGGGGGAAGAAATCAACCTTTTTATTCTTTCTAATAAAAATCACCATCATGAAATATTTTACTTCACTTATTATTTTATTAGATTAAAATGGTCTAAAAAGATATCTGTCATTTTAGTCAGAAAGAATACAACTGTTTCTCAGCACTAACATGATTTATTACATAAATGATGTGTAATTGTCTGCATCTCAGTCACAAAGTCTACCAATGAGGCTGACTTTGTACCAGTCACCATAGGTGCCGGGAGATATGTGTCTTAGTCACTCAGTTGTGTCCAACTCTTTGTGACCTCATGGAGTGTAGCCCGCCGCCAGGCCCCTCTGTCCATGGAATTCTCCAGGCAAGAATAAGGAATGGATTGCCATTCCCTTCTCCTAGGGATCTTCCCCACCCAGGGAATGAACCTGGTCTCCTACATTGCAGGCAGATTCTTTACCATCTGAGCCACCAGAAAAGACTGCTAGGGGATATAGCAGTGGGTAAAACAGATAAAAATCCCTATCTTTATGGAACTTTGCTTTCTAATGGACAATCAATAAAGAGAATAGATAAATAAGTAAATTATTTTTATAAAAATATAAAAGTAAATTATTTAATATATAGTGTTAGATGATGAAAAGTGGTATGAAGAGTAAAGCAGAGATGGAGGGTATTGAAATTTTAGATAAGGTAGCCAGGGAGAGCCTCCCTCAGCAAAGGTCCCCTGGTTATCATGTACTTAGGGGCAGCAGGAGCACTGAAGATTTGGTGGCTGAAACAGAGTGAGTTCAGAGAGTAGTGGATGAAGTCAAAGAGATAACAAGGAAGGGAGAAATCACGTAGAAACCTGTGGATCATTATAAGGACTCTGGCATTTATTCTGAAATGGCAGCAGTTTGAGCTGAGTTAGGAGGCTATTTACATAATTGAGACAAGAAACTATGATGGCTCAGCCTGGGCTGGCTGCAGCAGAGGTGATAGCAGTTACAATCAAGGTATGTTTTGAAGGTAGAAGCCAAATCAGAGGTAGAGTGTATGAGAAAAGGAGTAAATAAAAATGACTAAGGTTTTAGGTATGAGAAACAGGAAGATCAAATTGCTATTTACTAAGAAAGAGAAATGAACAGAGGAGTAGTTACCATGAAGGGAATATGAGTTCAGTTTGGATATTCCAAATTTCGAGTGCTTACTAGACTGGTGGAGATGTCCAGGGCAAATCTGGGGCAACCTAGGAGAGGGCTAGGTTGAAAATTTAGAGGAATCAGCATATAACGGTGCTATTTATTTTTATTTATTTATTTTTTTTGTGGAAGGTTATTACATACATTTTTTTTTTAATTTTTTTTTCCAGTGGGTTTTGTCATACATTGATATGAATCAGCCATAGAGTTACACGTATTCCCCATCCCGATCCCCCCTCCCACCTCCCTCTCCACCCGATTCCTCTGGGTCTTCCCAGCCCACCAGGCCCGAGCACTTGACTCATGCATCCCACCTGGGCTGGTGATCTGTTTCACCACAGATAATATACATGCTGTTCTTTCGAAACATCCCACCCTCACCTTCTCCCACAGAGTTCAAAAGTCTGTTCTGTACTTCTGTGTCTCTTTTTCTGTTTTGCATATAGGGCCATCGTTACCATCTTTCTAAATTCCATATATATGTGTTAGTATGCTGTAATGTTCTTTATCTTTCTGGCTTACTTCACTCTGTATAATGGGCTCCAGTTTCATCCATCTCATTAGAACTGATTCCAATGAATTCTTTTTAACGGCTGAGTAATATTCCATGGTGTATATGTACCACTAACGGTGCTATTTAAAGCCATGACCTCAAGAACAAAAAAATGAACAAACAAGTAAACAGTGAAGCCATGACTCTCAGTATGGCCAAGATAATGAACATAGTTTTTGAAAAATCATCCTGGATAATTTCCTAGCAATCCAGTGGCTAGGACTCAGCATTTTCACTGCCGTGGCCAGGGTTCAATCCCCGGTCAAGGAACTAAGATACCACAGCTGCAAGGTGTGGCCCCCCAAAAAAGAAAAATAAATAAAAAATCTTGATCAGCTGAATACAGGCAATTCAATTGGATACAAGCAAATCTGTATCCAATGCAAGGATACAGATATCTTTGGGAAAAATAATTTGGTAAATTTTAGTTCCTTTTCTTCTTTAATCATTAATTAAATATTAAAATGTTATCGCAATTAAATACTTTTTATAAGGACGTTTTATACTTTTCAGAACTACTGAAAGTTAAAGTAAAAAATAACTTCTAATTTTTAAATAACTTTAGTTACTGAGTTTTTATAATATTGGCTAGTTGATTAGCCAACACCAACATCAGAGCTGAAAGTTTCTATGAGGGGGAATGAAGAGGGGAAAAATAATTTGAATACCTCCTTTTCATGGCATACCCTTCCTTTTTCAGTTGTGTTTATTCTACTTGTCTCTTAGTCACTACATTTCATCAATTTTGGACTGCTACTTAGTACTTCAGTTGTACAATAAGTATCTATAATAAAATCTCTTCTGATTCATCCTCTCCAGTATACACATTCTGAATCCTATTGTACTTTTTTACTTTTTACTGAAGTATAGTTGAATTACACAGTTCTGTTAATTACTGCTGTGCATAAAACTGACTCAACTATATGACAAATATACATTCTTTTTCATTTTCTTTTCCATTATGCTTTATCATGTGAATCCCATTTTATACTTAAGAGTATAGGAGAATATAGAGGGAGGCCCCACTGAAGACTTGATTTGTTCATATCACATAGCAAGTTAATGAATAGGAAAGTCAGGACTGGTGCCTACTCTTTTACATTTCCAATTTTTTTATGTCTTTTCATTAAAATCAGTTTGGGAGAGAAGCAACTTCTTAAAATTCCATGTGCTTATGGAGCAGTTTTGGGATAATATGAATTCCTTCCAGAGGACCCTAAATTAGTCTAGCAGAGCCAGGTGAAATGTTTAGTCAGAGTAAATAGCAACTGTATTATTCCAGGGTTACTGGAACATTGAAAAGCTTCATCCCTAAACAACTTAAAGTAGCTACAGACTTAAGAGTCCCTTAAGGCCTGCTCTACTTCAAATATTAACCAAAATACTCCCAAAGCCTCTGAGTAGCAAACAAAGAGACCTTCACTCTGAGGAATAATATAATTTGTCAGCACAAATCATTTGTTAAGATTTATTAATTTGAAAAAGTCTTAAGAATTTTCATTTGGTTATTTTAGTCTCATCCTTTGCTTTAAAATTAAAACCTTACAATTCAGCATTATATTCTTCCAAATTAATACTGCCAAATGTTATTCCATTTGAAACCCTTAGGGAATTCCCTGGCAGTCCAGCGGTTAGGACTTGGCACGTTCACTGCTGTAGCCCAGGTTCAATCTTTGGTCAGGGAAAGAAGGTCCTTCACATGGCATGGCAAAAAATAAAAACAAACAAAACACCCAAGAATATATGACAAATACGCTAACCAGAATAGGGTCATTACAAAACAACACTTTGAGGATACCTCCAGTTCAGTTCAGTCTATCAGAAGTGTCTGACTCTTTGACTATTTTAAGGATACCTAGGGAGCCACACATTTCAGTTCAGTTCAGTTCAGTCACTCATTCATGCCCGACTCTTTGCGACCTCATGGACTGCAGTATGCCAGGCCTCCCTGTCCATCACCAACTCCCAGAGTTTACTCAAACTCATGTCCATTGAGTCAGTGATACCATCCAACCATCTCATCCTCTGTCGTCCCTTTCTCCTCCTGCCCCCAATCCCTCCCAAAATCAGGGTCTTTTCAAAGGAGTCAGCTCTTCTCATCAGGTGGCCAAAGTATTGGAGTCTCAGCTTCAACATCAGTCCTTCCAGTGAACACTCAGAACTGATCTCCTTTAAGATGGACTGGTTGGATCTCCTTGCAGTCCAAGGGACTCTCAAGAGTCTTCTCCAACACCACAGTTCAAAAGTATCAATTCTTCGGTGCTCAGTTTTCTTTTTTTTTTTTTTTTTTCGTTGATTGTCACTAGCCAGTATTTTTCACAGTGGGGAGAAACCATTTCCTAGGTGACTTTGAACAGTGCAGGAAGACCAAGAAAACCAACTCTAGTTCCTTCCAAGTGAAAATAATTCTGGCTTTTGCTAGCTTTGTCTGCTAAGTGTTCTGCTGTTAAGAGCAAAAGGAAGGTGAGAAGGGAATAATGCAGAGATGCCCTTTCATTAAGTTCAGGGCTGAGACAACACATGAATAGAAACAAATTTCATATCATACTCATTTTTGGTAATCTTTGGCGTTGGGTGCGTGCATGCGCGCTAAGCCGCTCCAGACCCGGTGGACTCTAGCCCACCAGGCTCCTCTGTCCATGGGATTCTTCAGGTAAGAATACTGGAGCGGGTTGCCATGCCCTTCTGCACTGGTGTTGGGTAGTGACTAGGAAATCAGAGGTGTATATTTTGCCCCCAAAGGCCTGAATGAAAACAAAGACGGCATCTCTTTGTCATCTAGTAGATGATTACTTGAAGGCCTTGATCTCTGGACCTGTGCCACCCCGCGATCATTTCCGGAGACGTAGCCATTTTGCAGATTCTGGAGGATGGTAGAAAGGGCCAGACCCTGGTATTGACTCGTTCTCAAACCTCCGCGGAGCCAGTCCAGATCGGCGGCATCGAGGCTGGTCTCCGTGACTTGGCAGCGACCCAGGGGCGGAAAAACCGGAAGGCTGGGATTCCCAGGTGGGGTCAAGGGTGTGCGAAATTCATCAGCGAGGACTGGGCGCCTCGGGGAGTCGTCTTTGGAGACAGGTTCCCCGCTCCTCTGCGCCCATGAAGTAGCCACTCCTTCCCGAGGTGTGTAGCCTGCGTCCCAGCTGCCTTCCCGTCCTGGAGACGTGGGTTCAGTGTATCTTTTTCTTAACCCGCAAAGCGCGATCTCTCCCTTAAATTACGCTCGGCCTCAGGGGGCCGATTTTAAACCAGTAATACAACCATGTCCAGAGAGACGCCCCGCTCATTCAAACGCCGAGCATCGGTAGGGCGCTTGACCGGGAGCACCTTGGCTCGCGGCCTCCCCGCCCCTCGTTCCTTCTCGGTCGCAGCGAAAGCCCGGATCGCGGGACGCGGCCGCGAGGACCGGGGCTGCGAACGCGGCGCGGCGCCGGCGGCCCGCCGCACCGGGCATGCTCAGTCGGTGCTCAGTTTTCTTTACAGTCCAACTCTCACATCTGTACATGACTACTGGGAAAACCATAGCCTTGACTAGACAGAACTTGGTTGACAAAATAATGTCTCTGCTTTTTAATATGCTGTCTAGGTTGGTCATAACTTTCCTTCCAAGGAGCAAGCATCTTTTAGTTTCATGGCTGCAGTCACCATCTGCAGTGATTTTGGAGCCCCCCAAAATAAAGGCAGTCACTGTTTCCACTCTTTCCCCATCTATTTGCCATGAAGTGATGGGACTGGATGCCATGATCTTAGTTTTCTGAATGTTGAGCTTTAAGTCAACTTTTTCACTCTCCTCTTTCACTTTCATCAAGAGGCTCTGTAGTTCTTTGTTTTCTGCCACAAGGGTGGTGTCATCTGCATATCTGAGGTTATTGATATTTCTCCTGGCAATCTTGATTCCAGCTTGTGCTTCATACAGCCCGATATTTCACATGATGTACTCTGCATATAAGTTAAATAAGCAGGGTGACAATATACAGCCTTGACACACTCTTTTTCCAATTTGGAAAGGAGTCTTGGAAAGGAGATTTGGAAACCACTCTGTTGTTCCATATCCAGTTCTAACTGTTGCTTCCTGACCTGCATACAGATTTCTCAGAAGGGAAGTCAGGTGTCTGGTATTCCCATCCGTTTAAGAATTTTCCACAGTGTGTTGTGATCCACACAGTCAAAGGATTTGGCATAGTCAATAAAGCAGAAATAGATGTTTTTCTGGAACTCTCTTTTGCTTTTTCAATGATCCAGGGGATGTTGGCAATTTGATCTCTGGTTCCTCTGCCTTTTCTAAATCCATCTTGAACATCTGGAAGTTCACGGTTCACATACTGCTGAAGCCTGCCTTGGAGAATTTTGAGCATTACTCTGCTAGTGTGTGAGATGAATGCAATTGTACAGTAATTTGAACATTCTTTGGCATTGCCTTTCTTTGGCACTGGAATGAAAACTGACCTTTTCCAGTCCTGTGGCCACTGCTGAGTTTTCCAAATTTGCAGCCATATTGAGTGCAGCACTTTCACAGCCTCATCTTTTAGGATTTGAAATAGCTCAACTGGAATTCCATCACCTCCACTAGCTTTGTTCATAGTGATGCTTTCTAAGGCCCACTTGACTTCGCATTCCAGGATGTCTGGCTCTAGGTGACAGATCACACCATTGTTGTAATCTGGGTCATGAAGATCTTTTTTGTATAGTTCTGTGTGTTCTCGCCACCTCTTCTTAATATCTTCCGTTTCTGTTAGGTCCATACTGTTTCTGTCCTTTATTGTGCCCATTTTTGCATGCAATGTTCCCTTGGTATCTCTAATTTTCTTGAAGAGATCTCTAGTCTTTCCCATTCTGTTGTTTTCCTCTATTTCTTTGCATTGATCATTGAAGAAGTCTTTCTTATCTCTCCTTGTTATTTGTTCTGCTTTACTGCCATGCTAATTTACTCCTAATCATGCTGAAGCTCCAGCCCCTCTTTCCCACTAGAAAGTATTTTCAAATCAGCAATTGCTTTGGCTAATTTTATGCCATTACAGCCTAATATAATTCTAGAGGTATTACAGTGTCTGAGAAACACCTTTTCTAGCTGATCCCTCCATTTCCACTACCCTGTCTTAGCTGAGGACATTCTTTTCCATCTAGGCCATTGAATTCAAACCCAGCTGATTATGAGAACCTCTGAGAAGTTTTTAAAAATAGATTTTAGGGCTCCAGGAACATTCATTGTTTTTAGCTTTTTATTATATATTGGAGTATAGTTGATTAACAATGTTGTGTTAATTTAGGTGTACAGTAAAGTGATTCAGTTATACATACACATGTATCTACTTTTTCCAGTTCTTTTCCCTATTTAGATTGTTACATAATATTGAGCAGAATTCCCTGTTATGCAGCAGGTCCTTGTTGGTTATACAGTTTAAACACAGAAGCCACCATCATGAGAAGCCCATGCACCACAGCTAGAGAGCAGGCCCTGCTTCCCACCAGCAGAGAAAGCGCACATGCAGCAAGGGAGATTCAACTCGGCCAAAAACAAATGGGCATGTTAAAAAATAAATGTTTACAAAATACAGCAGTGTGTATACATGTCAATCCCAAACTCCCTAAATATCTTTCCCCTCCACCCTTCCCTACTAGTAACCATAAATTCAGTCTGTGAGTCTGTTTCTGTGTTGTAAATAAGTATCATTTGTAAGTTCATATGTATCAGGTTTTTTGATTCCACATATAAGCAGTATCATATGGTATATTTCTCTGACTTCACTCAGTATGACAATTTCTATGGTGTATCCATGTTTCTGCAAATGGCGTTATTTCATTCTTTTTCATGGCTGAGTAATATTCCTACACACACACACACACACACACACACACACACACACACATCTTCTTTATCCATTCTGTCTGGAACCTGCTTTTTTTTTTTTTGGAACCTGCATTTTTAATGACCTCCCCAGATAATTCCTAAATTTGAAAACCACTGATGTACAAACTCTGAGGTGCATCCACCTTCACCTGCCGGGCTTGTGAAAGCACACATTGCTAGCCCCCGCCTCCAGTTTCTTAGGTCTGGGGTGATGTTTAAGAACATGCAGTTCTAATAAATTCCCAGGTGATGCTGAGTTGCGGGTCTAGAGCCACTCTTTGAAGATTACTGATTTAGATCTTCGCTGTAATTGCTTAATTGCACTTTCTGCCTCAGACTCTTTCCTCTCTAACCCACATTCCTGCTGCACCAGAGAGATAATCTTTCTAAGCCAGAGAATTACAAGTTACTTTATGGAAAACACTTATCATAGTGATTGGTGTTAACAGTAGATGCTCATAAAAATGTTCCAAATTTTAAAATGCCATTTATATTAACAACAACAATAAAACTTTAGTTACTCTCTATGGCTTAGCATAGCAAATAATAAGACCTTTCATAATTTTCATAATTTAGGCCCAATTTCCAAGTCCACCTCCCTATTTCCTCTACTCCCGTCCCTGCATTCTACACTGGCCAAAGTAGACTACTCACTGTTCCCTGCATTTTCATACCACCTATAACCTTTTATATTTTAAAATATAAACATTTTATTTAAAAATACTACCATATGTACCAAGACTGTCTATTGTAGCTTCCCTTGTAGCTCAGTCGGTAAAGAATGTGCCTATAGTACAGGAGACCCAGGTTCGATCCCTGGGTTGGGAAAATCCCCTGGAGAAGGAAATGGCAACCCACTCCAGTATCCTTGCTTGGAAAATATCATGGATACAGGAGTCTGGTGGGCTGCAGTCCACGGGGTCCCAAAGAGTCTGCACAACTGAGTGACTAACACTTACTTACCACATGCACTGAAGTATCATGGAAATTCTTAGGCAGAAAGTAGACTATCTTCACTTAAAATCTATGTCTACAAGACCATTATAAAATAGTGTCCACAAAATAAAAATTTCCCTTAAAAAAAAACACATCTAAATTGCCTGGTGGAGCTATAAATTAATATGTCTATTTCCTTAACTTATACATTATCTCAAGCAAGCACTGGGAAGATCCCCTGGAGAAGGGCATGGCAGCCCGCTCCAGGATTTTGCCTGGAGAATCCCCATGGACAGAGGAGCCTGGTGGGCTACAGCCCACCGGGTCGCAAGGAGTCAGACACGACTGAAGCGACTTAGGCTGCACTCACACACAAGCAAGCCCTAATTCCAATGACTTCAGAAATTATCAAGAACATCACATATGGTACACTTTTTCCCCAGGCAGTAGAAGTTGGAACAACATTTGAAACAATATTGCTCTACATATTTTTTGAAAAGTCAGATGTGTACCTTAACTTCCAAAATCCAGTGAGGTAGGCAGAGCAGAGAGATTTAGTTCCAAAGTACTTTTCCCTACAGCATCCTGTCGTGCACATTAGTTAGGCTCAAATAATGTTTTAAATTATTTGATTTGAATTGCCATACTTGAAAACTGATTACACATCAATAATCTAGATTTTTGGCTTTCTCTTTAAGAGTCACCAGCTCATCCATTAAGATGGATATTATTAAACGAAAAGAAAGTCTTGCTTTCTGGCCACAGGTCTGTACCACCCACCCTAGAGTCCACCTCCGGCCCCCAGAGCTCCGCGCAGTTTTCCGGCCTCGAAGCCTGGAGAACACAGCGAGGCTGCGGTGGTTCCCATGCGAAGGACTGTGACAGCCTGTGAACGTAGGCGAGAAGGAGTGGCCATCACGCTCCAGACCAAGATCCGTGTGCCTGGCTATGTTCTAGGCGGCTGGTCAGTGGGAGAGACCTGCAGGTGTGGCTCGTCAGGACTTGGCATCAGGACAGAACATTCCAGAACCCCGCTGCTATCATGAGATCTCCAAACCGAGATGGGAGTCCTGCTGGGGAGCCGGGCGCACCGGCCTCCAGCAGAGAGCACCCGAGTCAAGCCAGGGCGCCTGCCCGACTCCGCACAGCAGCCGAGCTCGGCCAGTCTGAAGGGCAGCGCAGGGCCTGCAAAGTTGTGGCCTTGGGACTGTCCTCTGATAAAGAAGGATCTGCAGGCTTATGATGTTGTTGCTGTGTTGAAAAGCAGTAGTTGTGTGCGCGTGGATCAGCAGCGCCGAGGCGGTGGGCGAGTGTGTTACAGAAGTGTGAGCACAGACTGCCTGGGGTCCGGAGACTCCAGGGAACCCAAGGGTGGCAGAAAGCCCAGCGAAGAGCGACAGGCGTGGCGGGGCCTGCGGTGCGAAGGCAGGAAGTCACCCCAAGGCAGCGGTGTCCATCTGGGGTCCTTGTCCTGGAGTCCTCCAGCCCAGAGGCCCAGGGAGCTGCACCATTTTGTGGGCGTGCCCCCCCAGACATGAGCTGTAATTGGATTATCCACCCCCCGCCAAGGGGAGAACGTAGATGAGGTTCTGCAATTGGTGCTGGTAACAGGGGTCTCACAGCTGACTTGGGAACACTTTTTCAGCACGAGGTGTTACAACGAATGGAAGGATTGCATGCATTTGTCAAGGAAGGTGTCCCCATGTTGGCAAAACTAGATAATAAATGGGTCTATTGAATTTTAAGTCTTGGTGAGAATGTGGAGAAATTAGAATCTTCGTGTTGGTAGAAATGCAAAATGGTACAGGCACTATAGAAAACAGTATGGAGAACCCTTAAAAACTTATATATATAAAAAAAAAGAACTACTATAGACCCAGCAGTCCTGCTTCTGTGTATACACTCAAGAATTCAAAGTAGGATCTTGAGCAGGTATTTGTATACCCATGTTCATAGCAGCAGCATTATTCATAATAGCCAAGTGGAAGCAACTCTAATGTCTAGTGACAGATGAATGAACAAAATGTGGCATATACATACAATGGAACATTGTTCAGCCTTATACAGAAGGAAATTTTGATATGTGTTACACAATGGATGAACATTGACGACATCATGCTAAATAAGAAAAGACAAATGCCACTTATATGAGTTACATAGTCAAATTCAGAGAAAAAAGAAAAATGGTGGGTGCCAGGGGCTGGAGGAAGGGATGAAGAAGCTGCTGTTTAGCGGATATAGAGTTTCACATGTGCAAAATGAAAAAAAGGTCCTGGACTTCCCCCCTGGCGCTAGTGGTAAAGAATCCACCTGCCAATGCTGGAGACACAAGAGATGCAGGTTCCATCCCTGGGTCGGGAAGATCCTCTGAAGAAGGAAATGGCACCCCACTCCAGTATTCTTGCCTGGAAAGTTCCATGGACAGAGGAGCCTGGTGGGCTACAATCCATGGGGTCACAAAGCGTCAGACACTACTGAGCACACACACTGAACTCCACTGAAAAATGGTTAAGATTTTGTTTAAAAATGGTTAAGATTGTGTTTTTTTGTAAAACACAAATAGTATTTTTTTAATTTAAAAAGTTAAAACATTAAAGAAATTTTTTTAGAAGATGCATCATCTTTGGATCTGTCAGTTTTCCAAGGTATCAACCAGCTGAAGCTGAGGAGTAGTTTAACACACAGGCCCTCTCCAGGGCCACCACCTCCAACTAACTCTCCTAGCTTTCTCCCTCATGCTGAGGCCAAAGTGTCAACTGCCAACTCTTCCCCAGTTCTCACTGTCTCTTCTTCACCTGGTCCTCTTCTCTCATTTCTGTTACTTTCAAGGCCACTGCTAGTACTTGAGTTTGCATCCTTTTCTCTAGGTCATGAATTTATAGGATGTTTGTAAGATCTTGCTCATTACTTCCCAGTCTGTCCTTTTAAAAATAAAAATCACATGTGTATAATTTTTCCATCCTAACTAGTCTTTATACAAAAACAATTCCAAAGATGTTATGTATGATCTATCAAGAGATAACTGTAATATCAAGTCTTTTCTTTTGTTCCTTTGGCTATTTTAAACATATACTTCAAAAACTCTGTAATAAAATGTTTGAAATATATTAGCTGGATTATTCAAGAACTCCAAGTTATTCCATGTTCATACACTCACATACTTTTTTTTGTTTTTAAAGATATTTTTTGATGTGGACCATTTTTAAAGTCTTTATTGAATCTGTTACAAGATTGCTTCTGTTTTACGTTTTAGTTTTTTGGCCTGAGGCATGTGGGATCTTAACTCCCTGCCAGAGATGGAATCCTCACCCCCTGCATTGGAAGGCAAAGTCTTAACCATTGGGCCGCCAGGGAAGTCCCACCTATTCACTTTTTAAAAGACAACAACAAAAAACTACACACACACAAACTTGCTCACGTGGTTGTTCTCTTTACTAGATTATGAGTTTGGGGGGGTGCAGAAACTGCATCTTATTCGTCCTTATATTCCCTAGACTATACTAGGAAACACAGAACACAACAGACACTTAGAAAACATACTCTTGTTCCTACATTCTCAATCTCTCAATCTCGATGTTTTTGCCATTTTCTTACACTAAGCAATAAAACTAAACCGGACCTAGTGCTGCTCACACACCCTCATTACTACCAGCAACACTGCTTCTAAATAAAGCATAGCAATATTTCGGAGCATTTTTTTCTTCTTACAAAACAAGTATAAATCATTCTATGAACTCCTTGTGTTACAAATTAAATAGAGTATGTTATCCTCAAAAGTATTTCAAGTTTTTCATTAATTTCTAAACACTACAATGTCTTCTAAAGTCTCTTATGTAAAAGTTATACAAATAACACATAAAACTATTCTACCAAAGTACTCATAAAACTGACATTCATTTTTGAAGCTATGAGGTCCTACACACAGATCTAAATGTGTATGACAAGAACCATCGCCCAGCACCTGTCTGGCTCCCTTTGTTTTATTTTTGGCTGCGCTGGGAGTCCGCTGATGCACACAGGCTTTCTCTAGTTGAGGCCAGTGAGGGCTCCTCTCTAGCTGCAGTGCGCAGGCTTCTCACTGCGTCGGTTTCTCTCTGTTGCAGAGCCTGGGCTTGAGAGCATAAGTTTCAGTGGTTGTGGAATATGGGCTTAGTTGCCCTTGGGCACGTGGAATCTTCCCAGAGCAAGGACTTCACTCACGTCCCCTACATTGGCCAGTGGATTCTTAACCACTGGACCACCAGGAAGTCCAAGAAATACAAATATTTAAACAACTATTTTTACATGTATTTGTGTCGGAGATTAGGGACAAACTTCAATTTCTATCTAATGTAAAAAATGTGTATTTAGAGAAGATTAGTTTATTAGTTTCAGGATTAAAAGGGGTTGAGGTTATCTTGGGTTTTTGAGGCCATTAGTTATGAAAAGATTTCCATTATCTTTCATTTAAATATCTTTAGAACTGAGGTTTACTTCAGGGTTTTCCTACCAAGCAAATTATCTATTCACTCACAAATAGTTTTGACAAAACAGTGTGATAAAGGGATGGAATGAGACTCATACACTCCTTCATTGTTTAAGAGAACTCTGTATTTTATGCCAGATTATATAAACTCAGTATGTTATCTCTTGGGAAAAATATGACTATTTTCTCAAAGTGTAAATTTTATTTCGGTATATATAAAGTACAGATTTTATTAGATGTCTCTGATTCCCGAAATAACAGTATTAGGATGTGTCTTATTTTAGGTTCTAAAAAAACTGCATAATAAAATAGTATAAGTAGATATAAAGCTAAAACACAAAGCACGTACGTATTTCTATCTAGCGTAAAGGAGAATGTCATGTTTCTTTTTGTACAGCCAAAAGGTTTCCAAAACTGCGCACTTGGTTACCCTAGTAAATTAATACCTGTGCCACAGGACATTTTAAATTTCTGAATAGAACACAGCTGCTGGACACAACACAAAACGCTAGCTCGAGGTAGTTTACATCTTCAATACTAGACAGCATCCTTTCCACGACAGGATGTCTTTGCAAAACTGGATTTTCAGCAGTTGAGGTAAGTAGTATACAAAAAGCACAGTGGAATAGAGTACTGGCAGTGTTTAAGCTGATTCTAAAGTTTATGAAACTGTTTAGTGACCACAATTACTTGTGGTCAGGACATAAATTCTTAGTGTTTGGACCTAACAGCTTAATAAATGGAATTATCAGACATTTCTTTTGGCCGAGGTATACTGTAAAACAACTGAAACAGTAAAGGGCACCATAAGCTGAGAAAAGTATTGAGGACGTCTGTGGTATAAGCAAGATATACACTAAAACAAAACTGTCATTTCACTGTTCATTTTCAACCTAGGAAATTTTCTAAACAGTCATTTAAGAAGAGGAAAAAATATATACAAACATACATACAAAGTTTCGATTTTTATTGAAATCTTGTGTTAGGTATCAAACAAAATTTGCTTTCTTCAGATAAAAATATTCTCTCCGATGTATCCAGGTAACTGCTAAGCCTAAATTGGTCCTCTAATGTCTTGTTTTTACTGTCCTCATGAAATGTTCATATGCACTGAGGATGTTCCCAAGAACACTCATCGCGTAAAGGACCGTACGTGGCGGCCTCTGCCACTGCCTCCACTGACAAATTTTCCTCTTGAGCCTCCACTGCCGCTGTTTGCACTTGCCCAGGAAGGCCCAAGCCCCCCACGACCTCTGGAAGCACGGTCACGAGGACTTGGCCGGTAGCCTATAAAAGAAAGAATATGATTTTCAGTCGCAACATCCTTCCCTTTACCATTACGTAAATATGAACCTGTGATACCAAGCTCAAACCAAGACAGGGACTACTGCCTGCTCCTTTTAATATTCAAGTGCACGTTCTGTGAATGTGCTGAAGACCACTTTAAATAGTTAAATTGTCTAAACATAAGAACTACATATCAAATAAAGCTATTATTTCAAAAATGTGTATTTGGGACTTCCCTGGCAGTCCAGTGGTTAACAATCTGCATTTCCACTGCACAGGTAGGGGAATTAAGATCTCCCATGCCTTATGGTGCAGTCAAAAAAAGAAAAAAAAATGAGCATTTGAAACTAAAAGCTACATCTGACCAGAGAATTTCAGACTTGATACAGGAATGTTTTAGAGGGGAAAAAAGATTATATACTTAGGTACATAAGACAATCCTGCAACAGAAAAGAATACAGTTGACCCCTGAACAACTCGAGGGTTAATCCAATATAATTTATGTTGGCCCTCATATTCAGAGGTTCCTCTGCATCCTTATTTCAAACCATGAACCATATTTATTGCTAAAAAAAATCTACCTATAAAAATAGACAACCCTTGCAGTTCAAACCTGTGTTGCTCAAGAATCAAACTCTATACTCCATGAAGATATCTCAGTTTAGTCAACATGAAACCACTGATTATATACACAGTTCAGAATCTAAAATTTTGAGAATTTATATAGAACAAGTACACTGGGCACTCACTCACAGACATAAAATTACATAGGCTTGAGAATTATATGCCTACATTCTAAAATATTCCCTCCCAGAATGAGAATATATGACATTCAACAACCTGAAAAGGATGATTCGCCTCCCTCCTCCTCAGCAATAGCAAGAAGGAAGAATGTGTACCTGTAGAACTAAGTGGTCGTAACGGTGGAAGAGGACCCCTGTTAAAATTGCTCTGGCCTCCACGACTCTCATTGTAAGTTCCTCGAGGAGTATTCTGAGCACTCCAACTGGAGCCTCTTGTTCCCTCCCGACGACTGTAGTTTCCTAAACATGGACAACACGATCAAAATGTACTTGTACCACAATTCTTCAATTGGATTAAGGAAGATACGACACGTTTTTCTTAATTTTCAAAAGCAGTGGAAGAGAAACTATGGAATTTTGTACATGAAATACAGGTAAGAGTGGCAGCACCATATATAGTCAGAAGCAGAGGCTCTGGAACCAGACTGCCAAGATTCAAATACTTATTCTGCCTGTGTGTGTGTCCTGCCTATTTTGTGTGTCCTGGTCAGCTAACTGACAAGTTTTCTCTTCTGTTAACTGAGGGAACTAAAAGAGTCTGCCTCATGAGGCTGATGAGAGTATTCTATGTCAAGTGTTTAAAATAGTTCCTAACACAGTTATGTGTTTACTATTACTGTAAATATCTATTCTCTTTGGCTCTCTCTCTCTCTCAACTCAAAAACATGAAAACCTGTCACCAATCCACTAGTAAAAAATATAAAGTTTATATTTTAGAAATTCAGCTTCTAAAATCTTGAAACTTTGAAAATACGTTAAATATAACATTAGGAAGGAAGGAGATAAAAGAATCAATGGTGAACTACACAGAACAATCTTAAGGGAACTGTTGATAAGGATAACTGTGAAAATACTGTATGGATATTATTCAGAAAGGATAAACACAATTCTCAATGCAAACAGGAAAAGAGTTAGGCAAGACTTTTTTAAGCTCAACAGTAATTATGTAATTAATCAAAAGTTAACTTAGAAAAATATTTTTTCACAGAAAACAACAAAATTCTCTAAAGCAATTATCCTTCAATTAAAAAATAAATAAATTTTTTAAAAAAGACTTTTTTCCTAACCAATAAAGTACTTTGCAAATGGTACCACTGGTCTAGAGCTAGCTTAATTTTCGTAACAGAAAAATACTTTATTTGAATCACTTCCATTTAAATCACTTCTATTCAATATTCTAATACTAGAAGAACTCATTAGAAAACATATATTAAGTAGTTATCTTTAGTTTAGTCTCCAAAATTTACAGCTTATGACACTTAAGAGCATCAAAACAAACAATCCACTCAAAAAATGGGCAGAAGACCTGAACAGACATTTCTCCAAAGAGGACATACAGATGTCTGACAGGCATGGAGAAAGATGGTCAGCATCACTAGTTATTAGAGAAATGGAAATCAAAACTACAATGAGGTAGCACCTCACACCAGTCAGAATGGCTGCCATCAAAAAATCCACAAACAACAAATGCTGGAGGGGGTGTGAAGAGAAGGGAGCCCTCCTACACAGTTGGCAGAATGTAAACTGGTACAGCCACTGTGGAGAACAGCATGGAGGTTCCTTAAAAAATTGAAAACAGAGCTACCATATGACCCTGCAACGCCATTCCTGGGCATTTAACTGGAGAAAAACATGATCTGAAAGGACACATGCACCCCAGTGTTCACTGCAGCACTGCTGACAATAGTCAAGACACGGAAGCAACCTAAATGTCCATCAACAGAGGACTGGATAAAGATGTGGTATGTATGTGTGTATGTGTGTGTGTGCCTGCTAAGTCGCTTCCGATTCTTTATGACCCTATGGACTGCAGCCCTCCAGGCTTCTCTGCCCATGGAATTTTCTAGGCAAGAATACTGGAGTGAGTTGCCATTTCCTATTCCAAGGGATTTTTCTGACCCAGGGATTGAATCCATGTCTCCTATATCTTCTACATCAGCAGGTGGGTCTTTACCACTAGCGCCACCTGGGAAGCCCAGACACATACACACACATACATATATATACATATATACATATACACATGGTGTGTACACACACACACACACATATATATACACATACACACACAATGGAATATTACTGCCATTAGAAGGAGTGAGATAATGCCATCTGCAGCAACATGGATGGAATTAGAGTGTCATACTGAGAGTGAAGTAAGTCAGACAGAAGAGGAGAAATATCATATGATAGCCCTTATATGTGGAATCTAACAAGAAATGATACAAATGAACTTACCTACAAAACAGGAGACTCAGAAAACCAACTTACGGTGGCCAGGGGGAAGGGACAGTTAGGGACTTTGGGAAGGTCATGTACACACTGCTATATGTAAAATGGATAACCAACAAAGACATCATATAGCACATGGAACTCTCCTCAATGTCACACGCCAGCCTGGAGGGGAGAGGGCTTTGGGGGAGGATGGACACATGTATGTGGATGGCTGGTCCCTCTGCTGCTCACCTGAAACTACCAAAACATGGGTAAATGGCCAACACAAAATAAAAAATTCAAGTTAAAAAAAAAAAAAGTAATTACCTTTTGAAGCAGGCGGTGTGAAAAACCTATTCTGACTGTGAAAAGCACCCCGTCCTCCCCGATTGCCTGAAAATCCACCACGCGAAGAGATCTTCTGCGACACTTTGAGTGGCCGTTTTGGTGGTGGTATTCCATCTTGAGGGACCACTTCTTTACTTTCAGCTGCAACAAAGTCATCCACATGCATAGATGGTGGTCTGCTTGTGTTCTGTTTTCTCTGACGAAAAATATCATGGGGTCGTATACCCTGTCCAAATCCTCCCCTGCCCCTTCCTCTTGGTGGTGGCACAACATGGGCTCGCTTGGCAGGTTCAATGTATTCAGATTTTCCACTATTAAAACAAAAACATTCCATGAACACCTCTCTTTTACACATTTCCAGCAAAAACATAAGTCAATCTTTGTAATACTGAAAACTGCGTTATCAATTATTTCTTATCCTAAATGTGCTAAATTTGCAAATATCCCTACCACCTTCCAGGGAAACACACACAAAAAAGAGCTAAGAACGGTACTCAATGTTTTACTGATATGACTAACCATTTTTAAAAAATAACCCAGCTTGCTCTTTTTCAAACCTCCTAAACTTTCATAAAGTACAACAATGTAACAAACGGACCAGTGTCCTGGCCAAATTATTATCTTCTTAAAAAATTCAAGACGATATTTATGACTCAAATACTACATCAGTGTCCTTTGTCCTTTAATAGTCACGTGATTTAAATTACACTAAAATAACTAACCTTACTTGATCCTATTCAAGATCTGCAGCAAAGTGTATTTTACCTTGAAGTTATAAAGGTCTCGTGCTTGTGCTTCCCAAGTTTGAATCCTTTAGTTGTCTTGGTTCTTCCGGGAGATGACGGCTCCGACAGAAATGAGCGCTCTAACTCTGAGTGTAAGTCAAAGTCACTACAACATTTTTCAGAGAGCTCAATTAAGTCAACCTTAACCTGCAGTCATAAAAACAAAACAAAAAGAAAAATATACCTTAAATGCAGCTATTCATGCAGCACTATACTTTAAATGTAACTATAAATGTAACATTTGAATATAGCAATTCCAATTTTCTGTAAACTATATTTGATTCTCATAAGAAATTACAGGTCAGCCTCTTTCCTTCCTCTTTTTGAAAAGCAACATCACTGGTAGTTTAAAAAAAAAGTCTTAGCAATTCAGAGGCTTTTATTTCAGGGGTTGGGGGTGGGAAGTTAGCATTCTTATTCAAAGAAGGGCTATGAGTCTGAGATCTCTGCTGCCTGACAATGAACTCAGGGTTTCTCTAAATAAATTAACAATGGAGTATCTCCGGAACTTTTCCAAAAGAATCTGAAAATAACATACTCCACAAGCCTTGTACAGTCAATGTGTTATAAAAGGATTCTGTACCATAGATCTCCAAGTTTTATGAATTTAATGAGGTGCCAACCAAAGTCAACTTTCAGAGGAATGAAAATTATGTTTACTTAGGTTTTATCCAAATTAATTAAAACTAAAAGACCAAAGATGTGGCTGCCTAATACATCTTCCTAATACATCTATGAGAAGCATAAAGCAGGCTCCATTAAAATCTTTAATTATACTTTTACCTATTCAGTATTAAGTTAAAGAATGTCAATTCCCGTTCGCACTATAATTACTTTAGCAAATGTCTTTTTTACATTTCCCCAAAGAGCAGATACCACAACCTATTTCTTTCCTTAAACCCAAATACAGAAATCAATTATAATTTTGTCAGATACTATTCTATGTCTACAAATATAAGAAACCAAAGTGCTTCACAGTACTTATGCAAAAACATGGTTTTCCCCTCATTCTCAAATGTACAGATCATTAATTAGAAAGGCAAAATCAGTAGCATAAAAAAAAATAGTCCTGGACACCATTAAATGGGCAACTGACATAAAAATAGTGCAGTGTGGTCCTGAGACAGACTTTTGACAGCCATGTAATACGTCATCTATTTTGGCTCTAACAACATGCAAAGAAACAAAAACCAACAACTTTTTCCTAAATATTTAGTAATAAAATTACTTATACCAAATCCAGATCTGTGTCAATTTCCTCAGCCTGAAATGGAGTGAACCACATAGATTTCAACTGATCATCCATGACATCGGCTAGCACATAAGCAGTTCTAGAACAGAAAAAGTATTTCTTAAAAAGCAGAATTCCAATATCAGGTATTTTGGCTTAACTGCTAAGTAAAACCTGTGAGCAACAGAATTAAAAATATTACCCTCTAAAATATTAGCAAAATTAGCACTTTTAAAAAGACTCCTTCAAAAAACTACTTAAGAATTAAGTATCCTTAAAAACTAGCAACTTGGGAATTAATCCTTCCGTAACAAATTTTGATTTTTCAATAAAATAAAACAGAGTCCTAGCTTTCTTTCCAAAAAGCCAAATTTATAACACTGTACCAATGTGCAATTTTTCTAAATTTAGAGAATAATTTCACCACATTAAACACTCATTATCTCTAGAAGGACAGTGCTCCAAAGATCAAGAGGCATAGCCTCTAGATCAGGGATCAGTAAACTATGACCCTATTCGGACAACCTGCTCTTGTATAGCCTGCAACCGAGGAATGGGTTCCACATTTTTAAAGCTTTTTTAAGAAAACCAAAAGAAACAAGCAAAACGCTACAGAAGTGTATGCAACAGAGACTGAACGTGGCCTGCAAAGTCTAGGTTTTTTCTTACCCAGCCCTCATGTGTGCTGTGCATGCTCAGTCATGTCTGATTCTTCGCAACCCCATGGACCAGAGCCCGCCAGGCTCCTCTGTCCGTGGAATTTTCCAGGCAAGAATACTGAAGTGGGTTGCCATTTCCTACTCCAGGGAAATCTTCCTGACCCAGGGGTCAAACTCTGTCTCTAGCATCTCCTGCACTGGCAGGAAGATTCTTTACTACAGCGCCACTTGGGAAGCCCTTACAGAAAATAATTTGCTGGCCTCTTCTAGATCCCAGCCATTTGCATGTTTCCCACTATCTTCTCAACCACAAAACACTGCATGTTTCACCTGTTGTTAAACAGATTCTGGAGAGATTCTGGAGCTGAAAGTAATGGTTCCACATCCTGGTCACCAAGAGGTAAAGGATCACCTGACGACTCTAGCATCTGCTTAAGTCCAACCACATTGTCCAACAGAGAATCCAAATTGTCATCATCTTTTGAATGCTCCTAGATACAAACAAAAGCAGAGTAAGAGAATGCAGGTAAACCTTGAACATGTATGCCCATAATCTACTGACTCTTTAGTAGAAAAGGTGGTATTCCATTAGTAAGAAATTTGGAACACCATCAAGAAATTAGCAATATTAAACATATTAAAGTAAAATAAACACCAAAAACACTTGCAATTTTATTTCTAAATAATGGTATCGGGGACACTCTGCATTCAAACAATAGATCATTCAAAAAGTACTGCCTTCATGTACTCCTTAAAATTCATAATAGCATGGAGGACTTCACTCCAAATCATTAATTCAAAGTATAAACACCCAACTGAGAGTTCACTATTTTTAAAAGTCACTAGGAAAACTTGTACTAGTCAAATTGAGAAGAAAGTTATGTCTTAGGAAGGAGCTGTTTTTGTTTCTGGTTTTTTTGTTTTGTTTTTCTTTTTTTACCAAAACAAGCTTCTCTAGTTCAAGGAACAAATTTTCTGGACTTTCTTCTTTGCTTTGTAGAAGCTGTTTTAACTCTGCAGCATTAATACTCATCGTCCGTGCTGAATGAGCTCCCTCTACTTCCATGAGACCACTATCGTCTCCACAACATCCCTGTAAATGTCACACACAAGTTAAATTTGAGAGCAGAGAAATTTGCAAAAATGCTTCCAAAATTTCTCAGATATTTAAGATTGCGGCAATCTTCCCCTCAGTGTTTTGGTTTTTACATCAGTACAAACAGCTGGTTTTAAGAATTAGTCAGCTCAAAGCTGAAACAAGTTTTTAAGACTCACAAAATAAACAGGTAAACACATTTCTCAACAAAAATATCCAATGACAAACACACTGGCACTTGCAAGAAACAGAATACACTAATTGATACTCAAATTAATAAAAATGCCTGCTATAACAGCTAAAAAAGTTGAACTTCCTTTTCTGGAGACAAGGCAAACAACTAAAGAAAACAGTAACCATATACCTAAGACTGTGTTGTCTACAGATGTCATACAGAAAGTTATTATTTTCTGCTTTAAAAAATATGCCACATAATAATGTGAATGTGGGAATGGTGAGAAAAAAATCCACCAGACAAAGCAAATCTCAGTTCATGACAATAAATCCATCCGTATTGTCACATATGAAAGAAAACTTAAGTAGTTTCAAATCTTAGAACACAGCCCTGTTTTAAACATCTCAACATGAATAACGGTCCCACCAATTCAGATTTAGGATTTAGTATTTTTAAATTAATAGTAACATTAAAATTTGTTTGTAGCTCCTACCATTTTTCCTATAACTAGACACATTTCAGTGAAAACTAAATGAAAATTATTCTCCACGGATTTCTACTCAAACTGATACTGTGCCTGAAGCATACTTGCTCCTTTCAGTAAACATTAGACTAAGGAGTCATTTACATGGCATTAAGGAAGAGGACATGCAATTTTAATGAGAAATTCAATAAACCATATGTCTACAAGGGTTTTACCTGCTCTGTTTGGAAGTGGTGATAAAGGGTATATTGATGATGGTCTACCTTATACTTTATTATTTTTTAGATGTATGAATTAACAGACTAAATATATTTTATAGAAGTATATTAATGAGATTACAAATTACCAAGGCATCTATCTGACTTTTTTCCTCCCTTAGTTATTCATACCACTTTAAACAGGTGGAACAATACAGATGAATCAAAAAGTATTATATGTTAAATGCTGGTTGCTCAGTCATATCCAACTCTTTTGTGACCCCATGGACTACAGCCCGCCAGGCTCCTCTGTCCATGGAATTCTGCAGGCAAGAATGGTGGAGTGGGTAGCCATTCCCTTCTCCAGGACATCTTCCTGACCCAGGGACTGATCCCAGGTCTTCCATGTTGCAGGCAGATTCTTTACCATCTGAGCCACCAGGGAAACATTATAATGATTATTATTTTTCAAGGTCAGGAAAAGCAGAAGAAAATAATTTTTAAAGGGAAAAACTACAAATGAATTAAAGTATTTGGAATAAAATTTAAAAAATATTTGGAATGATATAAAGTTTCACCTCTCCCTCCTACCTTGCTTCTTCATTATAAACAGAAATTGTTTGAACAAAATAAAACACGTTTTAAATTCTTATCTACTTGCTATTATCTACTTATCTACTTGCTACAGCCTTAGAAAATCTAGAGTCAAATTTAGCATAATTTGAAGACTGCTCTCTCTATATATATACATATACATTACTGTGAAAAGTAGCAAAAGAATTTCTAAGGAGATTTTTTTTAAATGATAATCTACAAAGTGATTTCAGGAAAATAAAAATTCTATCAAATATGTCATACCACTTCAAATCTTCATAATCATTTGTCAAACGCCTTAGCCATTAAACTACAGAAGACACTATGCAATTACACTAGGAAAAAGCCAGTAAGACATGGTCTCTGACCTAAATGATGTAACACTTGGGTAGTGGAATAGGAAATGGTTAAGCAGGCATATAAATGATCTATAAAAAGAAATCCAGTAACATTATGTGAAGTATACAGAAAGAAAAGTAATATTAAAAGGCTTCACCAATTGGGATGTGTTAAAACAGGCACTATAAATTAGATTACAGTTTGACCAAGGAGACAGACAGACAGACAGAGAGAGAAGAACAAACTAACAGAAGCATGGCCAAGGAGACACATGTACATAGAGGAGATTATGGATGGTGCCTCCCAGTAAGAGAGAAGTGGCTGCAAAGGCAGCTTTTTGCCATACAGTGAACAGTCTTGAATGCCATGCTAAAAAGCCTGGAATTTATTCTACAGACACCAGAAGTTATTGGAGAGTACAGTGATACTCTGCTGTCTGCTTCAGGAAGTTATAAATTCATACAGAACTATTCAGAATGTACCAAAGAAGTAAATGCTTAGAAGGAAAAACTGGAAAGAAAGTTGATACAGTATTCTACAAGAAAATATCAATAAACAGCTAAGAGTTATACAAAACCTGAACATAAATTCTGGAGTGGGAAAGGACAATAAGTCAAACAAAAAATTCACTAGAGGGGCTCAAGAGCAGATTTGAGCTGGCAAAAAAAAAAAAGAATCCGTGAATTTGAGCACAGTCAACTGAGATTATCCATTTTAAGGAACAGAAAGAAAAACATGAAGAACCACAAGCACAGCCTCAAAAGATGCTTGTGGAGATACTATCAAGAGTATCAACACACATAATAAAGGGTCTCAGAAGAGGAAGAAAGAGTCCGAGAAAGTATCTAAAGAAATGGTGACTGAAACTTTACAAATTTGATGAAAAACATTAATTTACACTTTCAAGAGGCTCAACAAACTCCAAGTAGAACAAACTTAATCCACTCTTAACACATGATCAAGAGCCAAAAACAGCATCTTGAAAGCAGTAAGAGAGGTGACTCAACTAATAAGAGTTAACAAATGATTTATTGTCAAAAACCATGGAAGCCACAACGCAGTAGGAAAACATCTTCAAACAGCTGAAAGAATTAAGAATGATTCCTAATAAATTCTACTCTTAACCATCTATTTTTTTTTTTTATAAATCAAAAACGCATACTTTTAGTGGGGTGAGGACATATTAAAAAAATACAAGTTAAGTTCCAAGTTCCAAATAACATCATTCCAGGATATTTTTGAACCCGTGATTTTTTAACATATATGTTTGTAAATATGAGAAATGCCAAACACACATACAGACACTTACCATTGCATCGGAACTAAGAATCTGCCTCATAAACTCCAAAAACGAAGAGGCAAGCTCCCCCGTGTCCTTACTGAAGGTGCTGACCACCCGCTTCAGTAAGCTGTGCAGAGCACTGCTGTTTTTCCTTAAAGAACTGTAGATAAAGGAATAGAGAGGCAATGGTTTAAAATTTGAGCATGCAAATCTGGTATGAGAAACGAACTATCTCAGTTCAGACAAACAAAATTTAGTATATTAAAATGTTACATTTCAAGAAATGTAAAAAAGTGCTTTGGTTTATCTGTCATGCAAGCCATATAACAATGCATTTCTTTTTTTAGTGGATATATCCTTTTAAATAAGACAGACTTCAAAAGGGTTTCCTCGTAGCTCCAGCGGTAAGGAACCTGCCTGCAATGCAGGAGACCCAGCTTTGCTCCCTGAGTCGAGAAGAGAGGCCTGGCGGGCTACGGTTCATGTGGTCACAGAGCTGGCCACGATGAGCATGCATGTACATGAACTTCAAAAACACAGGAAGAAGAAAAACGCCCCAAATAACAAAGCTACAAAACTAAGCAAATAAACTCAAAAGCCTAACTTATATAATAACTACAAAGGCTGACTGTGACGCTGTAATCTGAGAGAAAGAAATCAAGGGTATAAAGTAGGTATCAGTAAACTTTTTATGTAAAGGGCCTAACAATAAATATTTTAGGCTTTACAGGGTTATACAGAACTCAACCTGCTCTCTATACAAAATAGCAGTCTCAGTCACAACTACTCAACGGCCAGTGTAGTGGGAAAGCATCTGCAGACAGCACATAAATATTGACTATGTTCCGATAAGGGCTGGATTTGGCCTGTGGCTCACAATTTACCAACCTCTTATACAGAGAGATTTCTGTATAAGAAATAACCATGCTATATGTCCAAAATCATGACAATACATATAGTCCTGCTAAAATTATGGATTTACATAGTTCTCAGTTGATCAAAATAAAATTTCAAGACTTGGGTAAAGCAATACAAAATGGAGAAAGATAGGACTCGTGCTCATGAGAACTTTATAAAATAATGAAATGGCCAAAGCACAACAGGAATGAGATTAAACACAGAGATAGTACAATCAACTGAAAAAGCTTAAGTTAAAAATTGGATTATACCAATTACTAGCCTCTACTTATAACCTTAAGAGAATGAACTTTATTTAGATGGCCTATCAAAAACGGGGGTCCACTGCACACTTTAGAATGTCTACAATTTAAAAAGTAAACTAGCAATGCCAAAATCTGGTATTTTGTCACTCGACTTGTAGCAAAGTTGTTTATAAAAGGGTGGCACACTAGACTGCCAGGGTGATGGCTTTGCATGGAAATGTGATAGGAGATACATGACGGTCAAAATCCACAGAACTGTACATCATACAACACGGATGATGTTACAAAGAAAGGCGGAAAGTTAGAATCCACCCTCTGATATTGTATGAGAATCAAAGTACTTGTATGGACTCATCTTTTAAAAATACATACATACAATAAATAGACGGGAAAAAATGTAGATTTTTTTGGTAGATGCATGAGTTAGGACACACATATTTCCCAGCCTTAGTCACTGAGAGAAATCAAAATTAGTGACGTAACTTGAACAACAAAATAAATAACAACACACTGTTCAATTATTACACAACAAAAAAACTTAATGTCCACAAGTCCATATGGATATAAATACCCAAATAAGTAAATAAATGAGGGGAAAGTGATGAATTCATCCCTATAGACGATAATTAAGTGAAAAAGGAATAAGAAAAATAGGAAATCACTATTAAAACACCATGGGCTTCCCCTGATGGTTCAGCTGGTAAAGAATCCGCCTGCCAAAGGAGGAGACACAGGAGACACCAGCTTGACCCCTGGGTCGGGAAGATCCCCTGGAGAAGGAAATAGCAATCCACTCCAGTATTCTTTCCTGGAAAAATCCATGGAGAGAGGAGCCTGGCAGGCTTCAGTCCATGGGGATGACCAAGTGTGCATGCACACACACACATTAAAACACCACAGTAATAACTGACATGTGCCAAGATTCACTGATGGACAGTAAAATTGAGAGGATGAAAATTTTAAGTAGAAAGAGGACATTTACATAAGTCTTGAAGTATATTATTCAAAATGTTTAGTATTTAAAAACAGAAAATTAGTAAGTCTGCTGTGCAGAATCCTAGCAGACAGCATCTCAGTTTGGTGACCAAGGTTAGTATCATCAGCAATGCATGATATATTTCCTGACATGATGTACTTAGAACATTACTAGAAAAACTGGTAAAATCTAAGCAAGTTCTGTATTTTAGTTAACAGCATTATGTCAAGTTTAGTTTCTTAATTTTGACAAACATTCAATGGTTACTCAAGACATCAACATGAGGACAGGCATAAGGGTAAGCTGGATGAAGCTCTGTACTATTATTTTGTAATTTTTCTGAAAGTCTAAAATCATCTCAAAAAAACGGTTTTTTGAGTGAGGCTGTCTCAGGACTAGAGGATATAGTGATCTATTTATTTAAAAAGCCAGATCACACTGTACCTCTGCTCAAAACCTTATAATGGCTCTTGTGTGTATGTGTGTACATTAGTTGCTCAGATGCGTCCAACTCTTCGTGATCCCATAGCCTGCCAGGTTCCTCTGTCCATGGGATTCCCCAGGCAAGAATACTAGAGTGGGTAGCCATTTCCTTCTTAGGGAATCTTCCTATACCAGGGATCAAACCTGGGTCTCCGGCATTGCAGGTGGATTCTTTACCACCTGAGTCACCAGGGAAGCCCATAACGGCCTTATAAGTGACTCTGAAGGCCCCTGATGACCTGCCCTCCCCTCATCTACCCACTACCTCTCTGACCCAGGGCCCTGCCATTTTCCAATTTGCTTACTCACTTCAAGAGCAACCACCGTGGTCTCCAGGCCATTTCTCAGACAAGTTAGGCATACCATATGCAACTGCTCTCCCCCAGCATGTTAACATGTTTCATTCACCTCCCTCAGTTCTTTGTTCAAGGGCCACCCTCTCAGTGAGGACTTCTCTGATTACCTCCTCAAACTTCAAATGACAACTCTCACCCTCACTTCAGCACTCGCTATTCTTTTGCTCTATTTTATGTTGTTCTATAACATGCTGTGTATTTTATTTACATGTTGATCATCTGTCTACTTCTAACAGAATGAGAACATCAAGAAGAGACAGGGATTTTTCTTTTTTTTTAATTAAATCTCCAGCACCTAGAGCAGTGTCTGGCCGAGAGAGGAGGGCATTTAACAAATATCTGTGAACTAAATGACTCTAACATTTCTTCATAATGCCTACTGTGAACCAGGTTTCTAGGTGCTGGAGGGAGTCCAGTCAAGAAAAGACAGTCCCTGTCCTTGTGCAGATTATATTCTATTGAGGGAGACAATCAAATAAGCAATAAGGCTATATGACATAATGTCAAACTATAATGGGGTATAAGGAATGGGGACACAAAGGATACACATTTTAGGCACGCATTTAGGCAGGAAATATATTGATACAGATTCCTGAGTGAAGTAAAAAAAGCAAGTCCTAGAAGAAACTAGGGAAAAAGCATTTTAGGAAAAAAAAAAAAGCATTTTAGGAAAGAAAAAAAAAGGTCTAGAAATAGGAATGAGCCTGATAGGGAGTCAAATTGAGGATAAAGAGCTATGAGAAAAGTCAGAAAAATAAGCAAGAGTTGGACTGTATAAGAGCCCAAGAGATCAATATCAAGTTTGAATTTTATCTAAAGTTCAACGGAAAGCCAACAGAAGGATTTAAGCAAAATAATAATGACGCATACCTTGTTTTAAATTTAAAAAGACTGATCTGAGCGCTAAGAAAATATTTTTTATGGGGACAATAGTAGAAGTAAGAAGAGAAGACTGAAGGCTATTGCAATGGGTCATATAAGCAAATACAGTCGAGGGCACAGGGGTGGTAACAATGGAGGCGGAGAAAGGCGATCAGATTCAGGATATTTTGAAAACATAATGTACTAGACTTCTTGACAGACTGGAGGCAGGGAGAAAGGAAAAGAGAACCAGCAAGAATCTTCGCATTTAACATTTGCCAAGATAAGCAAAACAGAAACATGTCTGAAGCAAGAATATCAAGAACTCTGCTTTGGGTCAGCTTGGGTGCCGGTCAGATGGCTAAGTAGAGATGTCAAATAGATACATGAGTTACATGGAGCTCAGCAGAAAGATCCGAGCTAAAGATAAAAAAGGAAATAGGTTACAATGACTTACGTGAACCTAGCAGAGCCAACAACGTCACATAACATGCTATGGAAGCGGTATGCAAAGGGTATTTGTGAGAGCACCTAAACCAGCTAGGAATGGAAGAATCAAGGAAAGCTTTTTTAAAAAATTAAGTTTAATTGGATATGTAGTGTATAAGGTGAGTTTTAAAAGATATACAGTAAGTATCTGGGCAGTAGGAAAAAAGACATTTAAGAAATAAAATTTAAAGACTTTGGCGAAAGACTGGGAGGTGGCAGGGGGAGAACCTGGATGTTCAGCAGGTACCATCAACTGAGAGAGCGTACAGGAGGACGGGCTAAGCGGGGGAAAGACGGGAAGCAGCAGCAAGCGCTCCACCTGGAACATACGTTTCCAACCAGTGTTATAAGAATTAACGAGAGGCACAAATACATGTTGCCTAATCCTCTCGATCTCATAATCCTACATACTTCTACAAATTCCCAGGGAAACTATGTAGTAGCTATCCATCTCCCTAGTGAAGAAAAAGATGAGGGCATGGATAGCAATGGGAAGCAGAAATTACACCTGAGAGACTGAGCAGATTTGTATCATTTCAAATCCATCTCAGATCAGCCACTCCTCTAGAGAGTAAAGCACACAGCATCAGCACTTTCAGCTTCAGAGTTCACAATCCACACTGCCACCACCCCTGAAGAACCAGAGGTGTCTGTGCAAACCAAACAAGTATCTTCGGGCACTGAATTAATGACCCCGGAATGATAAGACTTCCCTCTCAATTTACATTACCTAAAGATTTTATTACTAGTACATTTCATTGCTAATGAATCTTTTCCACAAATTCAAAATTTCTCCACATGAAAGAAATCCTACCTCCCACCTTCTACAACATCTATGAATTAATTAATATGGGGGGATTAAAATACAAGAATATAGTAAATTTGTACCACTTCCTGGTGGCTCATTGGTAAAGAATCCACCTGCCAACGCGGGAGATGTGGGGTCAATCCCTGGGTTGGGAAGATCTACTGGAGAAGGAAATGGCAACCCATTCCAATAATCTTACCTGGGAAATCCCATGGACAAAGGAGTCTGGCGGGCTACAGTTCATGGGGCTGCAAAAGAGTCAGTCACGACTTAGCAATTAAGAAACAACAGAATTAAATTAGATAAAGCATTACCTTTTTAAGTGAAATAATCCATAATCATGCTCTGCAAGAAACATCATTGTTCTGACACATGTCAGTAAACAGCTGTAACTGCTCTCCGAGTTAGCTACCACAGACAGGAGACAGTCACAGATTGAGGCCATCAGTTCTTTGTTTGGTAGAGAATTGGAGAGTTGCTCCAGTTCAGAAACAGAACCTTCAGAAGAGTTTGGCAAAATTAGTGCAATGTCCTGTGAGGGAGGAGGGGAGTTGGGGAAAAAACAATTTTTTTAAATGATTGTCACTATCACTTCAAGCTTTTATTTCTGAAATACACAACAATTAATGGTTAGTAGTTATCAAAATATTATAGTTATTATCCCATCCCAAACACAGATTCAAACATATTAAGTACAAAGGAATGGTTCTGCCCTTCTATAAAGGTTAATACAAGGATACACACCTAAAGAAATAAAGACAAATACTTTGCTTCACAGTGTTTTTATACTTTGTAAGACTGACACCTAACTACTTGTCAACGGAATCTGACTCACAGTATTCATATTTTAAAAGAACATCTCTTTGAAAAATTTTTCCTTCTGGCTTATACTAAGTGTAATTTCTACCTTTAAATGGTTAGGTTAGTACTTTTGGTACTATAATGTTTTAAATTATTATATTATTTATTCATCTGAATATTTTTAGATTTATAAAGAAAGCATTCAGAGAAATAAATTTTAATAAATATATCCATACTTGAATTTATAACATCACAAAAAGAAATGGATGCAGCAAAAAAACACTTAGGCACAGTCTTCCAATATCTTCCTCTAGTTTTTATATACATCTAAAATTCAAGTTTTTCAATGTCAGCAAGTTTACCTAACAACAACTAAAAACCCACACTACTCTTTTTGCAGAAGTAAAGCAGACTTTACAGAAACATTTTTAGCTATGTGTTATTGTCTTTAATTACTTCAACACACTGGAAACCACTATTCAACTTGGGTTAAAACTATAAAACAAAGCTTGAATAGAAGGGAAATACAACTAGGTGAGGCCAGCCAAGAAAGAAGTTTATGTCATCAGGGCAGCTAGGATGCTAAACTGTTACTCAGCACAGTCATACAACTCAATATTAATTATAATACAAATACCAGCTGATTGGACATTTTGAGGTATAAAGACTTAAAACAGCCTTTTGGCCAGGTTCAAAACTATTTTCTACCAGATCTCCTTTTTGTGAAAACAAGTCACACAAAAAATGTTTCTTCTTGACTTGAGTGTTAAATGTAACCAAATTGGATTTTCCTTTTTTTTAGCTAGAGAAAGGTAATCTTCTAGTATGTGTGTGCTTAGTCACTCAGTCATATCTGACTCTTTGCAATCCCAAGGATGGCAGCCCTCCAGGCTCCTCTGTCCACGAGGATTCTCCAGGCAAGAATACTGGAGTGGGTTGCCATGCCCTTCTCCAAACCTTCTAATATGGGATCCTATTAAAAATACTCTGCCTGGAAAAATCACATTCGATTAATTAGATAGTAGGAGCATTTTGACAAGCTCAAATTCTATCAGGCATAGAAATCTATGATGATCCCTGTAACAATGGGCTTTAAAAGTTAAAGCAATTCTCATTAAGTCATGGAACTACAAACTGGAAGTTAATAATATGAACAGCAGGAAAAAGTACTACTACTTTTAGTCAACATCTGTAAGCACAGTAGTCTGAAACACACTAAAATTGTAGCAGCCTGTGATGCCTTCCAAAGTCGTCCAAAGACTTCCCTGGATTCCCAGTGGTTAAGACTGCACTTTCCTCGCTGGGGAACTAAGATCCCCACATACCTTTAGGCACAGTCCCCAATTTTTTTTTTTTTAATTAAAAAAAAAAAGTCCAAACAAAAAAATATAGTATTAACTCAACCAATCACAAAACTACAATATCCAAGAATGAATCGGTACAGAATATAATTGGAAAGAAAATGAAACTACCAGACATAACCAACTCCAAAGACTAAAACGGCACATAGAATAAATATCCAAAGACAGCATCTCATAAAGAAAATGAAAAAACCTCTTCAGAGAAATATGTGATGTACAAGGTCAAAGAAAGTTATGTAGCACCAAATCATTTTATTGTTGGTTCACTGGTCAAATATTCCCCCTAAACAATAACATGAATAATGAAACAGATAAGATCTCTTTGTTAGCAGCCAAGAATTACATCAGAAGTTTTTTTAAAAACATATACACCCACAAAGAATTTATAAAAATAACTATAAATACCTGATCACAGAGAGACTGCAAAATGGATGTGATATATTCAACACACTGCTGACGAATAACACTGTCTCCAGGGGACCGCACCAAAACCAACAGATCCTGGAATATCTCTGCATATCTTTCATCACCTTTAACAGTTCCACTAATTAGATGCAAAATGGCTAATTTGCAAGCTTTGTGTGAAGCCAGAGCGTCAAGCAGAGCAAGCAACCTGGTGGTCTGGCTAGTGTACTGCTTGTCCTTATCTTCTGAAGTGCTGGAACAAAATCAACACAGTTAGTAAACAAAATTCTTGATTCTAAGGCATTACTTAATAAAGTTTCTTTTTCAACACATACTATACAAATCTTACATAGAAAATTTCATTCCTTGGGTATGACAACTCTGGAATTTTACAATTACTATAAAATTTTGTAAATTTGTGTTTTCAATAACATATTTTCTTAAATCAGAGTACTTCATAGTTCACTTTTCCAGTACCCCAAATCTTGAAATAATTCAAGGTATCTTGCACATAAAATAATAGCTTTCTAATTAAAATTTATCTTTATATATTCATATATACGTGTGTATATATACTCACATACATATATTCATATATGTGTGTGTGTGTATTTTATAGGTACACATATTATCTGAGCATTCTAAAGCCTGGTTTCCAAAGGCTGTTAATTTTTTTTTTTAAGTATTTGTGTCAAAAATACCTTGAGAAAAAAATTTTTAGTGCAAAATGAAAATACCTTTGCAAGTCTTCTACAATCAAATCCAACACAGTTCTCATAATCAGAAGTGCAGTTGGTGAGGCAAGGTCACACAATTGAACACAAATACGCCGTAACATATGTTGAATGGGCTGGCAGGTTGTGCCAGAGAAAGAGCGAACTATTTCTTGGAGCAACTTTGCTTGAACATGAAGGTGCATGCTCCACAACTTCCGGGTGTTGAGTGCCACTGATATATCATGTGGCTCAATAACCTGTTAAAAAAGTATAGTGTGTCTGTACATGGATTTTTAAAAAAATATTTATTTACAATCACAAAAACTGTTCAGGAAGAACTATTATGAAAAAAACATCTTTACTGCATGCTTAAAACATTTAATTTTCTGTTATACAATTAAACATTTGCTTGAGTTCAATGCATCTAATAAAAAATCTTATTGTTCTCAGGTTAGCAGTCAGTAGAGCAGACTCCATTGATGAAGCAACCTAGTTAATGGTGGGGGAAAAGGATTTAAAAACAACAAAAGTACAAGTATACATAACAGCATAATAAAATTCACATTAACAAAAATTTATTTAAAATGTTACTCCCATGTTTCCTTAATGACCAACTTGCTTCAGTTTTTATCTCACCCTCATCCAGTTATTTTGTCTTTCTTAGGGGAAGGAGAAGAGGGGTTTTTTTGTTTTTTTAAGCAAAACCACTGGATTTTAAAAAAGTGTTATTGCCATCATTTATAAGATGCATGTTATATGGAAGTGATACCTGAGTTGTTTGCATGGGCAATGGTAGAGGCAGCAGCTCTGAAAGGAGTATGAGTCCAGAAAAAAATCCTTCAGGAACCTTCAATATCGAAGAAAGAACTTCTTTTAACATTAAGGACCAAGTATTGTTAGCTAGAGTCTCTTCTGAGATAGTGAGCTTTTCATTAACTCCTTGGGTAAAAGTCAGTAAGATATCAATGATATCATTCTGAATTCTCTGTTCATCACTGTCCAGACGGCCTGAGAGAGGGATAGAGCAGAGGAGCATGTGTAAAGTCACAAGCGCTGAAGGGACACGCATGTCCTTAAACTCAAAAGAGCCACCTCTCAGCAGTTCCGTTAACATAGTTTTAAGAAGAGTGAGTGTGCAGCGAGCCATCGAAATGGTGGTAACTCTGTGAAGGGTAGTCCCCATGTTGACATGGAGCCTCCAAGGCTGAGTCAGAATACTGTTCAATTTTTGCAGCACCCGAATAAAGGTGTCCATTCCTTCAGCAGAAAAAAGCTGAATGACAGCAAGATTCCATTTCAGGTCTTTCTGTTGACCTTTACATAAATAAGGGAGAAAAAAAACACAAAACTAATTACTTAAATATTAATCATTGGTTAAGATTTTTTTAATAATTATTAATATTTTTAATATTTTATTTAATAAATGGTATTTACACCAGGCTTAAAAAATAGTTTTTAAGTACAGTAGCCACATTACCTTCAACAGGGGGTGGGGGACAGGCCACATTACAGAGAACACGCAAGGCAGTAGTAAGGCCAACTCCTTCAGGGGTCATCAAGTTATCAGTATTCTTCAAAAATAAAAATGAACAGAAACTTTAATTTCTTAGTACCTATCAGACCCAGAGAAGGCACTGGTTAAAAACAGGAGTTTCAAGTTAAGTACTTACATCATTTTAAACTTCCTAAGTACACTTAAGACATGAATAAAGCTAACGAAGTTTTAAAGGTGATGCCATCTTTGGCATATGTTGTACCGTACGTGACATCACGTTTATAAAATGATAACTGCTGACATAAGTATATTAAAAAGTACTGACGAAACAAAGGCCACATACAGGTATTTAGGAAACGCTCCATGTTAAGCATTTAAAAGAGCTCCTTTGTGGATACTCTTTCTACATATCTGTTTTTCCAAAAAGGAAGCACGGATTCTGATTTTACAGAGCCCTGTGGGTACTAAAACCTCTTTCAAAATTGATGAAGCATCAGGGAGTGGTTTAATACTACATAACATATATTTCAAAAAACACAAATACCACAGGAATCTAGTTATGATGGCCATTTGGGGCATGAAGAGAGGAAAAAGAAATACAGTTACCTATGTCCTCAGCACTTGCCCAGGCTATGTTTCCTGGCAACAAATAGTTACACTTAAGCTGCTTTATTTTTGTAATTTTCAAAGAGCAGCATATAGATGGTTTTAAAAACTTAGAAGAAATACCACTTTAAAATGTTACTACTTCAGCCTCTAAACCTCAGAGTTTGAAACCTAAACCTAAGAAAATGCTTTTCCTCATGTTTCCCACCCTTGTGGCTCAGCTGGTAAAGAATTCGCCTGCAATGCGGCAGACCTGGGTTCAATCCCTGGGTTGGGAAGATCCCCTGGAGAAGGGAAAGGCTATCCACTCCAGTATCCTGGCCTGGAGAATTCCATGGACTGTATAGTCCATGAAGTCTCAAAGAGTCAGATACGACCGAGCGACTTTCACTTTCCCCACCTTAGGTTATCTTTCCCTCTAACTTCTTCCTTGCTGCCTTTCAGTTATTCCACAAGTTACTTAAGACAGCAGGGAGCCACAGAGTGACGTTTCTGTCCTAGATCAGCTGTTTTTTAGCACATCTTAACAGTCATTTATAATAACCATACTTAATGGGACAAGGATTTACCTAAAAATTAAAACTTTTAATTAAAACATGCAATTCAAATTTCTAGCACTGAACTTTTTACTGGTTAAATACTTTAATCCAAGTCCTCTGGTATTTACTGGATACTTAATATATTCTCCTAACCATGCACAAGTACCCTAAATACCTGACCATCTAAGTTTACAGGACACTAATATACCTCCGCTAAATAAAAGACTGAATATAATGAAAACCTTTAGATATTCTTTGAGGCATAAAATAAAGAACAGAAGAATATGATGGCATTATAGGAGGTAAAACTACTCTTAGGGGGAGATGGAGGAAAAAGAGATAATTCAAGGTCCACTCTGCCCCTCTAGTTTAAAACTTTTTATGCATCATTGTAAAAGAAAAAAAGAAAGAACACCTTAAAAAAAAACAGCACTTTTTTTTAAAGCACTTAAAAAGAAGAGCACTTTTTAAAAAAAGAAGAGCACCTTTAGTCCTTCATCCTACGATACACACTGGATCAACTAAGGAGCAAAGAAAACTTTTTAAACTTCCCAAACTAACAATGTTTTGATTATAACAGATTTTTTCATTATGAATTACCTGACTTGTATATGAATTTTTCAACTGTAATATTATGAAATATAAGATTTTTCAACTCCCATGAATTACTTCAATTACAGAATGAAGTAATTTAACCATCCCAAATGAACAAACAGAACTAGTCCTCATTCCAATTACCTAGAATTAACTCTTACCAATTTTCACCTAAAAATTTTGAGGAAAATTCTTTTTCAGAAAGTTTAACTAAAATAATTATATGTCACATTATTATAGCATTTAATTTAAAACACTTTTGTAAATGTCACCAAAATGGTAGGTGATATTATTCTTATTTGAGAAAAAAAAATAGGACAGAATCTGGCAATAGAAAGCAATATCATTGTGGGCATCTGTGTTCATGTATCCACACAATTATATATCCATCTATATCCACTACCAATCTATACCCACAGGACTAGTAAATCAATCAAATATACTTAACTACATTATCTATACAAGTGATTTAATATAACATTACTATTCACTACCACATAGTTCCATAAAATCAAGATACTTTTAAGTTTTACTTACCTGTTTAACATATTCAATTAGGTTTGGGATGCAGTTAATCTCAAATCTAAGGTTTTTCAGAGGTTCAAGCCACTTGCCAAGTTCTTAAAAATGAAAAGTAATTTATAATATAATATTTTAAAATAAAAGCCTTATAAACAAGACTTAATAACAAAGGAAGTGAAAGTATTCTTTTCCAGAGAAAAGCCATGTTTTCAGATTGCAAAACCCATGCTCATTTCAATGGAGTGAATTTTATACAGGAATTAAGTGTCTAAATTATTTAAACAAGTCTTAAAATAAAAATGTAAATGTTGTACTATACTGGTTTAGAAATAAGAAGCTATCACTCTTAGTTATTTGGCTTCTGAAAACTTAAATGTTTATATGATTAAACAGAACTGTCTAACTAAACTGAAGTTTTCTACAGCAATCAACTTACAACGTTGAAACAATTATAAAATTAACTGCCCATAAACAAACCAAATAACATAGTGCTTATTCACCTAATACTACCACTGATTCCCACACCCCCCAAAACAGCATACACAAATGCATTCATTTCTAACAGGATCAAAATCATGGAGGAACATTTGCTGAGGGCCTTTTCCCATAACACGAATTTTAAATTTTGTCAATTTCCTAATCTGCCTTTACAAAATTAAAAGTGATCACTCTCGCCACCAAAACAGTAACAGAAAATTTTGTTTGTGGAAAAAATACATGAAATACACCATTACTGCAACTGAACCGCCTGGAAGCTATGCTGTAAACGTGAAGTGAAACTGTCAGTCACTCAGTCATATCTGACTCTTTGTGAACCCGTGGACTGTAGCTCATCAAGGCTCCTCTGTACATGGAGTTTTCCAGGCAAGAATAACTGGAATGGGTTGCCATCTCCTTCTCCAAGGGACCTTTCCGGCCCAGGGGTAGAACCTACCTATCACCAAAAATGTTTTTATAAAAGCATTCTAATGTAATAATTTCTAGACACTTTATAAGAAGAACTGACGGGAACTGCAAATAGGAGTCATCTCTCCTTGGTACTACACTCCTTCTGAGGATTACAATAGTTTACATCTGAGTATTTTTCCTATGCACTTTTAAATTACCTCTTTCATGTATATAGAATATATATTGCTCAAATGAAAGATAAAAGGAATAATAAAATAAATATAAGTGCACTCATCACGCAGAATATGTACTAAAGCATTAATAATACCTTTGAAGATGCTACATATCCTCTTTTTGTAAGGGCATACTTCGAGGGGGGAAAATAATCTATTTTCTATATGGAAAGTTGAGTTTAGTATCCAACTTTTACTGGTAACACTTTAATCTTTTTAGGATTAATCCTAAACTTTAATCTTTTTAGGATTAAAAGGAAAAGAGGCCTGGGATTTCCCCAGCAGTCCAGTAGGTTAACACTCCTCACTTCCACTGCAAAGGACACAGGTTCCATCCCTGGTCAGGAAACTAAGATCTAAGATCCCGCATACTGCGCAGCGTGGACAAAAGAGAAAAAAGAAAAGTGGCCACATATGATCCTAACATTTACTGTGCTGAAATTTCTATTTGGCTAGGTCAAAAGCCAAGAACAAAAATAAAATAATAAAAAACTATAACTAAATACATTGAACTTTTCAAGACTACCTACATAATAAGGTTCACCTTATTATAAACCTTATTATAAACTTAATAAACTTCATTCAATATACATTTAGAAAATAATGTTCTTTCATCATTTTTCACTTGAGAATAGCACATGTGTTAACCACAAATGGATTTCTAAGTGGTACTCAGAAATAAGCACATATTCAAAGAAAACACACACACCTACAAACTGTACTTCTGAACTTCTGAACAAAACTGAGCTTCTGAGTTCATCTTTAATTCTATGTTGATTAGGAACTTCAACCACCTACAAATTTCCATGACTTTCCAGAAAAAGGTATTTTCAACAACTTCCTAAGAATACCATATAAAATACCTCCATAAAAGGTGTTTTAACTTATACAGAAAGTTAACACAGGGTGTTACTAGGTATATTATCAAATATGATAAAGTCCCTGGTCCCAAATGGCAAATACCACCTACAGACAGTCAAGGACTTTTTTCCTTCATGTATCATAAGTGCTTAAAATAACTTCAAGTGCCATACCTTGCAATTTAGCATTATTTTCGTCTGCTTTACAAAGCTTCAAGAGAGCTGCTGCGTGCTGCTCCAACATTTGGACGTCACTGGAAGATTGGACAACCACCAAGATAAGTATGCACGCGTAATTATAAGCGACTGACTTCTTAGACTTGGAATCACTGAAACAAAATAAGGTTTTAAAGGTTTTGGTATGAAGGTAATTTTTTAGGAACAATTTTTTAACTGTTTTTTTACTTGGTTTTTTAAGAAGATCAAGGAATTTTACCATGAAACATTACTAACTTCCTGAAAACAGGAAATCACATTTTAGTTTAACCTCCAATTCACCTGAAACCACTACTTAAAAGTATATTAATAACAAAGCACATGCGTCAAAATGGAAAGTGGAGTTCTATTAAGAAATATGATCAGAAAAATAAAATACGAATAAGTATACTTCACCAGCAACAAAAGATTAGGAAGTACACTTCATTAATCTCCTTTAAAATGTTTTTTCACTCTGGATAAATAGTAAAAAGTGTGATGAGTCAACCTACCACTGTGATTATTCGGACTTCCACTACAGAACTGTAAAGGTACTGCTAGACATAGAAGCACTCCTGTTCGCCTTTTACAGTCCCCTCGAGAGATCTGTCACTCAAGGGGTCGTATCAAGACTTGGATGCAAAGGATGCCACTGCTTTGTATGGCATGAACCAGGAGGAGCGAGTTTCTCTTCTCACAGACTGAAACCCTCTGCCCAAGAGGGCAAGGTCTTCAAAAACCACTATCATTCTCAAACTCCCTCATCCAGGCAAAACACTTCTAAAGTCAGAGCAGGTAAGGGAAGAGACACCAAGATAGTCTTCATGACTCTTAAGTTATATCTATAACTATGAGCCGTAGTTATGCAATCTTTGTTAACTCTGTAGGGAAACTGAAGAAGCTGCTATTTCATTTCTTTATATCCACATCTTAGAGAGTTCATCATTCTAATCCTTGATTAACAAGTTATAGGCTATGTCAAAAAAAATTATAGTTTTTATTTCAAAACAACACATTCTTTCAAGAATCTACCCCACTAGTGATGTAGTTTTCCAATAGAACAGGAAATTTAAGGAGTAAGCAAAAAATTACCCTAAGGCTTCTTTGGAATAGTACTCCATTAGTGTAATAAGACTTTGGAGATTTTTCTCAAGACTGAAAACATGGCCAACAGCTGATCTTCCCACAGGATTAAAAGTAATCAAGTAAAGGTTGTGCAGCGTTCCCAGCAGATCTGAGTGGTCAGTTTCTTCACTGGCTGTACAATGCTGAAAATGGCTGAACAGTTCTGTAATACACTGCAATGTCTGTGTTGAGTCCTGTAGCCACAAGGCAAAGGCATCATCAATAACACCATCAGACTGGAGACCTTCTTCTTCATCTTGATCATAAAGATGACAAAGAGCTCGGATCAACAGATTTGTTGCTTCATATTCTGACATAAAAAACAGGAGGCCCTTCTGTGACTGCGCGAGGAACTTCAGAACGTCCTTTGCAGCTTGCAGCACGCCGGGGTGCGCGCCTGTCACAGGGACTGACAGAAGCAGGGTGACCAGCTCCAAGAAGTGGTGGCTGTGAAGGTACCTGCGGGAGAAATAACAAGGTATATGTCAGGTCAGTGCAAAACATTTTATTTACTCAGTTTTCATTAGACAGGTAGTGTTAAAAATTTTAATAGCAAAAAAAAAAATTTAATAGCAATAATCCTTATTCTCAGCAATATACTGCTTTAACTAAAAACATAATGTGAATAGCAAGTCTTCTCTCCACAGGGCCAAACGAAAGTAAGGTTCTATAAGGCTTTTTCCTAGCATTCAAAAGATGTTTAACTAGTAACTGTTGACAAATTTTCTCTTTCCAGAATCAATCTTGACTTTAAATTCTGGTCCTTCTTTCCAGGCCACGTTTCAAATGCTCCCTCCTTTTTAACCATGGTCCTACTCAACTCATGGCATATCAGTATATCTGAATTCATGTATCTAGGGAGAATACAGTGCATACACTATAAAAAGCATTTAATATATTCAGATGTACTACAGGTAGTATATCTGAATTGGTACTTCTAGAAAGAAAAAAAGGCCAAATTATCCATCGTTAGTACTTAATACAACAGTACTCTTTTATTACACCCAAGAACCATTTTTTAGTACAAATAGTTTTAGTAGAAAAGGTATGAATTTAACACCCCTAAAAGACACAATTCCTACTGATAAACAGAGTATTTTCATTCCCCTAATAATACTCTGTGTCCATCTATGCATCCCCCAACTAGCTCCCAGTCCCTGGAAATTGCTGATCTTTTAACTGTCTCCATAGTTTTGCCTTTTCCAGAATGTCACAAAATTGTAACCAAAAAGCATAAAATTGCCTTTTCAATCATATTTCTGCTTAAACTCAGGCTTCTGTATCATGAGGAAAACACTTGCAGTAAACGCTTACCACAAAGGTAAACACTTCTACACTCTTGCGAGCATCCTTAATCACCTTACAGAATGTTCAGAAAACAGTTAACATGGCAGGCCTCAGAATGCTTATTCTTAGAAAGGCTGGTCCTTGGCTGGCCTCTAGGGACTTGGATTTTGGGACAGTTTCCACCCACCAACTGATAAGATACTCACTGCACATAAACTGTTTATGCAAATAATATGGTTTATTCTGAACACCTGCTTTCCCTCTGGCAGTATGAAATTCTGGTACATGCTAGGTACTGGGTGCCTACATGGCTATCCCCCAATAGGAAGCTTGGATGCTGAGATTCTAATGAACTTCCTCACTATGCAACATTTCACACATGCCACAATTTGCTGTCAGGGGACTTAAGGGGATCCTCTGCCCTAAGCTAGGAAAGGACTCTGGAAGTTTATGACTCATTTCCCCAGGCTTTGTCCCATGTACCTCCTTCCCTTTGGGGATTGTGTTTTGTATTCTTTTGATGTAATAAATCCTGGTTGTGATTACAACACTGAGTCCTATGAGTCTAGCTAGTCAATCTGGGAGTTATCTTGAAGACTCCAACATGGGACATTAGAGCCTTGCCATCACTTCAAACTAACCCTTCCAAAATGTAATCATTTCTCTTTTCAAAGTTCACTCTCCCTCCTAATTTATCAATTTTTGTCCATAAAAGCACAGTTACAGTAGTTACCATTGTTAAAAACCTCAAAGCATTTTAGCTCCTTCTTACTTTCTCTTACCAGGTCCAGTTTTCAAGTCCAAGTAATGCTCCACCACAAACTTTCAATATTGGCACTGTATTTGTCTTCCCATTTTCTGTAAATGCCACTATACTAGGCCCAGTATTCAGCACAATACCCACACCCTGGAATCTTCAGACAGGCTTATCTACCTAATAACATCAATTTGTTTTTCATGGCAATACATCTCATAACTATAATATAATCTTAGAACACTACTCAGATCATATCAGATCTGCTACTCTAAAATATTCAAGATCTTTCACATTCTAAAAACAAAACCCCCAGAATTCCCTGGCCATCCAGTGGTTAGTATTCAGTGCTTTCACTGTCAGGGGCCTGGATTCAACCCCTGATCAGGGAACTAAGATCCCACGCACCAAGCAGCACAGCCAAAAAAGAAAAATTAATCCAAAAAAACAAATCCAAATTCCTTAGCCCAGCATTCAAAACCCTTTATCTCCTAAAATCTGACACCCAAATGTACAATCTCCAATTATGGGAGGGAAAAAAACAGCAATACTTAATAAGCCATTAATTACTAGCTTCCCCTCAATAACTATTTGGGAGCATCATCTCTTTTCTTATACTTAGTCACCCTCAGGGCATTACTTCACGTCTTAATTCACCAAAATAAGACCAGTGAGAAGCAACTGTCTCCTCTACTGTCTCCATACTACAAAGATAACTGTATTTGTATACTCAAAAGGTTTCCATTCTCTTGTTCAAAGCCAAACCCTTACACTTTTACTCTTGGCCTCATCTCCTACTAGACCTTGCTCTAGCAATTATCATCTTACACTTCTGTAAGAACTCAAGCTAAGGCAAATCTGAGTTTCAGCTAAAAACAGGAATGGATAGGTATAGATTTTAGAATGGACAAGTACTGATTCTTTGCTAATACATTATGCACCAAAGCAAGGCAAAAAATAGTCACTGAAATAAGGAATAAAATAATAAAAATGTAATTTTTACATTTGATAAAAGATTATTTACAGGCAAAATGCCAAAAAACAAACCCTCAAAAATTAACGCAAATTTTAAAAATCTACTGAGTACCTAAAAATGGCAAAACTGTACCACTAGATAACTAGAGCATTAAAGAAGGCAGAAACAAGTGACAAGTGAACCTTTACTATATCTTTAACAAGGACTGTAAAATTAACTTAGTAAATTATCAGCTTAACTTACGTTTAAGAATGATAAGGTACAAAGAGGCTTACAAGGAAAAGCTCTCTCCTTCCTATGCCATCCTTTTTGCTTCACCTTCCCAGAAGCCACCCAGCAATTTCTCCTTTATTCTTACTCACAGATATGCTAATATAAGCACTATGGTTGATTATTACTTATATCTTTTTTTTCCCATTTATGTTTATTAGTTGGAGGCTAATTACTTTACAATATTGTAGTGTGTTTTGCCATACATTGACATGAATCAGCCATGGATTTACATGTGTTCCCCATCCTGAACCCCCCCTCCCGATTATTATTTGTATCTTTAACTTAAGTTGCTATTACTACTTTTAAGTATTAACAAATTATAGCTCAAATACAGTAACATACTCCTCACTACTACCTATTTTGAAATATCAAGGCATCTTCAAAAAGACACACATTACCTATAGACAGATTTTTAAAAAAACAAGCAAGGGGCTTCCTTGGTGGCTCAGTGGGAAAGAATCCACCTGCCAATGCAGGAGGCACGGGTTCAATTCCTCGTCCAGGAAGACCCCACACGCCACACAGCAACTAAGCCTGCGCTCCCCAACCATTAAGCCTGCGCTCCCGAGCCCAGGAACTGCGACTACTGAAGGTCACGTGCCCTAGAGCTTGTGCTCTGCCACAAGAGCAGCCACTGCAATGAAAAGCCCTCACACTGCGATGAAGAGCAGCCTCCATCCGTCTCCAACTAGAGAAAAGCCCGCACAGCAACGAAGACCCAGCCCGGCCAAGAATTAAGTAAATAATAAATAAAATTTAAAAATAAAACAAAGGTTTGTAGCTAAAAAAAAAAAAAAAAAAAAAACACAAACAGCCACATGAAACTGCCTCTAATAACTGGTAAATGTACTTTCCAAAGCCAAAAATGTCTCACCTAAAGAGAACAGGGTATGGATCATCCCTCTCTGGTGGACCAGTAATACGTGCCATTGTTGGGAAAGACTTAACAGGAGGTTGGATCATTGTATGAGGTGCAGTTTCCATTAAATGAAAAACTTCTTCTAAGAGGTTGATAAGCTTTTCTATTTCTCCTTCACTTATATTTGAGGATTCCAAAAGATCCATATCCATAGAAGCCTCTACCTCGTTTTCATATTCTGGGTTTGTTCTCTCAAGTCCAGCATCTGTATCATGATCAGGTTCACTGTGGTTAGGAACAGAAGTCGTCTTCTCTGCTAAATGGTCACCAAGTCTTTTAATCTCTGACAAAATTTCATAGAAATGGCATTTCTGAAGAATAGCTGAACCAGCAGTGACAACCCTCACAGTCTGATCTAAAAGTATGAGTTCCAGAAGTTTTTGATAGCCACTTTTTTCACTCTGCCTACTTCTCAGAAAAGCTTCCATTCCTTCTGTCATACTAATGACACTGTCCAAAGCTTTAAATGCATTTAATTTAAGGGAAGATGAGACATGATCAGCAAACAGAAGCTCAAATAAGCCATTGATCACTCCTGCTTGTAGCAGTCCCATGACTCCTTGGGTCCCACATTCTGCTAGTGAGGACACTAATTTGGTCCCAGCTTTGAGCTGTCGGACATTTAAGGCAATGGGTTGGCGAAGAGCTACTTGTAAATTTAAAGCTTGCATGGTCCAGTCTATCAACTGACCAAGGGCGTCTTGTTTTGTGTTTTTCAACTGCAAATAACTTAGTCCTTTTATTATTAAACTAGGAATTTCTTCTAAAGCTGTTACCCATTTTGCACCTCTATCTTCTTGATACAAATCCAACAGTTCAGTTAACTTCACTGAGGCTTCTACTGCCCCTGAGTTTTCTTTATCTGGACCTTGATCCTTCATTCTACTGATTTCAATTTCAAAGGTAGTCTTATACGGACAGCTGAAGTGTAAGAGTGGTACCAGCTCCCTATCATATGGGTCATATGTCATAGGAGGGACTGAAGCTAAGTCTTCAGCAGTGTATTCGACATCGAAGTTTGGATACTTGAATGTTTCACGTTCCAAGTCAGCAATTCCATCTTCATCACTGGAAATCTGCTCATAACCATCATCTCCTGAAAATCAGTTTAAATAATACTTAGTTGTTACATCATTGTTGTTCAGTGCAAAACAATCTGGTTAGTCAAAATAAATTATTTAATAATGTGGCAAAAAAATGAAAAGTAATGATTCCATCAACAAAATTAACTTCTGCCTCAATATTTTATCAACACTTATTAACATTTTATAACTACTAATAGATTATAGAGAAACTTCATAAGCAAAGTCTCCTATTATATCTGTTCAGCTTTACAATAACTCTGCTATAGATCTTTCCCTCTCAGTAATAAAATTAGAGATGTCTAAAAAAAAAACAGAACCAAAAATACCTCTCTCAGGAGGGAAGAAATTAAGCTTGCCTTGTGAGAGAGTATCTTTAAGATAGAAAAGATAAACTGATGGGCCAAAATAATTAACTAAGAATTATACCGTAATTACCAAGTCACACCAAATATTCTCAGGAAAAACATACTAGAATTTCATATTCCTTCACCACTACTTCTCTGTATTTACCTGTTACACAGTTCCCAGTTCTGTATCATGTTTGCCTGGAAAATTTGTTTATAAAAGTACCCATCTTTGCCAAAGCAGAGTTTCACATCATGACACGTGCATTTTTTCCCTCTATTTAGTAATATAGGACTAGAGACAGAAAATTTATTAGTTTTAAACACGACTATTACCTGGCTGTGGTAAAACGGAGATGAGTAACATACAGTCTAAGAAAGAAAAGGAAATATTTCCACGGTATTCCTCCAGTGACAGTCCTCTATGGACATTCTTAAGCTCAAAACAACTTAGCCATAGCAATACACTCATACTTGAAAAGAAAGGGCCTACAGAGACTTGATTCAAGACTTATCCCCAGATGTCTTCTGGTAAAAATCAAATTAACCAGCCTCATTCTCTTATCTTCTCTACAAAAATGTCCTCTGATTGACAAAGACTGCTTGAAATCTAACTACTTGCTAAATGCAATAAATGTAAAAAGGATTTTGCGGTATCCTAGAAATGGGGTAAGTTAAGAGTTATTACTCAGTAACTCAATCACTTCTATTTTGTAAAAGGGCCCCTGTGATACTGAAATGGTTCTCATCCTCATGTAGAATGACACTCCCCTTTATTAGTTTATAGAACAAAGCAGATGATCTGTCATTTTACATAAATGCTTTAACATTACACTCCATTTACTGGACCAATTAAGAGTCAATTAGCTTGAACAGCTCTTTTTGCTTTCAAAGGAAAAATAAGACCTAACTAAAAGACTGCATCGTGCTGCCTTATGTCCCTCTGTATTGAGATTTTTTTTCCCCTTGTGAATGTCTAATAATAATGTAGCATTTTGCCAAAATATTGAGGTGACAGACATCTTTGGGGATTCTAGGCAGCTTAAAACACCACTCCTCTGAAGACAGATCACCAAATCCCTAATCACCATGTATTTACTGCATATCCTTGCTTCCCTGGACAAAGCCTATGGTATCAAGGGGAAGCTGATATCACAGCAAGCCAAACAGAATCTCTCTCCCAGAAAAATGGAAATGGATCTGAGACACAGTCAGGTAGTTTAAACTGGTTGGTTAAAGAGAAGACATTAAAGATGTGGGGTGAACAGCGACATAACAGTTAGTTTAAAAAAAAAACAAAAACTAAATTCGTTTTTCTAACTAAGTAACTGTTAGAAAAACAAAGCAAAGCAAAGATGGAAATCCTCAAGTCTAGTCAAGTCTCAAGGCCCAGCTACAATCTGACTCTTGGGTTTCTTGAAAGCCATTTATCTCAGCTACAAATTCTTTTGCATTGCTAAAAGCTACATCAAGTGAGTTTCCAGCACTTAAAAGCAAGAAGTCCCAGCCAATTCACCCACCTTCACCTTCTTCATCTTCTTCACCTTCTTCCTCTTCATCCTCCTCTTCCTCCTCAGGGATACTATCTACTGTATGGCGATCATCTTCATCCTCATCCTCTTCTTCCTCTACATCCACATCATCTTCATCGTCTTCTCCTTCTTCTTGCTGTTCCTCTTCTACCTCTCCTTCATCAGAATATTGACTTTCCTGGGGAACAGAATTCCGATCAGGAGAAATGGGTTCAAAGTAATCTTCTCTATGAGGAGCATCCTCTTCCTTGTCACCAGACACTGAAAAATTGATATTTAAGGCACAGATTATTCTAACTGTTAAATAATAAGAGGCAGAAGGACTGGATATTGCAACTATTGATATTTTGGATGATTTAGCTCATAAACACCCTTAAAAAAAAACGTGGTAGAATTACTTGCTCTTAAAAAACATTTAAGAGTAAACACTGCACAATTTTCTAGAGTGGGAATTAACAAAGTATGCTATTTTAGGTTCTTACACAATAATCCTCTTTTTTAGCTATTAAGTAACTACAGATTTTATCTCTTCCAATACATACAAGTTATTTTTACTGGTCCTTCTCTATACTATCATTATAGTACATTAACATTTTATTTTCAAAGCAGTGTTGCTTCAGTTTCAAATGAATTACCTGATTTTTTTTTAAACAAATTCACTTGCCAACAACAATAACAAAAACAACAAAAAAACCACAAGAAAACACTGCTCAGAATGCGGGTGGGGGACATTCATCAAGATTTAATTACCAGCATCTAATTTTTTTCCTCTAATAAAAAAAGTACTATTATATTAACATTAATCAAGAGAGGAAAAAAATGTTATTATTTCTACCTGGCAATGGCATGGGATCATCTTCATCATCATCAGGGGGAGGGGGTCCTGGTGGAGTTCTTGGTCCCCTTGGCTGTGGTCTTGGAGGGCTTCCATTAAATTGATCTTCTTTCTCCCCATCAGCTGATTTTATTAGAAAAAGAAAAAGAACTTTAAAATTATTAAAGTTAGTGATATAAATACATGACAAAATTGCTATTGATCATTTAGGTTTTCATCCTCAGAATTTATTAACTTTTTTGTTCCTGATGTCTAACAGAAATTTTGCTAATCAGTTTATACTGGGAAAATTAGAATTTATGACATCTCATATACCAAAATATAATGCATGGAACTCTTAGGAATTATCCCAGAGAAATAGAGACTTATTTTCTCACAGGAAGATGTACATAAATGCTCATAAATAACTTTATTTGTTAAAGTAAAAAAATAGTTCAGTTCAGTCGCTCAGTCATGTCTGACTCTTTGCAACCCCATGAACCGCAGCACACCAGGCCTCCCTGTCCATCACCAACTCCGGGAGTTTACCCAAACCCATGTCCATTGAGTTGGTGATGCCATCCAACCATCTCATGCTCTGTCGTCCCCTTCTCCTCCTGCCCTCCATCTTTCCCAGCATCAGGGTCTTTTCAAATGAGTCAGCTCTTCGCATCAGGTGGCCAAAGTACTGGAGTTTCAGCTTCAACATCAGTCCTTCCAATGAACACCCAGGACTGATCTCCTTTAGGATGGACTCCTTTAGGATGCAAGGATGGACTCCTTGCAGTCCAAGGGACTCTCAAGAGTCTTCTCCAACACCACAGTTCAAAAGCATCAATTCTTCAGCGCTCAGCTTTCTTTATAGTCCAACTCTCGCATCCATACATGACCACTGGAAAAACCATAGTCTTGACTAGACAGACCTTTGTTGACAAAGTAATGTCTCTGCTTTTTAATATGCTGCCTAGGTTAGTCATAACTTGTCTTCCAAGGAGTAAGCGTCTTTTAATTTCATGGCTGCAATCACCATCTGCAGTGATTTTAGAGCCCCCCAAAATAAAGTCAGCCACTGTTTCCCCATCTATTTGCCATGAAGTGATGGGACCAGATGCCATGATCTTAGTTTTCTGAATGTCCAGCTTTAAGCCAACTTTTTCACTCTCCTCTTTCACTTTCATCAAGAGGCTTTTTAGTTCTTCTTCACTTTCTGCCATAAGGGTGGTGTCATCTGCATATCTGAGGTTATTGATATTTCTCCCGGCAATCTTGATTCCAGCTTGTGCTCCTTCCAGCCCAGCACTTCTCATGGTGTACTCTGCATATAAGTTAAATAAGCAGGGTGACAATATACAGCCTTGACGTACTCCTTTACCTATTTGGAACCAGTCTGTTGTTCCATGTCCAGTTCTAACTGTTGCTTCCTGACCTGCATACAGGTTTCTCAAGAGGCAGGTCAGGTGGTCTGGTATTTCCATCTATTTCAGAATTTTCCACAGTTTATTGTGATTAACATAGTCAAAGACTTTGGCATAGTCAAGAAAGCAGAAATACATGTTTTTCTGGAACTCTCATGCTTTTTCAATGGTCCAGCAGATGTTGGCAACTTGATCTCTGGCTCCTCTGCCTTTTCTAAAACAAGCTTGAACATCTGGAAGTTCATGGCTCACGTACTGCTGAAGCCTGGCTTGACTAGAAGCTTACCTAAATGTCCTTCAATGACTGAACAGTTAAATAATACATCCATACTATTTCTTACTACTCAGCAACAACAAAGAATGATCTACTGATACACAGAGAAAGTAATAAATTTCAAAGAAATTATGGTGAGTGAAAATAGCCAATATTAAAATGATCCCAACTTCACGATTCCACTTTGTAACATTTATGAAATAATACAATTACAGAGACAGAGAACAGATCAATGATTGCCAAAAATAGGTACAGGCGGGATGAGTGTGGCTAGAAAGGGGTAAAACCAGGGAATACTGTGACAGTACAATCAAGAGTCTTAATTGCAATGATGGGTATGCGAAACTATACATGACATAAAATTACACACAGCTACACATATATACACACACACGTGTGCACGAGTACATGTACAAACTGGTGAGTGTGAACAAGTTCTGCAGATTGTAACAATGCCTATATTGTTTTGGTATTATACTAGAGTTGTCAAAGATGTTAACTAGGGGAATCTGGGAGGAGTGCACAGGACTTCCCTACACATTTCTTTGCAGTCTTCTATAAATCTGTAACTATTTCAAAATAAAAAGTTAAAAACATGCACACCTATATTTTAAAGCATGTAAGAGTGAAATAAGTCAAGAGAAAGACAAATGTCATATGACACTGCTTATATGTGGGATCTGAAAGAAATTATACAAACAAACCTTTTTACAAAACAGAAACAGAATTACATATGTAGAAAACAAACTTCTGGCTACTAGAGGGAATGGCTCACGGCTACTGGAGGGAACGGAGCAGGGATAAGCTGGGAGACCAAGACTGAGACATACACACTAGTGAGTGTAAACTAGGTAACTCATAAGGACCTATCACTGACTCACTTTGCTGTATATCCAGAACTAACACAACACAGCAAATAAAAATTATACTCCAATAAAATTTTAAGAGTCAGTAAATTTTTTTCACTTCTCGTTATTTGATGTACAGCTGAATAACAATGCCATGTTCAATTCTGTTATACAGAAAAGTGACCCCATTATACACATCCTTTTTTATATTCTTTCCCATTACACTTTATCTCATATTGAATGTAATTCCTTGTGCGATACAGTAGAACCTTATTGTTTATCCATTCTATATGTAACAATTTGTATCTAACCCTAAACTCTCACTGCATTCCTCCCCAGCCCTGCTTCCCCACTTGGCAACCACAAAGCCATTCTCTGAATCTGTGAGTATGTTTCTGCTTGGTAGATAGGCTCCTTCATGTCACATTTTCATTCCAGATATGTGACATCGTTGGTATTTGTCTCTGACAAATCAGTAGACTACACTGTGATAATACTACAGACAATATCGATGAAACTACAAGCTTAGGAAAGATAACATTAGTAAACCTTTAGATAGACTCACTGAGGATAAAGAGAACTCAAGCAAAACCAGAAATGAAAGAGGAGATATTACAACTGATGCCACCGAAACACGAAGGATCATAAGAAAATAAATATGAACAAGAAAATCATAAGAAAATACTATGAACAATTATACACCAACAAATCAGACAACCTATAAGAAATGGATACAGCCCTAGAAACATACAACCTACCAAGACTGAATCACGATTAAACAAACTATCTGAACAGACAAATTACTATAAGGAGATTGAGTCACTAATCAAAAACCTCCCCAAAACAAAAGTCCAGAACCATATGGATTTACTGATGAATTCTACCAAATATTTAAAGAAGAATTAATACCAATTTTTCTCAAAGCTTTCTAAAACTCATTTGCAAGGCCAGCATGACTTTAATACCAAAACTAGACAAGGATGTCTCAAGAAAACAAAGTTGTATCTACATGCTCAGTCGCTCAGTTGTGTCTGACTCTTTGAGACATCATGGACTGTGGCCCACCAGGCTTCTCTGTCCATGTAACTTTCCAGGCAAGAAATACTGGAGCAGGTTACCATTTCCTTCTCCAGGGGATCTTCCCGACCCAAGAATCAAACCTGTGTCTCCTGCTTCCCAAGCAGATTCTTTATCACTGGGAAGCCCAAAAAAGAAAGCTATATTCTCCAATTAAAAATAAATAAGTTTAAAAACAAAAGAAAGGTACAGGTCAATATCCCTGATGAACATGCATGCAAATATCCTCAATAAATTATCAGCAAGTCAAATTCTATAATATACTAAAAGGCTCATACACCATGATCATGTGGGATTTATTCCAGGGAAGGCAAGGGAGGTTTAGCATCTGCACATTAGTCAATGTGGTAGGTTAACAAAATGAAGGATAAAAATCATACGATCATCTCAACAGACGCAGTAAAATAATTTGACAAAATTGAAATCAATTTAAGATAAACACTCCCAACAAAGCAGGTACAGAGGGATTGTACCACACACCACGTGTGTGCTCTTTGTCATTCAGTCGCGTCCAACTCTGTTCACTTTATGCCACTTTACATTTACAAAAACTCTTTGTTAGCACCTGTTTTCACTAACCAAATAAATTTTGCAGTGAGCTGTTACAGAGCAAGCATAACCCCAAAAAAGTCAGAGTGGCACCACCAAGCTCCTTCCCCAGCAACTACACTTAGCATCTCAGCATTAAGCCACCACAGCTTTGAATTATGTCTGTGAGCATCTGTGCTTTATCCCAACTGACTTTGTACATCCATTTGCAAGATGTGTCCTAAGGTAATTGTTTCTTCACTTTGTATCATTCTGGCTTACAAAAGGTTTCACAGGAACACACTTTCAGAGAGCAGGGAAAACATGTATAACATATATAAAACCCTACAGATTCCATCGGACTTCCCAGGTGGCTCCATGGTAAAAAATTCACCTGCCAATGTAGGAGACACAGGTTCGATCCCTGAATCGGGAAGATTCCCTAAAGAAGGAAATGGCAACCTACTCTAGTATTCTTGCCTGGAGAATCCCATGGACAGAGGAGTCTGGCAGGCTACAGTCCATGGAGTCACAAGAGTTGGATATGACTGAAGACTCCATCAGAAACCTATTAGAACAAACAAAAGGGACATGGAACGATGCTCAACACCATTAATTAACATGTAAATGCAAATCAAAACCACAATGAGATCACTTCACACCTGTCAGAAATTGTTGCTTTTTTAGTCTCTAAGCTGTGTCCGACCCTTTGCTACCCCATGTACTGTAGCCCACCCGACTCTTCTGTCCATGGGATTTCCTAGGCACAGATACTGGAGTGGGCCTGCCATTCCTCGCCAGGGGATCTTCCCAATCCAGAGATCAAACCCACATCTCCTGCTTGGCAGGTGGATTCTTTTACCACTAAGCCACCAGGGAGTGGCTATTACCAAAAGACTAGAAATAACAACTGTTGGTGAGAATGTGGAGAAAAGGAAATCTTTGTGTATTGTTGGTGAGAAGGTAAACTGGTGCTGCTAATAAAAAAAAAAATAACAACTGTTGGTGAGAATGTGGAGAAAAGGAAATCTTTGTGTATTGTTGGTGAGAAGGTAAACTGGTGCTGCTAATAAAAAAAAAGGTTCCTCAAAAAATTAAAAGTAGAACCAACATAATGATCCAGCAATTCCATTTCTGAGTATTTACCCTAGAAAATAAAAATTTAATTTGAAAAGTTATATGCACTCCCATGTCCACTGCAGCATTATGTACAGTAGCCAAAAAACACGGTAAACATCTATCAACAGATGAAAAACTAAAGAAAATGTGAATGGTGTGTATGTGTTATTCCATACACATATTAATACAACGGAATATTATTCAGCCACACAAAAAAGAAAGAAATCTTGCCATCTGCAACAACATGGACCTCAAGGGCATTATGCTCTGTAAAATAAATCAGACAGAGAAAGCCGAATACTGTGTGATGTCTCTTATATGTGCAATCTAAAAAAAGTAAGTTTAAAAAGAATACCAATAACAAGCTCATAGACACAAACAGACTGGTTGGTGGTTTCCAGAGGATGGGGGTTGGAGATGAGTGAAATGGATGAACTACTTTTGTTTTATATAAATAAAATTTACAAAAAAGACCAGAGATACAAATATAAGTAAAATATACTTCTCTGTCCACAAAAAGCTCACAGTCTAGAAAAAAAGACCAATGAGCACAGAAGAATGAAGGATACAAAGAAAAGTGAAATATTAACTGTGCTTAGCAGATAAGATACGAGAAAAAAGGTTAGACAACAGTGTGTGACCACCATCAGAGACAAAGGCCTCACACAACAGTGTTATAGAAGGGTTAAGAGAAACAATGGTCATTTTATTAGTGCTCATAAAATGCTAACTGTAAAGCAAACTATTTTTCCCTATGACCTCAACTGTAATTTCAAAATTTATTCCCAAATCTCCTTAGTTCCACTAGCTCAATCTCCTTATTACAATGAGTAATACCAGTGAGGAAAACAGACCCTGGAAAACCTAAGCCTAGCTGTCTGCTTTATATAAGGAAAGTCACTGAAGTTTATTAGAAGGCTTATGCTTTGTTTTGTTTCAGGGGGGTGGGTGGGTTTGTGGGGGCGTTTTCTGGGAGCCACGTTTCATTGTATGTGGGATCTTACCTTCCCAGTCAGAAACTGAACCCTCGCCACCTACACTGAAAGTGCAGAGTCTTAATCAGTGGGCTACCAGGGAAGTCCCTAGAGTTTTTATTTTTCCCAAAAGGGGAAAATCTCCTTTAGCTAAGATTTAGATATACAAAGAAATCTGATAAAAGAAATGCCATTAACACATACTGAACTTATTGCCTCTTTTTTTTTTTTTTTTTTTAATAAACAATAAACAAGTATTTCGTGCACTTCTGAAAGCTAAGAAGTCTGACATCTGACTGCCACCATGGTTGTGTTTGATGAGAGCTCTCCTCCTGGCGTGCAGACAACTGCCGTCTCACTGTGTCCTCACACGCCAGAAAGAGGAAGCTCTGGCCTCTCTTCCTCTCTTTTTTAATACTATTTATTTGGCCTCACCAGGCCTTTACTGTGGCATGTGGGGTCTTTAGCTGCAGTGTGAGGACTCGTAGCTGTGGCTTGGCTTGGGGGGTCTAATTCTCTGACCAGGAATCCAACCCAGGCTCTCTGCACTGGACACACAGAGTCTCAGCCCCTGGACCACCAAGGATGTCCCATTCTCTAACTCTCTGAAAGACAATTTTCACAGTAAATCACAAATAACCATGGATTCTATTATCATTTATATATTTTAAAGAAACAAACAAAAAACCTCAGATCAATTAAAAAAGCATTTTTGGAAAGTAGAGGAAGAAAATAAAATGCAACCACTTCAACAGAAAAAGGAACTCTTCTAAGAAAGAATGGAAGATTGACAAATAATTTGTCAAGCCTTAAACAAGGTTCAAAAGATACAAGAGTTCTTTGAGTTACCTTTCCCACTGTAATGAAAGTAAATCTCACTGATAAAAACAAATTTAAAATTCTCACCATGTTTGGGATTCCTTTTCACACTTGGCTGTGGCTGGGGAGGCGGTGGAGGAGGAGGTGGAGGTGGAGGGGAGTCTCTGTCGTGACTTATGACTCTGTCCACTGATCCATATATTGCCAGCGTCAGACAGTTGTACCAGCCTCTCAGCACCAAACCATCAGTATTCACCTGATTTGGTGGGAGGGGGACAGGGGAAGAGATATCTTTCAAATTAATGTTTTACTGTGTCAGAAGTAAACTGGTATCAAATTACTCTGTGGGTTCAACTAATATCTAAAACCATGCTGAAAAGGCAAAGATCAACATTGGTGGAAATTCACCCAGAGGCACAACTTTTACATGGCCCTCTAGAGTTATCATACCTAAAAGTGTCTCAAGACTATATCTTCTCAGTCCTATACTTTAGGTCAATTCTATTCAAAAAGCATAACCAGATTTCTAACCAAGAAAAATAAAAGGGAAATTAGAAGGGAGTTAATGCCAATTAATAAATTAAACCCAAATAGTTACAGGGGTCATGAAGATACACAAAAGTACAAACTGTGTCCAGTCTCAAGAATTATAAAGCCCATAAAATTACATGGCATTCTTTTTATTAATACGTGCCTGACTCGTACATGCAAATCAGGTATATTCTATGTACCCACTCTGCACTTAAAAAGTAAGGGTAACCAGAGGCATGAAACAAATTATTTTTGCAAAGACACTTTATCCTAAAAAGATCAAAGACTTTATCAAGGCCATTAACTCTCAATATTTCCATATAATTTAACATTTTTCAGAGCTTATCTACCAACAACAGAAATATTACCAACAAATAAGAAAATAAGAGTGTCAGCAGGAAAACCCTGCAACTAAAACCACTGACTTCTGAGTTCTTCTCCCACTCTATATGTTGGGTAAAGATGAAATAAGTGGTGATGGGATCCCTTCTAGAGAAAGAAATTATTATTTCCCTTGCTCATCTTAGCAACTCCAGCAAGGGGAAACTGGGGACCAGAAGTAAGGCTCAAAGATTATACCCATGGACTGACAGACTTTGAACAGAAAAACCACTAGAAGGAAGATAAAGAGATAGAGAACACGATTTTTAGTCTAAACAACGTGCAGAGTATTAAGTACTCCTTCACCAAAAAAAAAAACAGCAGGCTGAATAGTCCCATATTAAATCATCATTATAGTTGGATTTTGGCTCTTTCATGGTTCAGATCTCTTAGATGCTTTCAGAATGGCATTTGGTATCAAGAAAAAAGACACACTTCTGATATGCAAGGAAGAAGTATGAAATATGAATTTTTAAAAGAGACACCTTAATTAAGATACAATGGTGTTTAATAATTTACCTGCCCATCATCTTCAAAATTCGCCCACCTAAATGAAAAGAAGGAAAAGCAGATACTGGCTTTTTCCTGACCCAAGTATGAAATTAGAATGAAGAGCTACACAGGTAGATAACAGCATTACAATAGTTTTGCTCCATTTGAAAATAGCTTCTGGAATACAAAGGAATCAGACAAGAAACGATTAAATTCTCTAGAACTAGAACTAAATAAGCTAACATTCTGCTTCACTGGGTTTATCTGGATCAAAAACTCTAAATGGAGGTGAGAACAATAGTAGTAACAAGTTGAAAACTGACTTCCACAATTACCTTTGAGTTGGGTCTAAAGATGATGGAAGTATTCTCATCATATTCCAGGCTGTTAAAAGAGGAGGAAAAAATATACAGGCTCAAACACTGAACATCACAGTTCATGAAGATTCGTATATTTTAATCAAAGGCTAGATTTTTATTTTAATAAACTACAAAGTTTGGGTTTAATTTACTCCCCACAAAATGATATCAAGTATAAAACAACCCCCCCAGATTATAGTTCAACTGCTTTCAGGTGAGTGTCGATGGCAAGGTTTGTCTAAAAGCGCCCCATGTGATCCTAACACACAGCCAGATCAGAGATCCGCAGCCCTACAGTCTCAAAACCACGCGCACTGGGACTGACGTTTTTAAACCCCTGTTTTAGCAGGCAGGCATCAACTTAAAAAACAGTCTATACGTTCAAAACTAGCTGCGTCAGATTACCTAGGCTCCTTTCATTTAAAAAAAAGTTAAATTATCAATGCTATTTAATAATGAATGAATGAAGAGTCATTCAATAAAAGAATAAGCAAAGCCTAAAAAACTAACTTATGACAGGGACAGAAAAATCTCCATTTTTAAGCTTCCTTTAAAATTTTTTATTTTATAAATGAGTAAAACCACTTAATGGTTAATTAATTTGCAGATATCAAAACAACCAGTGCTAATAATACCTAGTCAGTACGTATTAAATTATTGAAAGTAGGGGTAGCTATTAACGAAATTCTCATTTTACAAAAATGTGGCTGTGGAATTTTAAATTATGCGGCAGTGTGATATAAAAACAGATAAAAAAAACTCAATGCATTTATAAAGCGCTTTTTTTTAAGAATCAAAAAGTAATATTTTTCAAATTAGGCTATTACCAAATCATGTGATATGTATAAGAAATGCATACACCAATAAAAATCAAACAAAAGATGGCTAATGTTTCACACATTTAAAGTTTTATTTTATAAACAAACACAACTTGTTCTTAGGAGCGTGATATTTCCTTAATATTGTCAACTGTTAAAATCAAACCAAATTCTTGGATCTACTATCATATATAGCCTTTTCGTCTATTGAAAGAATAAAAAGGTTTTGCTCACTAACTTGTAAATGTCTGGTGAAATTACCCAGTTTAAGTACATACCTTCCCAACCTATTGAAAGAATAAAAAGGCTTTGCTTATTAACTTATGAGTGTCTGGTGAGATTACCTACTAAATACATACCTTCCCAGCCTATCAAAAACTGGGGCACTTGGTTTGCTGACATTGTTAAAGAATAAGTCTAACTGAAATGTGTGCGGTGAGGTCTCCCTGTGAATAAAACAAAGGTGAAACGTCAGCCTTTACAATAACCAGTTCCTAAGATACAACAAAAACAAAGTAAGTACAAATTTAAGAGCAAGTCCAGAATTAAGATAAAATATTCCTAATATTTAAATAAAACAGAGTTAACTGCAATATTTCCTGTAATTTTATTCACATCCAATTCTCAAGTAGTCAACTATTCATTTTGAATATTACTGAAAAGGTTTTAGCCATCAAGTTTCTTTTGCCTGATGCTTGGACCATTTTAACACACACATACATTTAAATTTTTTATGCATTTTAATGCAAAATGCTAATTAATCAAGATATATAGTTTTTAATTCTTTATATCATTATTCTATTAGCAAAAAAGAATCAGGAGTTAACTTTAAGTTGTAAATAATAACTACCATTTAATTTCAACTTAACCCATATTCATACAGGACTATAATAATTTGAGCATCAAAGCCCTAAACTGTGACTTAAAGCGTAAACTGCAATTTGTATAGAATTAATTTACATAAATCTTTTTTTATAGACTTACCTAGTAAAGTTTAAAGCCTATTTAATTTGCATTAGAATGAAATCTTACTATATACCCTTGGCTGAAATTCCTTTGCCTCAACTAAAATCAATTTTTAGACAACCCATACTTTGCTTATTTACAAAAAATCTAAATGGTAAAAAGTGTAATGCCCAAAGTACTATGCAAGAGATTCCCTTATAATTTCTGGTAGAAATACAAACAGGTACAGCCATTCTGAAAGACAATATGGCAATACAACTCAGGAGACTGAGAAAATATTCACACCATTTAATCTAAAAATACTTTTCGTTACAAAGTGTTTCTATGGAAACACTGATATACAAAGATTTTGTTTTCAAGAAGAGATTCACTATACTAATAATCTGAAAGCTAGAAACCATCTAACAGTCCCCACTTTAGGAACTAGCCAAATAAATGACAATACATTGATCTGTTAAAATTATGCAGTCATTAGAAATCATATTTTCAAATAAAATTAAATGATGAGAAGGACTCCTGACATAATCTTAGATGAAATAAAGGAATACACAGAATAGTATGCAATTGGGTCAAAGCAGCATCATACATTTTATCTTACCCAAATTCAACTACATGTGCTCAACAACTCTAGTCTCTCTTCTCCTATCTTTTGCCTTAAAACCAGACCCTGGCCTCCAAAAGGAAAGGAAAAGGGGTTGAAATGCAAATTATTTCCTCTGGAGGCAACAAAGACTTAGGTGCTGGTCACTGAGAAGTGCTTTAATGAATCCATGGTAGTCTGATTTCAGAAGATCTTCACCTTAAAAACTGCTGACTCTAAAACATAATCTCACATAAGATACACTTACTCCCCCCCCAAAAAAATACATATACACATATATATACATATACACACACAAATATACATACATATACACATATACATTGGAGAAGGAAATGGCAACTCCAGTGTTCTTGCCTGGAGAATCCCAGGGATGGTGGAGCCTGGTGGGCTGCCGTATATGGGGTCGCACAGAGTCGGACACGACTGAAGCGACTCAGCAGCAGCATATATATATACACACGCTTCACACCACCTGGGAAGCCCCCTGATTAAATGCTCCCATATAAATTTAAAAACACAGGACATCAAAATGCTAAGATCTCTCAGAATGGAGGGATTATAAGGATTTTAATTTTACCTTACACAGTTCTGAATTTTATAATGAGAATATTATCATAAAGTGTGCTGCACAAATACATGATCTCTAACATTACTTTCAACCTTGAGATTTCAGGCTTCCCAATATCTTATTGGGTCGGCCAAAAAGTTCTTCCCAGTTTTTCCATAAAATGTAGTGGAAAACCTGAATGAACGTTTTGGCCAACCCAATACATTTGCATTACTGAATTAGTACTTCATTTTATGGTTTATAACATATTGTGTATAATGCTGTTTCTGGTAACAATTTCATGTTTGGAATTATTAAAACATAAGTAGTCATTTATCCCCAGCTGAGAAAAAGGAGAGAGAAGAGGGGAAATGTAACGCTCTTACCCACTGCAGCTAATGACAAGAGATCCATTTTGCCTGCTGTTATAGCCAGCCTCCAAAACAGACCCCAAAGACTCCCGCCCCGATATTCACACCCCTGTGTAGTCCCTCCCACACTGTACCAGTAGAATGTGTAGTCAACAGAATATAGTAACAGCAGTATGCTGAAGCATGTGACAGATGCCACTTCTGACATTAAGCCACAAACTACAGTGACTGTGGCTTCCTTCTTGGGCACGCTCTCTCACTCATTCTCGGATCACTCACCCTGGAAGAACCCATGCTGTGACACAGCGACCCCCAGAAAGGATCTCCTGGCAAAGAACTGAAGATCTCCCGCCAACAGTCATGTGGGCGGGCTTCTCAAATTCCCCAGCCTCAGTCAAACCTTCTGAGATTGCAACCCGAGGCCTGTAACTTGGTTTTAACCTCATGAGGGAACCTGAGCCAGTCAAGCAGCGCCCATGTTCCTGACCCTCAGAAATAGTGGGGGATTAAGTTGCTAAATTTCCTGAGGTTTGTTACACAGCAGCAGGTAACAATAGAGCCTTCTTGCCCCATAGCAGTGCAATTAGAAAAGTCTGCTGGATACTCTATCATTACTCCGTCTTTCTCATTCTATACATTCTAGGAAAAGTAGAAAGAAACACAGGAAAACAGGAGTTTTTATTTCCTTATACATGGCAAAAAAAGTTAACTATAATGATCTGTCATATAAGCATGAATCAGTCTTATTGTTTGTTTTTATGTTTTCCCTTTGAATGACCTTAAAACATTTGAGGAATTTTATATCTACCTCTACAAATAACAAACTATTTTTCACAACTACGAAGAAAGGAGCCCTTAACTTTGAGTCTGTACTGTACCAGCCACCACTGCGTAGCCGGCTTACCTCTTTCGTGTAGCAGAAACTGAGCTACCAAAGCGACGTGGCACTGCTACCTGGGCTACAAGCTAAAAGCCCACGACACATTTATCATACACATTCATGCTTCCGTAACCAAAATTTAGCTCTTATCTCCAATTCAGGTAATTAAAATCAGATGATGATGATTATTATTCACGTTATAACAAAGATCAAATTCCTCTGTTTTATGTCAGTTGTTAAAGTTATCAACAACTCCACATCAAGGAGTTCCCTGGCAGTCCAGTGGTAAGGAACTTTCACTGCCACAACTTGGGTTCAGTCTCTGGTCAAGGAACTAAGATCCCGCAAGCCTCACAGCACAACCAAAACAAAGAATAATTTAAAGAAAACAACTCCACATTAGGAACAATGTCTTACATTTGGTTTATTTCCCACAGACCTTAAAAAACAGAAATGACGCTCAAGTAACTACTTGCTCAGTACAACTAATGGCTAATGTGAAGCTACATATTTACAAAAAGACACATGTATCAGGCTAAGATGATCACCAATAAGGCAGGAAAACTAACACTATAATATGAAAAATGTAACATAATAAAAGATATACTTCTCAATATTCAGATGCATTTATTTTCAAGGAAAACAGCACATTAAAAATACTCTGTCTACTATACTGTGCCACCCTACGATAGTTTGGAAAATATAAACCTATTTCTACCAATTAAAAAAAAAAGAAATGAAGAAAGAAAAACAATCTAGTACTTAGGTCAAATAATTACTCTTTTCAAGTTTATAGTAATATATGGATTATACAGAAAACTTAAAAGTCAATTATAATGCAACATAACTAAAACTGAATAAGGTTTTATTTTTTTTTTTTTTACTTACAAAATTATTACCTTAAATTTTTGCATTTGGAAGTATGTTTCTAGGTCTTTAGTCAAAAACACTTTTAAAAAAGAAAACTGACTCACCCATATGCTCTATTGTCAGGCAAGCTGCTATGGGCTCTTACTCCCGGGGGTATGACTCGAACTTCATTTATATAAACCACACATGGAAAACGAACCACATCTATATGAGAACTTTGCTTTAAGAAAAGAGAAGAATATACTGTAAGCAAAACACTGTCTAGTCAAAATTTATTCACCTTCAATTTGTTTCATTTAGAATGTCACAAATAATTTTTAAATAAACACTATCATTAAAACAGTGCTATTATATTATAAATGGTGTAAAAATCATTTTTAAAAACAGCCAATGAGGGACGTTCCTAGTGGTCCAGTGGTTAAGAATCTGCCGGCCAATGCAAGGGACGTGGGTTTGATCCCTGGTCCTGGATAACGATTCCACATGCTACAGAGCAACTAAGCTCATGTGCCACCTCTACTAACCCCACGCTCTAGAGCCGGCCAGCCGCAACTACTGAAGCCACACGCCCTAGAGCCCGTGCTCTGCAACGAGAAGCCATCACGGTGAGAAGCCCAGGCATTGCAACCAGAGAAGAGCCCCCACTGGCCACCAACTACAGAAAGCCCAACGCAGCAACAAAGACCCAGCACAGCCAAAAATTGTTGTAAAAAAAATAGCTGATGATAAAATGTACCTAGTTAAATCCCTCCCCTTGTATAACAACATTTTCTGCATCTGCTTCCCTGCTGTCTTGCCTGGGCCAATACAGACCAATAATCCCTTACGGCAGGGGTCCCCCAAGCCCAGGGCACAGGCTGGAAGCGGCCACACAGCAGGGCATGAGCAGCAGGCGAGCAAACGAAGTGTCACCTGCAGTGACAGCAGCTCCCCCTCACTCACGCTGCCCCGAGCTCGCCCCGCCGGCTCACCAGTGGCATTCAATGTTCACAGGAGCGTGGATCCGACACACATGAGGGACCGCAGCAGCACGCTCCTTATGAGAATCATCCCCAGACCAGCACTCCCACCCGCAGTCATGCTGTCTCCCACGAAACCCGCCCCTGGTGCCAAAAAGGTTGAGGACTGCTGCTTTATTGGAAACCTCTGGAGCCAGAGGCCTTTCAGAATCCTGACTTTTTGGATTTTTAGAAACTAATGAAATACTGCATATTACTTAACACCCCAGTAGTTTCTGTGACAGTGCTGTGTAACCAAAACATTAATACTTCTGCAGCAAATGTATAAACATTCACACTAAGTAAAGATTATAACAAGCAATAAAGTCAGTTCAAAGCACAGCACATGGCCTGATGAATTCAGGGCAGATTTTCCTGCCATTTTTTGAATTTCTGAATTATAGATGACAGATTGTGAATCTCTTAAATTAGATTAGTTTACCAAACTTATATACTAACTAATATCAGGAGATCAAGGGAAGTCAATCAGGTACTGATTAAAGTAAACCCTCTCAAATTTAAAAAAGAAAAAAGAATCCACAAACTTAAGAATTTATCAGGACTTGCCTGGTGGTCCAGTGGCTAAGATTCTGAGCTCCCAATGCATGAGGCCTGGGTTCAATCCCTGGCTAGGGAACTAGATCCCACCTGCTACAACTAAAGAACCTGCAGGGCGCAACGAAGATCAAAGATCCCTCGGGCCACGACTAAGACCTGGTACAGCCAAATAGAGCAATAAATAAATATTTTTTAAAAAGAATTTATAATAACATAAATGGATACCATAAATTTAGTGTACATTTATTTCTATGTATCACTAGACACAAGATCAGACAAATTAGCTCTTGTGATTAATAATTTTAGAAAAATTTTTCACACTGTTTTTGGACTATTATTTTATATCAAGTTTTCCTAGCAGTTCAGCTACTACTACTAACCCCATGCTCTAGAGCCTGCCAGCCGCAACTACTGAAGTCCACACGCACTTGAGCCTGTGCTCTGCAACAAGCAGCCAACCATCACTGCCTGGTGAACGAAGTTTTTAACAAAAATGGTTCATATAATTTGTATCTAGAAGCACTGAGTCCTGAGTGCTCTTGAAGCTTCAAAGAACACTGTCTCTCTACAGACCAGAAGACTGGTCAAATGAGTCTTTCCTAAAAGGGGAAGAGGATGACTTTCTAATTTTGCACTTTAAACTCAGAGACTAATATTTAACCAAATATGTAGATCTAGAAATCTTAATATAATTTAACTATTCAAATGTACTTTATACTCTCAAAGCTATACAAGAAACACGATGAACATGAATTGAGGCCGACTGCTAGCTGTTTTCCAACACAACTCTCTTAGAGTTAGGCACAAGTGAACTAAAGACTGAATTTCCTAGATTCTGGGAAGTCAGTGTGAACATGCGATTGCTAGATTCCGATCAATGGGATGTAAATGGAAATGATGTAGGCAACCCTGGGTCATGTCCTTAAAAGAGAAAGTCCTACTTCAGAACCTCCTGCCACCTCTTCTTCTATACTCTGCTGCTTTTCTAGAACACACGTTACAGTGAACTGTCTTGGACGATGTAGGAGATACCCTAAGAATGAGAGAGGAAGAGACTAGAAAAGCCCATCCCTGACAACGCAGAGCTGTCACGTTAGCCCTAGAATACTTACAGTCAGACTGAGAAAGACAGTCTTATTTTACCTAATCCACCATTATCCTAACTTGAGGGCAGCAGCTGAAACTGTATCCTAATTATCACAAATACACTGTAGGTATTCAATAAATACTACAGTAGAGTTTTTATAAAAGAAATAAGCATTCTGCCTCAAACTTTGTTTCCATGTTTCCTTCCTGTAGATAACTCCTTTATTTAAAAAATCTACTGTATAGAAGCTCCTTTGCTTATATGGTTAAAAATTATCATTAAGGGTGGGATGAACTGGGAGAACGGCATTGAAACAAGTATATTATCATATGTGAAATGAATCGCCAGTCCAGGTTCGATGCATGAGACAGAGCGCTCAGGGCTGGTGCACTGGGATGACCCAGAGGGATGGGATGGGAGGGAGGTGGGAGGGGATTCAGGATGGGGACACGGGTACACCCGTGGCTAATTCACGTCAGTGTATGGCAAAACCACTACAATATTGTAAAGTAGTTAGCCTCCAAATAAAATAAATAAATTATATTAAAAATTATCATTAATATTTACAAATGAAACTTCAAACAAAAACTTTATTCACTCTATCCTCCTCCACCCTGCACTTCTGCTATTTAATGAAGGGTATTAGTAGTAGTTAGGGTATAGTCACTATGGACGTAAAAAAATAAACTTAAGGTTTTAGAGCTTTTCAAAATCTATTTTGTTCGTAAGTAGAAGAGTTTCTATATTAGTTGCTATCACTTTTATTCAATATTTATTTCTAAACATTTGTTAAATGTTTGTAATGTACCAAGGTATGCCAGGTCCTGAGAATGAAAAGACAAGACATATCCCTATCATAAAGGTACAATCTATTGTGGTAGACAAACAGATAAATTACTGTGATATAGACTCCTACAGAAAACTTCAAACTGGAAGGAGTACTTACCTAAATCAGATTGTAGGCAAACATTTGTGAGGGGAAAACAATGTCAGGGAAGGCTTCCCAAAAGAAGTACCACTTGATCTAAGTAAATCTTTAAGGAAAACAAGAATCAGTGGAACAGAGGGAGAAACAGTTTTCCAGGCAAAGTGAGAAGCATGCACAAAAGGAATGCAAACAAGAACTGGGAAGCTTCAAGAAGTTACAAGCGTAGTTCACAAAGGCTGGAGAGCAAAATGTGGGAGAAAAGTAGGGCAGAGTAGCTTGTTGTTGTTCAATCACTAAGTTGTGTCCAACTCTGCCTGTTCGAGCAGGTTTCCGGGTCCTTCACTGTCTCCTGAAGTTTGCTCAACCTCATGTCCATTAAGTCCGGGATACCATTCAACCATCTCATCCTCTGTCATCCCCTTCTTCTCCTGCCTTCCATCTTTCCCAGCATTGGGGTCTTTTCCAGTGAGTCAGCTCTTCACATCACAAGGCCAAAGTACTGCAACTGCAGCTTCAGCATTAGTCCTTCCACTGAATATTCAAGGTTGATTTCCCTTAGGATCGACTGATTTGATCTTGCTGTACAGGGGACTCTCAAGAGTCACCTCTAGCACCACAATTAGAAACCACCAATTTTTCAACCCTTACTCTACTTTATATATTATGGTCCAACTCTCACATCTGTACATGACTACTGGAAAAACCATAGCTTTGACTAGATGGACTTCTGTCAGCAAAGTGATGTCTCTGCTATTTAATACACTAAGTTTGTCATGGCTTCTCTTCCAAGGAGCAAATGTCTTCTAATTATGTGACTGCAATCACGATCTTCATTGATTCTGGAGCCCAAAAAAAGAGTATCTGTCAGTTTCTGGTTTTTCCCCATCTATTTGCCATGAAGTGATGAGACCAGATGCCATGATCTTAGTTTAGTTTTAAGTCAGTTTTTTCACTCTCCTCTTTCACCTTCATCAAGAGGCTCTTTAGCTCCTTCTTCACTTTCTGCCATTAGAGTGGTATCATCTGCACATCTGAGGTTGTTGATCTTTCTCCTGGCAATCTTGATATCAGCTTGAGATTCAGCCACCCCACCATTTAGAATGATGTATAAGTTAAATAATGTTCCCTGGTGGCTCAGATGGTAAATAATCTGCCTGCAATGCAGGAGACCCGGGTCTGATCTCTGAGTTGGGAAGATCCCCTGGAGAAGGAAATGGCAACTCACTCCAGAAATCTTGCCTAAGAAATCAAAAGGACAGAGAAGCCTGGTGGACTACAGTCCATGAGGTCACAGAGAGTCGGACACGACTGAGTAACCAGCAATTTCACTTTCATAAATTAAACAAGCAGGGTGACAATACACAGCCTTGATGTACTCCTTTCCCAATTCTGAACCAGTCTGCTCTTCCATGTCCAGTTCTAACTGCTGCTTCTTGACCTGCAGACAGGTTTCTCAGGAGACAGGTAAGGTGGTCTGGTACTCCCATCTCTTTCAGAATTTTCCAGTTAGCTGTGATCCACACAGTCAAAGGCATTAGCATAGTCAATGAAGCAGAAGTAGATTTTTTTTAATCCTTTTGCTTTTTCTATGACCCAATGGATGTTGGCAACATGATCTCTGGTTCCTACACCTTTTCTAAATTCAGCCTGTACATCTGGAAGTTCTCAGTTCATGGACTTCTGAAGATGAGCTTGAAGGATTTTGAGCATTACCTTGCTAGCATGTGAAATGAGCATAACTGACGATAGTTTGAACATTCTTTGGAACTGTCTTTCTTTGGGTTGGAATGAAAACTGACCTTTTCCAGTCCTATGTCCATGGCTGAGTTTTCCCAATTTGCTGGTATACAGAGTGCAGCACTTTCACAGCATCATCTTTTAGGATTTGAAATAGCTCAGCTGGAATTCCATCACCTTCACTAGCTTTGCTTGTAGTGACGCTTCCTAAGGCCCACTTGACTTCACACTCCAGGATGTCTGGCTCTAGGTAAGTGACATCACTGTGGTTATCTGGGTCATTAAGATCTTTTTTGTATAGTTCCTCTGTGTATTCTTGCCAACTCTTCTTAATCTCTTCTGCCTCTGTTAGGTCCTTTCCATTTCAGTCCTTTATTGTGCCCATTTTTGCATGAAATGATCCCTTGGTAACTCCAATTTTCTTGAAGAGATCTCTAGTTTTTCCCATTCTATTGTTTTACTCTATTTCTTTGCCTTGTTCACTTAAAGCTTTCTTATCTCTCCTTGCTATTCTCTGGAAGTCTGCATTCAGTTGGCTATACCTTTCCCTTTCTCCTTTGCCTTGCAATTTTCTAAGGTTTTCATCCACTGCTGGGAAGTCAACTCCAAAAATCTGTACCTCCATTAAGACTTCTCTCCTGAGCCCCAGACCACTACATACAACTGCCAGCTGGACATTTCCATTTGAATGAACCTCTGGCAACAAAAGCTCAACAAGTCCAAAACTAAACTGTCCTATATCAGTGACTGATTCTTTCTCATTCTCTCGCACCTAAATAATTTCTTCATTTAAACATCAAGTTCTATCAATTAAACCTACAAACAGCTCTCAAATCTGTGTATCATGTTGGTGCAAAAGTAACTGCAGTTTTTGCACTGTTGAAATTTGCTGCTTGATTTTGGAATACCTTCTCAATAATGTGGGTATGTTATCATTTTAATGTGCACTTCTGGCTTTTTTTTTTTGCTAATGACTTATTACTTGCTGTTTACTTTGTATTATTTTAGACTATGGAAATGATGTTAGACAAAATGCAAATTCAAGCAATTTTCTTACGAGTTCAAAATGGGTCGTAAAGCAGTGGGGACAAATTGCAACATCAACAACACACTTGACCCAGGAACTGCTAATGAACGTACAGTACAGTGATGGTTCAACAAGTTGTGCAAAGGAGACAAGAGCCTTGAAGATGAGGAGAATAGTGGCTGGCCACTGGAAGTTGACAGCGACAACTGAGAGCCATCATCAAAGCTGATCCTCTTACAACTACACGAGAATCTGCTAAAGATCTCAACATCCATCATTCTACAGCTGTTTAGCATTTGAAGCAGACTGGAAAGGTGAAAAAGCTCTATAAGCAGATGCCTCATGAGCTGACCAAAAATCAAAAAAATCGTCATTTTGAAGTGCCATCTTCTCTTACTGTACGCAACAAGGAAAAATTTCTTGATCAGATTGTGATGTGTGATAAAAAATGGATAGTACACGATAACCAGCGACAGCCAACTTGGTGGTAGGACTGAGATGCTCCAAAGCACTTCCCAAAGCCAACTCTGCACCAAAAAAAGGTCATGGTCACTGTCCGGTGGTCTGCTGCCTGTCTGATCCACTACAGCTTTCTGAATCCTGATGAAACCATTACATCTGAGAAGTATGCTCAGCAAATCAATGAGATGCACTGAAAAACTGCCAATGCCTGCAGTCAGCATTGGTCAACAGAAAGGGCCCAATTCTTCTCTATGACAACACCTGACTGCACTTTCCACAACCAACACTTCAGAAGTTGAATAAAGTTTTGCCTCATCTGCCATATTCACCTGACCTCTCACCAACCAACTACCAAGCATCCCGACAATTTTCTGTGAGGAAAAAGCTTCCATGACCAGTAGGACACAGAAAATGCTTTCTAAGAGTTCACAGAATCCCAAAGCATGGATTTTTTATGCTACAGGAACAAACGAAACTTAATTCTCATTGGCAAAAAAGTGCTGATTTTAATGCTTCCTATTTTGATTAATAAAGATTTGAGCCTAGTTATTAATAATAATTTAAAATTCATGGTCCAAAACCACAACTGTATTTGCACCAACCTAATATTTCCCTTCTTTTCAGTGGTCACTTCTCTAGTTCTAGACACTAGGCCAAATTCCTTGGTCTTACAGACAAGTATTATCACTCCAAATGTATAGACTCAACATGCCCTGGTTTTCCTCATCTTTAGGCCCTCACTCATGCCACTGTTTCTGCTTAGAACTCTCCCACACTCCTCTCCCAACTCCATTCAGATGTCAACTTTCTCTTAAAAGCCAAGTCAGATCAAGTCTAGATGAGTGCTTATCAAGCTAAGTTTGAATTGCATTTTTTGAAGAAATATTATACTTCTATCCATCCAATAAGCACTGTATAGCAGATCACACTTTTTAAAATGCTTTTAATTGGAGAATAATTGTTTTACAACGCTGTGTTGGCTTCTGCTGTGCAACGATGTGAATCAGCTACAAGTATGCATATATCCCCTCCCTCTTGAACCACATGACCCCATCCCACCCCTCTAGGTTGTCACAGAGCACCAGGCTGAGCTCCCTGTGTTACAAAGCAACTTCCCACTAGCTAGTGAGAAGTTATTTCACATGTGATAATGTATATGTTTCAACGCTACTCTCTCAATTCATCTTCCTCCACTGTGTCCACAAGTCTGTTCTCTACGTCTGTATCTCTATTCCTACCCTACAAATAAGTTCATCAGCAGCATTTTTCTAGATGCCATATACATGCGTTAAAATATGATACTTGTTTTTCTCTTTCTGGCCTACAATGTTGGCCACATCCTGTTTAACAGGCTCTAAGTTCATCCACCTCAGTTCAACTGACTCAAATTCATTCTTTTTAATGGCTGAGTAACATTCCATTGTATATATGTACCACAACTTCCTTGTCCATTCATCTTCAAAGGACATCTAGGTTGCTTCCACATCCTGGCTATTGTAAATAGTGCTGCAATGAACTAATTGCTTCTTTTAACTCTCCTGTTACAGTGGTATTTCAAAAAGACAAGAATCAAGTCTTAGTTTACTATTACATTCACAGTGCTTAGTATATTCATTTAATGAAAGAAAGACTTTTAACAGGTGCTTAATAAGAGTGGACTGAATTGTGCTTTTAAAGCTAAAAATATTACAGTGAAGTACCAGGCACTTAAAATATCCAGAAGAGTACATATACCTAGGAAGACAGGTTGACAGTGGGAAATCACAGAAGGTTTATGACTAGAGAGGTAACAGGAAACTGAAGAATAGATTCCACAACTCAGCCACATTTATCTAAGAAAGAAGTCATTCTGCGTTTAAGTCTTTCTATGACTAACAATGGCCCACCAGTTCTGTAGTTCCACTAGTTCTCTATAACTAGAATTCTCATTTTTAGCTACTCTTATATGATGAGTTGCAATCCTGGCAATTCTTTTTTTTTTTTTTTTTAGTATTTACTTATTTATTTTGGCTGTGCTGAGTCTTGCTGCAGCTCTCGGGACCTCTCGCCGCAGTGCGCAGCCTCTCGAGTCACGGCACAAGGACTCCAGAGCACACAGGCTCAGTAGTCTCAGCACACACGCTTAGTTGCACCGAGGCATGTGGGGTCTTAGTTACTGGGCTAGTGAACAAATGTTCATCCCCTGCATTGCAAGGTGGATTCTTAACCACTGGACCATCAGGGAAGTTCCCATCCTTTCAATTCTATAACCAGAATTGATAGTGTACCTATTCCTTCCTTCTTAGTCCCAGTGGGACACAGCATTGCACAGCTTTAGAGTCAGGAAATATGCACTGGCATGACTTAATTCAGCTAAGCCACATTAGGAAAGTCACCTAATTTTCCTAAGTCTCATGCTCAATTTCCTTATCTATCAACTGGGGATAACTATCTTTTAAAATGATGAGTAGATTAGAGATAATGTATTTAAATTACCAAAGGACTACGTCTTGCACAAAATAAACATTCAGTAAATGCTAACAATGATTGCTGCTGCTGCTGCTTCAGTCATGTCCAACTCTGTGGAACCCCACAGTTGGCAGCCCACCAGGCTCCTCCGTCCCTGGGATTCTCCAAGCAAGAACACTGGAGTGGCTTGCCATTTGCTTCTCCAAAGCATGAAAGTGAAAAGTGAACGCGAAGTTGCTCAGTCGTGTCCAACTCTTCAAAATCCCATGGACTGTAGCCTACCAGGTTCCTTTGTCCATGGGATTTTCCAGGCAAGAGCACTGGAGTGGGTTGCCACTGCCTTCTCCCTAACAATGATTACTACCCATCTATTATCTCAAGTTTTCATTATGTCTCACCTTTTCTTCTTGATTTGCCATCTGATTATTCTGAACCATTTTAGGCATTACTGATATACCAATGTACTGATGTACTTGTTGTCGCTTAGTCATGAAGTTGTGTCCAACTCTTCTGTGATCCCGTGGATGGAGGAGCCTGGTGCACTCCAGTCCATTGGATTTTACCAGCAAGAATACTGGAGTGGTTTGCCATTTCCTTCTCCAGGGGATCTTTCCGATAGAACCTAAGTCTCCTGCACTGCAGGCGGATTCTTTGCCACAGAGCCACCTGGGAAGCCCACTAGGGTACAAATCTACCTTAATTTTACTAATCACATCATTTTCCTGCTCAAAAACTAATTATTTCTTACAAAATAAAGCCCATGCCCCTTTGCTGACCATTTAAGGAACTTCATGATCTGGCTTCAAACTGTCCATCAGGGGCCACTTCAAACTGCTACTTCAGCATACCTTTCCAAAGGAATGACTACTCCAAGATACCGTTCTTTCCTATCTACAACTGTGCAGCATATCCTCTCCCACCAAAGATCAAGTTCAAATGCCACGTGCCTTGATGAAGTCTTCCCTGATACTCTCAAATGGAAAGTGATCTGTCCCTCCCCTGAAATCACACAGCCTTTATTTGTACCATCAAAAGGAGCTAAATAAATACTGCCTGGAGTCCTAATATATCAGACACGGATGGGTATTTTGGAAATAAAGGAAAGAAATCTCAAGGCTTTTCCACTTTGTCTCTTCAGGCGCTCGTCATTATTTAACTTGAGTCATAATTTTGTGGATCTCATCTCCAATGCTAGTTATAAACTCCTTGAGAACAAACATCCCTCCCCCAAAACCTCTACTCCTCCTTCAAAACTCAGTTCAAATGTGATCTCTACTAAGTCTTCCCCAATCATTGCCAAAAGGCATTTATTACCTTCTGGTAGTCCTATCCTCTCCATGGTCCTCAATGCTTGCTTAAGAATGAATGAAAACTAGATTTCTAAATAAGTGAATGAATGCTAATGTTCCTAAACTAGAATACTACTAAACTAATTCATCATACTCTTTTCTTTCATTTTTAACTGTTCTTTATTTCTACATTCATGATAGGTTTGTTCTTATCCAACTACTGCCTCTACTGTGAGTTTTCTAAAGCATAGCTGAAACTATATTCAGAGACGTATGGCTTTGAACAAACAGAGCTATTTGACCCACACGAAATGAAAGACCACAAATCAATTCACTGTTAGTATGATATGCTAACAGGCTTTCCAGGTGGCACTAGTAGTAAAGAGCCCACCTGCCAATGCAGGAGACATAAAAGATACAGTTTCCACTCCTGGGTCAGAAGATCCCCTGGAGGAGGGCATGGCAACCCACTCTGGTACTCTTGCCCGGAGAGTTTCATGGCCATAGAAGCCTGACAGGCTACAGTCTAGAAGGTCACAAAGGGTCCGACCGGACTGAAGCAACTTAGCACACACACAGCAAATGATATGCTCCAGTTTCCAAATATCTTCATTTTTAGATCTGTAAGTTACTCATTAAAATAAGACCAAGGTTGTCAAAGTTTTTATTTTATCAAGTTCCAAAGTACATCTGCTACCCACTACCATCTCTATCTGAAGAAAGAAAAGTTTTCCCTCAAGGCACAAACGACTGAGCCTGTGTGTGTCTAAGTCACTTCATTCAGTAGAGTCCGACTCTTTGTGACCCCATGGACTGTAGCCAGCCAGGCTCCTCTGTCCATGGGATTCTGCAAGCAAGAATAGTGCTGGAATGGGATGCCATGCCCTCCTCCAGGGGGTCTGCCCGACCCAGGAATCGAACACTCGACTCTTATGTCTCCTGCATTGGCAGGCGGGTTCTTTATCACTAGGCCACTTGGGAACTCCAAAAATGACTCTATGTATAGAATAAATAAGCTTAAGGGCTTCCCAGGTGGCCGCAGAGGTAAAGAATCCGACTGCAGCCGGTGCAGGTTTGATCCCTGAGCCGGAAAGATCCCCGGAGGAGGAAATGGCAACCCACTCCAGTATTCTTGCCAGTAAAATCCCACGGACAGAGGAGCCTGGCGGTCTACATAGTCCATGGGGTCGCAGAGTCAGACACAGCGAAGTGCACACAAGGATATATTGTACAGCACTGGGAATACAGCCAATACTTTATAATATCTCTAAATGCAATATAATCTATAAAAAGTGTAAAGCACTATGTTGTACTCTTGAAACTAATAATGTAAATCAAGTATACCTCAATTAAAAAAAAAAAAAAGTTGTCTAAATTACGTCTACACTTAAAGAGAAATGTGAGCTCTGGGGTTTCTTTTAAGTTTCTCTACGGACTTCATTACTGTTCGTTGTTGGCCGGTTTTCGGGAACCTCTGGTTAACTAGTTATTTAATTTATATATGGCAGAGCGAGTCATACATTCAAGGGCACTCAAGTTAATACACAACAATTACAACAGCCCACTCTCACCCCTCAAGACAACACAATTGTTCTCTACAGTCTGACTACAAATCTCTCCTCTTCACAAGTATTCTCCATGCAAAGGACGTTCGGTGTACTTCTTGTCCTTACGTGTGAAATCTTTCTAAGAGATAAGTACTTATTAAAGTTTCAGAGCAAACTGGAGAACGCTGCAGTCTTCAACCGAATGAATGTCACGCTTGGGTGGCACGACTCCCGTTAGAAAAGGGACCTAGGAGCAGGAATTTAGAAACCAGAAAACCAACGTGACCCGCTGAGTCACCGACACTGCTGTCAAGCACAAGCTGTCCAAGACCCCTTTCGAAACACCACTTGCAGTAAACGTGATACTCAGGATCCTTTTCAAGGCCCAAAGAGGACCCGAGGGAACTAGTGGGAGAGTGGGGGGAAGCAAAGCCAAGTAGAGCAGCCAACTCAACCAAAGACGACGCGGGGCCTCAAGTAATTCAGGGAAATGAGGAGGGGGTGGGGGAGCTCCCGCCACCCTCCCCAGACGCGGCGCCCACACCCAGGATGAGAGGACAGTGTGTGATGAATTAAAGCGGCAATCGGCACAAGGAAAAGTCGAGGCACGCCTAACGACTTTTTTTTTTTTTTAGGGTCCCCACGTCGAAAAACAGGGTCGGAATCACGTCGCGAAGACGTACCTCGGCGCTCGGGTGCTTGAAAGTGTCTAAAAATAGCAGCTCCATCGCCGAGTCCACCGCCATGTTTGCCGCGGGCGGGGGAAGGGGGAGGACTTCCGGGGCAGCCCTCCAAGCTCGGCGACAGCGGCTGAGGAGAGGGAGAGACGACGGTACTTCCCGTGACCAGAGCGCTGGAGCCGGAAGTCTGGACCTATCGCTACGCGTCGCGCTGCCGGAAGTCGCCTGCCCAGCGTTCTCCAGGGCGGCGGACAGCGCTCTCCCAGCGCCGAGAGATGTAGGGGGGATGGGTGGGCGGGGAAAGGACTACGGAGTCTCCAGTGGTCCAAACCGCGTCGTCCTACCGCGTTTTAGAGCCACGACGACCTCCGGGTGGCCGAGTGCCGAGCGGGCTTAGCAGAGGCGGAGGAGGGTCAGGGAGTCCTGCCAAGTCAGGATACCCGGTCCCGGTGAACCCGCCAGCAAGTAACTTTTCCAGGGCTGGCAGGAACAAGGTGCAGTCAGCGCTCGTGAAAAGTAAGACACTTTTCTTTTTAAAGATGAAACTCTCAAAACGAAGAGGTTATTTTGTTTTTGTTTTTGTTTTCTCATCTGGAAAAATGTCCCTTGTCAATCATAATACCTAATCCACAGGCTTACTGTGAATTTTTTTTTAATTTTCAAAAAATTGTAAAACGTAAAATGCCATGAGCAGTTACCATGTAGAGTGAAAAGGAAGCCTCCTTGGCTCCCTGTTGATAAACACTGCGGCAACTGGAACTGTTTGGTGTATCGTGGCGCAAGTGCAGGAGAGAGCAATTAGGAATTCTCTAGTAAAATCACTCGTGCCCACCCCACTTCTAGCTTCCCAGGTGGCTCTGTGGTCTAGAAGCCACCTGTCAATGGAGGAAACGCCGGAGACTCCGGTTAGACCCCTGGATCAGGAAGATCCTCTGGAGCAGAAAATGGCAACCCACTCCAGTATTCTTGCCTGGAAAATTCTATGGACAGAGGAACTTGGTGGGCTGCAGTTCATCTGTGGCAAAGAGTCTGAAGCGACTGAGCATGCATACCCACACACCCCACTTTTACGAAACTTCTTGCACATGTGCCCAGAGAAATACCTACAGATACAAGAGTATTCATGGCAACACTTTATAGTTTTAAAAAACTGTAAACTTAATTGTCATTAATATGAAATAATCAAAAAGAAAAAAGATCTCAAAAAAATCAGTAAACTCTGGTATGTTTATGCAATGCAAAATATAAAGCAGGTAGAAAGAATGCTGTATTTAATGCTAAATGCAGTTCTATATGTACTAACATGGATAATCTAAAAAATGGTTAAGCAAATACCCATTCACATGTTGAAAAGTGTACAGCATTTAAATAGTTTTAAACATATAAAATAAATTTTTAGGAGCATATATATGTTACAAAATTAAAAAGAAAAGCACTGGAGTGATAAACACTAAAATTTCAAGATAGCGGTGAACCATAGAGAGATGTAATTCATGAGCTTCATATGCTTTGATAAGGCTGGTGTTCTTTGGTGTGTCTGAAATATTTAACAAATTATTTTTTTAAAGTAAGTCTCCTATCCACTTCCTTCCTCAGCCATCCAGTTTCCTCCGTTAGCTAACAGTTTATCTATTTTATTATTTGTTTTTTTCAGAGAGCCAACTGTTGCATTTATATTTATTACTTCTATCATTTTTCTGTTTTCTGATTCTTTGGTTTCTGCTTTTGAATTTTCTGATTCCTTCTTTCTGCTCTCTAGACTTACTTGCTCTTCTTTCTCTAATTTCTATGGTGATGTTTAAATTACTTCTATTCTTATTACTTTATATGTCCACCAACTCCTCCCTGAGCTCTGCCTTAACTGTAATTAATATATGAATTACTTTGCCAACAAAGATCTGTCTAGTCAAAGCTATGGTTTTTCCATTAGTCACGCATGGATGTAAGAATTGGACCAAAGAAAGCTGAGCACGGAAAAATTGATGCCTTTGAACTGTGGTGTTGTTGAAGACTCTTAAGAGTCCCTTGGATTGCAAGGAGATCCAACCTAAAGGATCAGTCCTAAAGGAAGTCAGTCCTGAATATTCATTGGAAGGACTGATGCTGAAGCTGAAGCTCCAATACTTTGTCCACCTGATGTGAAGAACTGACTCACTGGAAAAGACCCTGATGCTGGGAAAGATTGAAGTCAGGAGGAGAAGGGGATGACAGAGGATGAGATGATTGGATGGCATCACCAACTCAATGGACATTAGTTTGAGCAAGCTCCAGGAGTTGGTGATGGACAGGGAAGCCTGGTGTGCTGCAGTCCGTGGGGTCACAAAGAGTCAGACAGGACGGAGTGATGGAACTGAACTGAATATATTAATACTATATAATGCTTTTATTATTGGTATTTTTTGCATAGTCTGATTTTCTTATCTTTACTTTTCTTTTTGACCTAAAAGTAATGTGAGGTAGATTTAAAAATATAGTAATATCTGGAGAATTGCCTGGCTGTCCAGTGGTTAGGACTCCACGCTTTCACTAATGAGGGTGTGGATTCAATCCCTGGTTGGGAAACTAAGATCCCACAAGCAGCGCGGCTTAATAATAAATAATTTTTTTTTTAGAACAGCCTTACTTTTATGGGAAATTGAGTAGGTGGTACAGAGTTCCTATCTATGAGCTTCACTGGTGGCTCAGATGGGTAAACAATCTGCCTGCAATGTGGGAGACCTGGGTTTGATCCCTGGATTGCAAAGATCCCCTGGAGAAGGGAATGGCTACCCACTCCAGTATTCTTGCCTGGAGAGTTCCTATCTCTATATAGCCCCTTTTCACTAATCAAATATTCCCCTATTATTAACCAGGGCACCACAGCAGTAAAAGTGCTGAGTCTTAAACACCAGATACACTGGAACACCAGGGAATTCCCAGGATGGTACATTGATTACAACTGATGAGCCAGTATTGATACATTGTTATTAATTAAAGTCCATAAATTACCTTATGTTTCAATCTTTGTGCTGCACGCATATACCATGTGTGTATTTGAATTTATAGATTATCTCTGAAATAATTATGCAAGAAACTGATCATTATTTTTGCCTCCAGGGAGGGGAACTTAATGGCTAAGAAATAGAACTTATTTCCTAATATAAAATAAAATGTATCAAGATGAATACTAATTGAGGACTGTAAAAAACTTGTATAAACAACTCTTTGGAGAACTTTTGCTGCATAGGACAAAGAAAGGGGGTAATTGTTGGAGGGGAACATGGAATCAAAGAGTATTTTTAGGATGGAGTATAATAGAACATGTAGACTGCTGGGAATGAAGCAGTGGAGAAACAGTAATGATGAAGAGAGAGGGGACAATGTATTGCATGGATGGCATCTACTAGCCAAGTAGAAGGTGACCTTTGCTATTAACAGGATACCTGCTCCCTGGGAACCAGGGGCAAAAAAGGAGTCCATGGGTTCACAACAGAAGGGAGTAATAGTTTAGTATGTGGAAACAAGGGAGTTCCTTTTTTATGATTTTTACTGTCTCAGTGTGATCGTCTGCTACAACTGAGAGCAGAAAGATGTATAGGAAGTCAAAACAGTGAGATGTATTAGCCAGACTTCTGGGAGAGCCCAGAATCCCTGATTGGCAATCCATCACTTCTCACAGTGTGAAGGATCCCAGATTTGGTTCTCCTTGCTCACTCTTTCACCTTGTCCCACTTTGATGATTCAACAATTCCCATCTAGATATGGCTCCCTTAATCCAGAGGCATTTTACATCTCTGTGCCCTTGCTTACATGTTTCCTCTGCTTTCAATATGACCCCCTCAATATGGCTTTCAAAAACCTATGTACAGTTACAATAGCATCTAAAAGAATGAAACACCTAACAAATGAATTTTACCAATGAGGTGACTAGCTTGTACAATGGAAGATACAGAATATTGCTGAAAAAATTAAAGAGGACTTAAATAACTGGAAAAACATTCCATGTTCATGGATTGGAAAACTTAATATTGTTAAGATGACATTACCCAAAGCAATCTAGAAATTCAGTGCCATCCCTATCAAAGTCTAACAGGCTTTTTTCTCCTGAAATGGAAAATCTGCTCCTCAAATTCATATGGAATTGCAAGGGGTACCAAATAGACAAAACAATCTTTGCAAAAAAGAGCCAGTTTGGAGGATACATACTTCCTTATTTTAAAACTTACTACAAAACTACAGTAATTATAAATGTGGTAACGGCATAAGGATAAACATATAGATCAATGGAATAGAACTGAGTCAGAAATGAAAAGATGCTCAACAGCACTAACTTTTAAAGGAGTAGAAATCAAAACTACAATGAGGTACCACTTTACAACAATCACAATGGCCCTGGTTAAAAAGTCTACAAGTAACAAATGCTGGAGAGGGTGTGGAGAAAAGAGAATCCTATTACATTGTGTGTGGGGGTGTAAATTAGTGTAGCCACTGTGGAAAACAGGATGGAGGCTCCTCAAAAAACTAAAGTTGCCGTATGATCTAGGAATCCCACTCCTGGGCATATACCCAGACAAAACTAATACAACGCAAAATGTTCATAGCAGTGCTATGTCCAACAAACAGATGGACTATTGTTTAGTTTCTAAGTCATGTCTGACTGTTTTTGCAACCCTATGGACTGTAGTCTGCCAGGCTCCTCTGTCCATGGGATTTCTCAGGCAAGAGTACTGAGAGGATCTTACCGATCCATGGATTGAACCTGTGTCTCCTACATTGGCAGGCAGGTTCTTTACCACTGAGCCACCATGGAAGCCCAGGATGGAATGTTACTCATCCATAAAAAAGAATGAAATAATGCCATTTGCAAAAACATGGCAGGACCCAAGAATTGTCACACCAAGCAAAGTAAGTCAGAAAGATAAAAATACCATATCACTTACATTTGGAATCTAAAATATGACACAAATCAAAATATCTACCAAAAAAAAACCAGACTCCCTGATACAGAGAAAAGAGTTGTGGTTGCCAAGGAGGAGCTAGAGGAGGAAAGGATTGGAACTGGGGGATTAGCAGAGCCAAACTTGTATTTTTTTTTAATAAAATAATGCACTTTTTTTTTTTTTGGCCATGCTGTGCAGCTTGTGGGATCTTAGTTCCCCAACCAGGGATAGCACCCTGACTCCCTCAGCAGTGAGATCACGGAATCCTAGCCACCGGACTCTCAGAGAACTCCCAAATGTTTATGTATAATATGAACAAACAACACGATCCTGTTGTATAGCACAGGAAACTATATTCAATACCCTGCGATAAGCCATAATGGAAACGAATATGAAAAAGAATATGTGTATGTATAACTGAGTCATTTTGCTGTATAACAGAAATTAACACAACATTGTAAATCACCTATACGTCAATAAAATGAAAGAAAAGAGTCAGAAATATACCTTTATATATGGTGAACTTATTTTCAACAAGGGGGTCAAGCCCTTTCAGTGGGGGAAGGAATAATCTCAATAAATGGTGCTGGGGTAACTGGATGTCTATATGAAAAAAATGGAAAAAAGTTAAAATATGAAAATAACTGGAGCCTTACGTCATACTGTATACAAAATGAACTCATAATGGACCAAGGACCTAAATATAAAAACTGAAACCATAAAAGTCTTAGAAGAAAACATAGAAAATCTATATTACCTGGGATTTGGCAGTAAGCTCTCAAGACACAAAAAACTTGAGCAAAAGAAAAAATGCATTGGACTTACTCAAAATCAAAAACCTTTGTACCAAAAATGACACTGTTGAGAGAGTAAAAGACAATTTGTAAAATGTGAGAAAATATTTGCAAATTATGTGTTTGATAAGGGCCTATTCTCCAGAATATATAACAAGTAATACAACTCAACAAAAAGTCAAACCACCCAATGAAAAACTGAGCAGAGAACTTTGAATAGACATTTCGCTAAAGAAGTTCAAATGACCAATACATACATGAAAAGAAGCTCAACATCTTCATTATTAGAGAAAGGCAACTCAAAACCACAGTAAAATGCTTCACACCATTACGATGGCTACAGTTCTTTAGAGATTATTTTATTTATTTATTTGGCCACACTGCACAGCATATGGGATCTTAGTTCCCTGACCAGGGATCGAATCCACATGTACCTACTGCATTGAAAGCTAGGAGTTTTAACCATTGAACCACCAAGGTCTTTTGTTTGTTTGTTTGTTTTAAATCAGAGTTGGTGAGGATGTAGAGAAATTGGAACCCTTGCACACTGGGAATGTAAACTGTACAGTCACTGTAGAAAGAAGTTTGGCAGTTCCTCAAAAAAAACAAAAAAAAAAAAAAATAGAATTACCATATGACCCAGCATTTCCCCTGCTAGGCATATACCCAAAGAACTGAAAACAGGTACTCAGATACTTGTATTATACATGTATGTTCATATGTTCATAGCATCACTATTCAGAATGGCCAAAAGGTGGAAAGAAGCCAGTGATAACGACTTGAATAAATGGATAGACAAAATGTGGTATATACATACTTCCTGTACCACACAGTTCCCCCACTCCGCAGACTTGATTTTTTAAAAATCTGTACTTTGGAGTATATTCAACAGACTTAAGTTCTAGAGCCCAACCAGCTTTAGCCTTTCTTTATTCATGGGTTCAGTTCAGTTCAGTTCAGTCTCTCAGTCGTGTCTGACTCTTTGGACCCCATGAATCACAGCACGCCAGGCCTCCCTGTCCATCACCAACTCCCGGAGTTTACTCAAACCCATGCCCATCGAGTCGGTGATGCCATCCAACCATCTCATCCTCTCTAGTCCCCTTCTCCTTCTGCCCCCAATCCCTCCCAGCGTCAGGGTCTTTTCCAATCAGTCAACTCTTCGCATGAGGTGGCCAAAGTATTAGAGTTTCAGCTTCAGCATCAGTCCTTCCAGGGAACACCCAGGACTGATCTCCTTTAGGATGGACTGGTTGGATCTCCTTGCAGTCCCAGGGACTCTCAAGAGTCTTCTCCAACACCACAGTTCAAAAGCATCAATTCTTCGGCACTCAGCTTTCCTCCAGTCCAGCTCTCACATCCATACATGACCACTTAGTGTCCTCCTTTTAGCCTATGAGCTTCTTCCAAGGTAGTGAAAATACTCTAAGTACCCAAACATGTTTATTGAATGAATTGATTTTTTTTCTCTGTTTCAAATCACACATAAAATTATGTATTATGCCTGTTTTATATATCAAATGCTCGGATTGTACTATTCTTTTTCTTTCACTTTTATCTCTTTTCGTTATCAGATTAGAAACTTGTCTGGTTTCTACCTGTAAAGAGCCCACAACAGCTATTGTTGTTTGACCCGCCACCGTGTCTTTCCTTCTTTGATTTTCACCACCCTGCTGTGGAAAGAGCCATCTGAAGGAAAACAGGAATTGCCTCTAATGTGAAAAGCAATTTATGCGGATCTGAATGCCTGCCAGGGACGACGTGACAAAAAGGCAGAGATGGTGGGAGAGAGCCAGGCAGCCCACAAGGGCATGTTTGGTAACAGAGGAGCTCTTTGCCAAGGTTTCAGACATGCATATCAATACACGGAGCAGGGGGAGAGTTGGAGTGAACTGTCAAAGCTTTTCAGCCTCTCCAGAGATCAAGGACGTGGAGAACAACCGGCTTGGCAGTCTGGCAAACTGCCAACTGCACAACACCCGTCCACCAGTGGAAACACAAAAGGCTTTCATTTTCCTGCTTCTCTGAGCACCCTGATGAAAAGGAACAGCTGCTGCCCTTTCCCCACGAGACTTTATCATGGTGATTCCCTCCTGCCGAGGGCTTGCTATGAAACTTCCACATCATTTCTCAAAATGTGCTCTGGCGATTACCTAAGATTTGAGAAGCACGGATTGCAAACTGCTACCTACAGGAACCATCTCCAAATAAGCACACCCACTAGTGCCTGTGGTTTAGAAAGATTCATGACCCCAGCTATTCTCCGATGCTTTTCCAACCCCATGAAGCCATAACATTCTGAGATCCTGTCTATTCTGAAAACAGGCAAATAGCCAAAACTCTGTGGTTTAGTTGCACAGAGCTGGCATTGTGTAGACCATTAGCCTTACATATGGCACTTTTTTTTTCCTTCTTTGTAATTGCTCTACTGTATTCAGCAAATCTAAAATCTCTCAAAGCATGTTTCCTCAAGAAGCCCCATAGAACTAGGTTCCTGTGATCAAAAAGAATTTGGGAAATCCTGTATGCCCTAGTAACCTCTCATAGCTGCACTATGCATGTTAGAAGCTGTGAGATATACGTAGAAAAGAAACTTCTCTAACTTTCTAGAACTTAACTACTTATCAGGGCTTCCCTGATAGCTCAGTTGGTAAAGAATCTGCCTGCAATGCAGGACACCCTGGTTGGATTCCTGGCTTGGGTCCCCTGGAGAAGGGAAAGACTACCCACTCCAGCACTCTGGCGTGGAGAATTCCATGGTCTGTATAGTCCATGAGGTTGCAAAGAGTCGGACACAACTGAGCAACTTGCACTTCACTCACCAGCCATTGCAGTTTAATCCAAACTTGCTCTTAACAACTTTAGGGTTATTTCAGAGGAATTTGTTCTATATGTAGCTGTAGATTTGATGTGTTTGTGGGAGGAGGTGAGTTCAGGACCCTATTACTATAAGTCGTCATCTTGAACTAGAACCTTAACATCTTTCATTATTTCTGTAAAAAAGTACAGAAATAATGGACATTATTATTAAATGTCCATTTATTAAAAGGACATCAGCCTTATGGGTTGCTCTTTCTTTTAGCAATTAAGCGAGGGCATAAGTACAATCTGAGGTGAATTTGAAGATGACTGGTTGAATGAATTGACTTAGCTAGAAACTCGCTTTTATATAAGAACTTTATGTTAATCGATGAGCAAGCGTTAATTAGATTCCTCTCTCCCTCCCCTCTTCCCTTCCTCCTTCTCTCTCTTTCTCTCCCTGGAGCCACTTATGTTTCCACATCAGAGATTCCACCCCTATCTAAATCTTCCTTGGATTGTGCAGTGGCTGCAACCTGGTCTTCCAGCTCCAGCTGACTTGGCCAAGGATAGTCACCAGGCATGAGGCGGGTTGTGGGGAGTCATCAGTTGGCAGCAACCTCTGACTTACGTGGCCTGCCTCCAAAGGTGAGAGACTTGAATGTAACTCCCAGCCAGTAGTAGACAGGAGGGCGCAAACTCGTGGATTAGCACTGAGTCAAGTTCATGACAAAGGACAAACTGGAGTGAGAGTTGATCAGCTCTGCTGAGGTCCTAGAGCTGCCTTCAGTCCAGAAGGAGGTTCCCTGAGGGAGGACCAGCATGTCTCTTATTTGAGATTAATTTTTCTTACTGTAATCCCCTTGAATTTAAATAGTTTAAGTGGGTCTCTTGTGATCAAACAATTCTAAATTTAAATAACTTCTCTAAAAGTGTTCTTCTGAATTTGGTAGGACATATGCAGCAAAATAAAACATGGTCATGATCGTCAATGAATTCCTAATAGAGTTGTAGAAATAAGCAACAAATATTAGGAAGATGACTTTATAAAGCTGTAGAGTATGGTATAAAGAGATTACATGAATTCTTGAGATCTGAGGCTCAGGGTTTTGACAGGAGAGAGTTGGAACATCCAAGAGATTAATTCCCGGATGTTTAGTAATAAACTGAAAATATAAAGAATGTTTGAAACCTTTGGGTAGTGAATATGATCATTATATGGACTGTGGTGATAGTTGCACGGTGTACATTGTCAAAAATTAGTAAATTGTACAGAAACATGGATGAACCTAGAGATGGTCATACTGAGTAAAGTCAGACAGTATGATACTGCTTATAAGCGGAATCTAAAAAGAAATGATACAAATGAATTTACTTACAAGACAGACTCACAGACTTAGAGAAGGCACTTGTGGTTACCGGGGGGAGAGGGAGGGAAGGGAGAAGGGATAGTTAGGGGTTGGGATGGACGTATGTACAGTGCTCTATTTAAAATGGATTACCAGCAGGGACCTGCTGTATAGCACGTGGAACTCTGCTCAATGTTATGTGGCAGCCTGGATGGGAGGGAAGTCTGCGGGAGAGTGGATACGTATATATGGACTGCTAAGTCCCTTCGCTGTTCACCGGAATCTATCACAACAGTGTTTGTTAATCGGCTGTACCCCAGTCAAAATAAAAAGTTTAAATAATAACAATAAAATAATGGGCTTCCCAGGTAGCTCAAATGGTAGAGAATCTGCCTGCAATGCCGGAGACCTGGGTTCAATCCCTGGATCAGGAAGATCCCCTGGAGAAGGGCGTGGCAACTCACTCCAGTATTCTTGCCTGGAGAATCCCATGGATAGAGGAGGCTGGTGGGCTACAATCCAATGGTTATCCATTTTGTTTTTAAACAAGGACCTAATGTATACCACAGGGAACTCTGTTCAATATTGTGTGACAACCTAAATGGGAGAAGAATCTTAAAAAGAATAGATACGTGTATATCTATCAGTGAATCACTTTGCTGTACACCTAAAGCTATCACAACATTGTTAATTAACTACACTCCAATACAGAATTAAAAGTTAAAATAAGTAAATACAATGGCCAAAAAATTCAATAAATTGTACACTTTAAACATATCCAGTTTACTGAATGTATTATGGCTCCATAAAGCAAAAAAAGAAAAAAGAATTTTAGTGAAAGAACTATTTACACAGGTATAAGCAGAGTCAAGGGTAACACACTCATGGGCAAGCAGCCCTGAGATATAATTACAACCCCAGGGCTAAGGAAGAAGGGAAAGAGCCTTTTCAGGGCTGTAGTCACAAACTTGAGGCCAGCAGTCTACAAACTATTACTATTGTTACCACCCAAGGAGGTGAGTATATTAATAGAAAATGAGAGTGAGCATTTAGAAGCTTCCCAGCTGACACTAGTGGTTAAAAAAAAAACCTGCCCACCAATGCAGGAGACGCTGGACCCCTGGAGGAGGGTATGCCAACCGCTCCAGTATTCCTGCCTGGAGATCCCCACAGACAAAGGAGCCTGGTTGGTGGGTTACGGCCCATAGAGTCTGAAAGACTCCAATCTGACTACAGCGACTTAGCACACACACACATGACAGTGTAACAGACCAATGTTACATTTGTCAAATCAAATAATATAAAACCCAGGGATTATATTTTGTATGTCTCTGGGCCTTTTAAATTTCGCTTTTCTAGTAATTCTTTTTTTTTTTTTTTTTTTCAGTTGTTGACCAATTGTGGATGGTGATTTTTTTAAAAGATCATTCACCACTGATAGTTTGAGAAATACTGATCTGGAGGAATCCAGCCTCTGAAAAAAAACTTCAGCTTTCCCTCGCTTCAGGAGAGAGCTAGGGAAAATGCATTCCGCAGTCTCTCGTTTCTCCCACACTCTGTTCTCTGTTTCTCCCTTGGACCAAACCCAATTAGAAGTCAGAGGGCAGAAAGGTCCAGGTAATAAAGCGGGCAGCCAGCCAGGTCACAGAGCAGGGCAGAGAAGGGCAGAAAATGGGTCTTCAGCAGCAGAGAATTAGCTGTGCTGTGGGCCGCGATTCGCCCTGTGATCTTGGGAGAGTTACTCCATCTCAGTGACCTTCAGGACCCCCGCCCCACCGTGTCATAAAATGGAGATTCTTAGACCACCAGCCACTTGTTCCACCACTCTTCACTCACTTGCTTAATCCAGAGACCTGGTAGCCCTTCAGATCCCCCCAGTCAGTCCTGAGCCTCTCACCCCCATGGTGACATTCACACGTGCCCTCCTCTCTTTACTGCCCGGCCTGAGCTGAGCTCCTCCGCCTTTGTCCGTTATACGGCTCAGCCTTCCTGCCTGAGCTCTCATCCAAGCCACCCGCCAGAATGACACCCGAGGGATCCTTCAAAATACAGATTTGGGGGACTTCCCCCGTGGTCCAGTGGCTAAGACTCCAAGCTCCTAATTCAGGGGGGCCCGGGTGCAATCCTTGATCAGGGAACTAGATTTCACATGCCGCAAGTAAGACACGGTGCAGCCAAAAAAAAAACAAAAAAACACAGATTTGGCCAACTAATTTCCTAGCTTCAGCAGAGAATTGGAGAGTGAGCATTTAAAACTACTTTAGTGTTTAGAATGCTTAAGTGGTTTTGTTCTGTTTTGATTTTGGCCTTCGGATTATAAAAGTTTTGTTGTGCTTCTCATCAGGCTCCTTTCCTCTCTTTGAAATGCCCTTGTCCCTTCTTAGCCAGCTCACTCCCTAATCATTTTTCAGAACTTGGGGAAATCTCTCTGACTCCCACACTCATCACAGGCAGGGGCTCTTAAATGCTTTTATCCTACACTTTATTACCTCACTTATTCCTGCGTTGTAATTCAACTTCTTTTAGAAACTGCTAACCCCTTGAAGGAAGGAACTTTTATGCATCTCCAATGCATAAAAGTCTTCATGGTTGTATTTCCTTGCCTAATAGTATCTGAACACAATTAGTACCTTCTCTATATATTTATTGAATGGCTGTTGAGTAAATGAAAATTGGGATGGTCAGTTAAGTCTTTATGAAAATGGAATTTGAACCAGTAGTTTCTAAAGAATAGACAAGATTAAGATGGCCACAGGGGAGGGGAGAGGGTTCTTGGTAGATTTAACAATTTGAATCAAGGCAGAAAGTGAGTAATTGAGTTTGAATTTAATTTAGTTTGAGTTTAGTTAGTGAGTAGTTGAGTTGGAATGTAGGAGCTAAAGATGGGAGGTCGGTTGAGGTCCAATGGAAGATTGCCATGAATTCCATATTGGAATTTGTTTTATAAACTGGGAGTGAACTGAGGAGTTGAGATTGAGTACTGACCTTTTTTGAAAAGATGATGAAATTATATAAAAGATGTGTCAGGAAGATAACTCTTCCTGGGGTGTTTACAATGATTTGAAATAAAAGATTAGAAGCAAAAAGGTCGTTAAGAAAATTTCTTAAAAGAATTCACATGAGGGGCTTAAAAGTCTGGATGTAGATTGCTGGCAGTGGATATGGAAAGGAAACAAATGAGAAGAGACATTATAAAGAAAGAAGTTATAAAAATTTGTTAAAATAATGGTGTTTAAGGACTTGCATGCTGCTGCTGCTGCTAAGTCACTTCAGTCGTGTCCGACTCTGTGCGACCCCATCCCTGGAATTCTCCAGGCAAGAACACTGGAGTGGGTTGCCATTTCCTTCTCCAATGCATAAAAGTGAAAAGTGAAAGCATAAATGCATGGAATTCAGTGTTTACTGATTATTTAACACTCTAAAATTCTGGTCAGTACTAATGCCAGAAATAAAGAGGGTGCAAACCTGTTTTAATACGGTTTATTATTGTTATTACTTACATTTAAAATGTCATGTTGAAAATATATGTATGGGGCAAAGGTTTTACACTCTGGACTCCAAGGCCCTGTTGCAATATCTACTGCCACCTTCTGGCAGAGGAGAAGTGATGATAATCTCTTAGTTGCAAACCTACAAACTTAAGTCACAGTTACCATTATGCAGTCATCTAAATGTCAAGCAGCTGGATGATAACAATTGTTTCTGTTCTGTATTGCACACTCTAATTGTTGTGTTGCTATCAGATCAAGGGCCCCAGGAACTTGCCACTGGCTGGTTAAGCTTGGTGTCTTATCCCATTCTAATTCCGCTATTGCTGAGTGGTTTTAGGATTTCCTTAGGTTTGTTTCTTTCTAATCAATTTTTATTGGAGTATGGTTGATTTACAATGTGGTATTTAGGATTTCCTTAGGTTTATCCTGGTGGCTCAGTAGGTAAAGAGTCTGCCTGCAGTGCAGGAGACCTGGGTTCGATCTCTGGGTCGGGAAGATCCCCTGGAGAAGGAAATAGCAACCCACTCCACTGTTCTTGCCTGGAAAACTCCATGGACAGAGGAGCCTGGCAGGCTACAGTCCATTGGGTCGCCAAGAGCAGGACAGGACTGAGCAACTAAACCACAGTTTCCTCACTTCTAAGATTTGAAACAGCAAAACTTTTCTGGTTGCTTTTATAAGGTTATTGTAAGAAAGAATTGAGAAAAACATGTTGAAAGGTAAAGATGCTCTTATTTGTACCAGGCATCAGACTTGTCCTATGAAATGATATTTAGGTTTTTATTTAAATTTTAAAAGATTTTTATTCAATACTATAACATTTTTATTTTTGCCATATTGTACCAATATGCTTTAAAACCTAATGGAAGGATTCTACATTTAAATGACTATTGATATGTTAGTATTGATAATACTGGATCCACAGACATGGTCTTAAAATATTCATGCCCTTTGATCCAAATCTTTTCAGTTTGGAAATTTAAGGAAGTAATCACAAAATAGTGAAACACCTTTATTTACAAAACATGTATTACATCATTTATAATCACAAGAAATTGGAAATAATGTAAATATTTAATAAAATAGTAATTGTAAACAATGTTATAATTGTAGAACAAAATATTTTACAGTCATCAAAATGATATTCATGAATAACTTATACTTACATGGGAAAATTTTATTACTTGTTTGGAAAAATGCAGACGTGTTATGATTGCAAACTATATAAAATGAAATAAAATTTAAATAATTCATGCATATAAAGACTAGAAAGCAACATATCAAGGGTCATAATTGACTAGGAATATCATTTTGTTTTCTTTTTTATTGTGTTAAAATACACATAAAATTTTGTAAAATTATTATTATATTCTAGTCAACTCTTCTCCATGAATTACTAAAATCCCAGATGGATGCTTAACAAATATTATGTATTCAGTAAGTATTTATTTCTTTCTTCTACCTACCCAGTCCTGGGGGTGGTGAGAGATTTTTGTGTATTGCTTTATATTTTTATTCTTACCAACTTATGGGATAATATTTCCATTATTTGATATTCCCAGATAAGACCATGTACTCTGAGTCTGTGCCAGAATGTTCGCCATGAACACATAAGAATGTAAACAGGTGTGGCTGTTTGAGGCCAGAGTCATGGTGAGGTGTAGTTATCTTAGCATGATCAAGGTCTGGATCCTTGATCTGCAGTCGAGACCTGAGCTTTGATCTCACAGGATTAGCAACTCTTACTAAATGTTTTCCTCAGGAGTGAGCAGCATAGAGCCGTCTAAATCACACTCACACATGGGTTCGATCCCTGGTCAGGGACCCCAGATCCCGCATCCTGAGACACAGCTGAGACCATGTGCCATAACTGCTGAACCTGCCACTCTAGACCCTGTGAGCGGCAGCCGTGAAGCCCAAGCGCCTACAGTCTAGGCTCCACAGGAAGAGAAGCCCCATGGCAGTGAGAAGCCCGTGAGCTGCAACCAAGACCCAGCACAGCCACAAGTAAGCAAATAAATAAAAATGCAAAACATCACACCCACAAATAAACTGATAAGTAAATCTTGAGTTTTTAGTTTTATTGCAAAACTGGAACATATATGTTGACTCACTGGACTCACAGTTGTGGGGGGTGATGAATGAACTTAGAAAACTCCAGTGCCCCACGTGATTGAGCTACCTCCAAATGCCCTTTTCTTCTGTCGGGATATATCTAGTGAGAGAGATGACGACTGTATTAGAAATAGATGATTGTTCCTTCTTTTTTTAACTGAGCTGCGTGACTTGTGGGATCTTAGTTCCCCCACCAGGAATCGAACTTGTGCCCCATGCAGTGGAAGCATGAATTTCCTAGCCACTGCACTGCCAAGGAATTCCCATGATTGCTTCTTCTTGTGCTGAGAATCCTGATTTGTTTAGGATATACACTCCTCATTCCCCTGAAACCATGCATTTTAGGAGAGCTGGCATCAGTGCTAGCCTGAGAGGATGAATCTTGTTTGGCCTAATTTCCTTTTGTGGCTGCTATGTTCTTCATGCTAGTGACTGACTGAGGGAGAAGCATGTGGTTCCTCTCAGGCCAATGAGATGTGCTGAGTTTAGTTCGGTCGTTCAGTCGTGTCTGAATGTTTGCAACCCCATGGACTACAGCACGCCAGGCTTCCCTGTCCATCACCAGATCCCGGAACTTGCTCAAGCTCACATCCATCAAGTCAGTGATGCCATCCAACCATCTCATCCTCTGTCATCCCCTTCTCCTCCTGCCCTCAATCTTTCCCAGCATCAGGGTCTTTTCTAATAACTCAGTTCTTCACATCAGGTGGCCAAAGTGGTGGAGTTTCAGCTTCAGCATCAGTCCTTCCAGTGAATATTCAGGGTTGATTTCCTTTAGGATTGACTGGTTTGATCTCCTTGCAGTCCAATGGACTCTCAAGAGTCTTCTCCAACACCACATTTCAAAAGTATCAACCCTGAGACATGCTCAGAAGTTGACTAAGTGGGATTCCAAAAGATTTCTTAGCTATATTTATAAAACTTTTAGAAAATATGGAGGAAAAGCTTTATGATTTTAGATTTGGCAATGATTCCTTGGATAAAACACCAGTGCAAAAGTAACAAAAGAACAAAAATAGATAACTATACTACATCAAAATTTAAAATTTCTGTGTATCATTACATCCAATAGGGTTAGTATCCAGAATATAAAAGGAGCTACATACAATTTAACAACCACCAAAACCACAATTTTAAAATGGGCAAAAGGCACTTGAAAATATGCTCATCATCATTAATCATCAGACAAATGCAAATCAAAACCGCAGTAAGGTACCACCTCACCTTTGTCAGAATAGCTATTATCAAAAAGGCCATAGGGGTGGCCCAGTGGTTACGACTCTGCACTTCCACTGCAGGGGGTACAGTTTCCAGCCCTGACTGAGGATCTAAGATCCCGCATGCTGCATGACAAGGGCAAACAAGAAACAGTATTACTTAGTAAAACTATCCTTTAAAATAAAATAACTTTAAAAAACAAAAAGACCACAAGTAACAAACATTGGTGAGAATGTGGGGAGAAAGGAACCTTGTACACTGTTGGTGGGAATGTAAATTGGTACAGTCACTATGGAAAACAGCATGAAGGTGCCTTAAGAAACTAAAAATAGAACTACCATATGATCCAGCCATTCCACTGCTGAATATAAATCTGAAAAAATGAAAATACTAATCTAAAAAGATGCGTGCACCCCAACATTCGTAGCAGCATTACTTACAATAGCCAAGATATGGAAGCAATTTACATGTCCATCAACAGATTGATAGATAATAAAGATATAAGATATATACATACACACACACGCACACATATACATACAATGGAATACTACTCAGCCATAAAAAAGAACGAAATTTGTCATTTGCAAAAGCACCAATGGCCTTGGAGGATATTATGCTTGGTGAAATAAAGACAGACAGATACTGTATGACATTACTTACATGTGGAATCTAAAACATAAAACAAACGAGTGAATATAAAAACAAACAAAAAAAAGATTCACATATATAAGAGAATAAACCCCTGGTTACCAGTGGGAAGAGGGGAAGGGCACTATTGGGATAGGGGATAAAGAAGTACAAAGTACTAAATATAAAATAAATAAGCTACAAGGACATATTGTACAGTCCAGGGAACATAGGCAATATTTTATAATAAATATAACATGGAGTATAACCTCTAGGAATTATGAATCACTATGTTGCATACCTGAACCTTTTTTTAACTTTGGGGGGCTATGCTGAGTCTTTGTTACAGTGAGTGGGCTCTTCATTGTGGTGAGCGGGCTTCTCTAGTTGTAACAGGTGGGCTCAGAAGCAACTGAGGGCTTAGTTGCCCTGCAGCATGTGGGATCCTAGTTTCCCGACCAGGGATCAAACCCACGTCTCCTGAATAGGAAGGCAGATTCTTAACCACTGGGCCACCAGGGAAGTCCTCCCTGAAACTTATAAAATACTGTACAGCAACTAAACCTCAATTTTTAAAATATTTTTATAAATGGCCATAGGACTTGAACAGACATTTCTCCAAAGACAATATGGCCAGCAAACATTTGAAAAGGGAAGGAGGAGTTACTATTTAAAGAGTACAGAGTTTCAGTTTGGAAAGATGAAAAGAGTTCTGGAGATGAATGGTAATGATGTTTGCACAAAATGCCAGTGTATGTAATGCAACTGAACTTAAAAGTGGTTAAGATGGTGAATTTTATGTTGTATATATTTTGCCACAATTTTTAAAAAGAAAGAGAAGACCCAGGGATGAAACAGTCTCTTTTCTAAGTCCAGTTCTGTGGAGAGATGCCCGGAGCTGCTGAAGTCCCAGGAAGCATCTTGCAGCCGTGAGGGGACCACCCAACACTCTGAAAGGAGCAGAGCAACAGAGCCTGAGCTCTTTGATGACATGGTTAAGTCCCTGAATTAAGGAGCCTCGATACTGCTGTTCTTCCAGACTTCTTGTTTTATAAGACACTACATTATCCTTTTTGTTTAAGTCCTTCTGAGTTGGGTTTTCTGTTATTTGCAACTGAAACATCTCAACAGATACAGTAACATTGTGGTCTGTTAGCTAGCACACCATATTCCCCAGGCAGGGATAGGGCAACAATGACCAGCTTTCCTTGTCTAAACCCTCATGAAATATTAGAAACTTGTATTACCACAATATCGCCTCCTGACCCACTACAGTTTTCAAGATTTCTAGCTGTAAGATGCTAGGATTCCAGATGAATAGTTTCCCGCAACCTCCCACCCACCTATGGCTATTCCCTGAGGATGTCTGCAAGAAAAAATAGATAACCTCCGTTTTTACTTCTGTCGTCATATATGTGCAATCCCTCTTGTGTGAATGTTGTGATTATTGTACTTTCTTATATTAAGGCAGTATTACACAATAGGGATGAAGCTACATTCTTTTGCAGGTCCCCCAGGAAGGGTGAGGTCATTTCTGATGTTAGATAATGAAGAAAGAAGTCTGTATTCAGTCAGAAGGTTCAAGCCAAGAGGGCAATCCAAGATAAATCCTTAATGTGGTTTTGATGAATGAAGGGTCAAATGCCTAGGAACCAAAGGACATCATCAAGAAAGTGAAAGGGCAATCTACAGAACAGGAGAAAATAATTTGCAAGTCATATATCCAATATGGGTCTACTATCCAGAATAAATAAAGAACTTTTAAAGCTCAACAACAACAACAAAACAGTTCAAATAAAATGTGAGCAAAGACATTTCTTTGAAGATATGCAGATGGTCAACAGGCACATGAAAAGATACTCAAAATTACTGACTTTTAAGAAATGCAAATAAAAAGACAATGAAATGCCACTTCACACTTAATAATATGGCTATAATCAAAAAAACAAGTGTACGATGAAGTGAGGATGTGGAGAAACTAGAACCTTTATAGGTTGCTGGTAGGAATCTAAAATGGTGCATCTACTGTGGAAGACAGTTCGGAGGTTCCTCAAAAAGTTAAGCACTGAATTACCATAGTTACCATATGAGCCAGAAATTCCACTCCTAGGTATATACCCAAATAAATAAAAATAGATATTCAAATACTCGTTTACACATGATCACAGCAGCACTATTAAATAGCTCAAAAGTAGAAACAATCCAAATGTCTATCAATTGATGTATTGATAAACAAATTATAAGGAGTTCCTTGGTGGTCTAGAAGTTAGGATTTAGAGCTTTCACTGCCATGGCCCGGGTTCAATCCCTGGTGGGGGAACTATAACCCATGAGCTGTACAGCATGACCAAAAAAAAAAATATATATATATATATATATATATATATATAGTATATATATGCAAGGGAATATAACTCAGCCTTAAAAAGCAATGAAGTGTACTATATGCCACAATATGAATGAATCTTGAAAACATGCTAAGTGAAAGAAGCCACACACAAAAGACCACATGTGATGCCACTAATATTAACTATCCAGAGCAGGTAAATCTACAGCGTTAGAAAGCAGACTGGTGGTTGTCAAGGACTGAAAGCAGGGGGATAGAGGGATGCTTGCCTAATGGGTACAGTGCTTTGGGGGTTTTTTGGCCATATTGCATGGCTTGGGGGATCTTAGTTCCCCAACCAGGGATCAAGCCTGTCCCTCCTTGCAGTGGACTCCTAACTACTGGACAGCCAGGGAATTCCCAGGTCCAAAGTGTTTTGAGAGGGGATGAAAATGTTTTGGAACTAGATAGGGGATGATGAAAAAGTTTGGGGGTGATGAAAAACTTATGGTTCTACAACACCGTAAATAAACTAGAAGTCACTGAATTGTTCACTTTAAAATGATTAGTTTTATGTGATTTCAATTTTACCTCAAAAAATAAAATAATGAAACAAATCAAACCAGGATGCCTAGGAAGCTCCTTCTGGGCATTAAATGAGGATGGCTTCTTCCATGGGGATAAAAGTGAGAAGCTAGAAGGGGAGGAGACAAGGCCGCTTTGGGCCAACTCTTGGAGCTAGAGAGAGAATGTCTTGAAAGAGCAGACAGAATGGGAAGAGGTTAGCTGTGCTAAATGTGGAAATATCTTTGTAAAACAGACTGCTTATAGTGCTACAAGTTTCTGTATTTATTTTCCACAGTTTCAAGTAAAGTTATTTGTACAATTTGGAAAACTTAGACTGTGAGTTTCTTGAAGAGCAAAAACTGTCATACCTTTGAACCCTTTTGGCCTGGTATGCAGAGGGCTCTAGAAAGGCTGATTTGATGAAATTAGAGCAGGAGGTTTTGGTTACAAAATGGTTGTCTGAGGAGGCCTTACAAATAGCTGTGAAAAGAAGAGAAGCGAAAAGTAAAGGAGAAAAGGAAAGATATTCCCATTTGAATGCAGATTCCAAAGAATAGCCAGGAGAGATAAGAAAGACTTCCTCAGCAATCAATGCAAAGAAATAGAAGAAAACAACAGAATGGGAAAGACTAGAGATCTCTTCAAGAAAATTAGAGATACCAAGGGAATATTTCACGCAAAGATGGGTTCGATAAAGGACCAAAATGGTATGAACCTAACAGAAGCAGAAGATATTAAGAAGAGGTGGCAAGAATACACAGAAGAACTGTACAAAAAAGATCTTCATGACCCAGATAATCACAATGGTGTGATCACTCACCTAGAGCCAGACTTCCTGGAATGTGAAGTCAAGTGGGCCTTAGAAAGCATCACTACGAACAAAGCTAGTGGATGTGATGGAATTCCAGTTGAGCTATTTCAAATCCTAAAAGATGATGCTGTGAAACTGCTGCACTCAATATGCCAGCAAATTTGGAAAACTCAGCAATGGCCACAGGACTGGAAAAGGTAAGTTTTCATTCCAATCCCTAAGAAAGGCAATCCCAAAGAATGCTCAAACCACCACACCAATTGCATTCATATCACACACTAGTAAAGTAATGCTCAAAATTCTCCAAGCCAGCCTTCAGCAATACGTGAACCATGAACTTCCAGATGTTCAAGCTGGTTTTAAAAAAGGCAGAGGAACCAGAGATCAAATTGCCAATATCCGCTGGATCATCGATAAAGCAAGAAAGTTCCAGAAAAACATCTATTTCTGCTTTATTGACTATGCCAAAGCCTTCAACTGTGTGGATCACAGTAAACTGTGGAAAATTCTGAAAGAGATGGGAATACCAGACCACCTGACCTGCCTCTTGAGAAACCTGTATGCAGGTCAGGAAGTAACAGTTAGAACTGGACATGGAACAACAGACTGGTTCCAAATAGGAAAAGGAGTACGTCAAGCTGTATATTGTCACCCTGCTTATTTAACTTATATGCAGAGTACATCATGAGAAACGCTGGACTGGAAGAAGCACAAACTGGAATCAAGATTGCTGGGAGAAATATCAATAACCTCAGATATGCAGATGACACCACCCTTATGGCAGAGAGTGAAGAGGAACTAAAAAGCCTCTTGATGAAAGTGAAAGAGGAGAGTGAAAAAGTTGGCTTAAAGCTTAACATTCAGAAAACTAAGATCATGGCATCTGGTCCCCATCACCTCATGGGAAATAGATGGGCAGACAGTGGAAACAGTGTCAGACTTTATTTTGGGGGGCTCCAAAATCACTGCAAATGGTGACTGCAGCCATGAAAGTAAAAGACGCTTACTCCTTGGAAGGAAAGTTATGACCCACCTAGATAGCATATTAAAAAGCAGAGACATTACTTTGCCAACAAAAGTCCATCTGGTCAAGGCTATGGTTTTTCCAGTGGTCATGTATGGATGTGAGAGTTGGACTGTGAAGAAAGCTGAGCACCAAAAAATTGATGCTTTTGAACTGTGGTGTTGGAGAAGACTCTTGAGAGTCCCTTGGACTGCAAGGAGATCCAACCAGTCCATCCTAAAGGAGATCAGTCCTGGGTGTTCATTGGAAGGACTGATGCTGAAGCTGAAACTCCAGTACTTTGGCCACCTGATGCGAAGGGTTGACTCATTGGAAAAGACCCTGATGCTGGGAGGGACTGGGGGCAGGAAGAGAAGGGGACAAGAGAGGATGAGATGGCTGGATGGCATCACCGACTCGATGGGCATGGGTTTGAGTAAACTCCGGGAGTTGGTGATGGACAGGGAGGCCTAGCGTGCTGCAGTTCATGGGGTCGCAGAGTCAGACACGACTGAGTGACTGAACTGAACTGTGTAGGAGCATAAAAATGGGAACAGCACACTTTTTTTTGGGAATATCTTTGTTGTGGCAGCAGTAAACAATTGCAGATCACAAGGGAAAGTGAGACCCTGAAATTCAACTGGAAGGAAAAGAGGAGTAAAATTTTCCATGATTAAATCAATATTTGCTTTCTTAAAAGAGGTGGTAATCCCTTATATTGATAGTATATAAGATAGTACATATCTTACTGCGGTAGGCAAACTCTATCAGGAAGCAGGAATCCCTTCACAAATGATAGAAAACCAAACTCAGTCAGTTTAATAATAAGGGGGATTTACATACACAATGCCCAGAGGTAGGGACAACTCAAAGCCCAACCCTAAGTACTGGTTTCCTTTGTACACTGCCTTCTTTGAAGAGCTGGCTCTCCTTGCATTTCCAGACTGGTAGCCTAAAGTTCCTGGGATAGCTTACCTTCTTACACCCAGCAGGAAGAAGCCAACACAGTTCTCCCATCAGCATTTTCAGGAAAAATGTTGTTTGGACTCGTTCTGATACCTGCCCACACCCAAACCAATCACTGTAGCCTATGGGAGGAAACATTTCCAGACTTTGCCTAGGTTGTATGTTTTGTCCCTGGATTCAGGGCGGGATCAGTCTCCCCAGAACCTTGGGACTCGAAAATGTAATTCTTGCCTTGAGAACTCCATGAACAGTATGAAAAGGCAAAAAAGATATGACACCAAAAGACAAACCCTGCCCCGCCCCAAGGTCGGTAGGTGTCCAATACACTACTGGAGAAGAGTGGAGACATAGCTCCAGGAGCATGAAGAGGCTGAGCCAAGCAGAAACAGCGCCCAGTTGTGGCTGTGTCTGGTGGTGAAGGTAAAATCTGATGCTGTAAAGAACAGTACTGCATAGGAACCTGGTCCATAAATCAAGGTAAATTGGAAATGGTCAAACAGGAGATGGCAAGAGCAAGTTTAATTCAGATGACCTTTATATCTACTACTGTGGGCAAGAATCTCTTAGAAGAAATGGAGTAGCCCTCACAGTCAACAAAAGGGTCTGAAATGCAGTGCTTGGGTGCAAACTCAAAAATGACAGAATGATCTCATTTTGTTTCCAAGGCAAACCATTTAACACACTAATCCAAGTCTATGCCCCAACCACAAATGCTGAAGGAGACAAAGTTGAACAGTCCTATGAAGACCAACAAGACTTCTAGAACTAAGACCAAAAGAAAAGATGTCCTTTTCATCATAGGGGACTGGAATGCAAAAGTAGGAAGTCAAGAGATACCTAGAGTAAACAGGCAAGTTTGGCCTTGGAGTACAAAATAAAGCAGGCAATGGTTAACAGAGTTTTGACAAGAGAATGCACTGGTCAGGGCAAGTACCTTTTCCAACAACACAAGAGACACCTCTACAGGTGGACATCACCAGATGGTGATGTCCAAAATACCAAAATCAGGTTGATTATATTCTTTGCAGCCAAAGATGGAGAAGCTCTACATAGTCAGCAAAAACAAGACCGGGAGCTGACTGTGGCTCAGATTGTGAGTTCCTTATTGCAAAATTCAGACTTAAATTGAAAGAAGTTGGGAAAACTGCTAGGCCACTCAGGTATAACCTATATCAAATCCCTTATGATTACACAGTGGAAGTAACAAATAGATCAAGGGATTAGACCTGATAGAGTGCCTGAAGAACTATGGACAGAGGTTCATAACGTACAAGAGGCAGTGATCAAAACCATCCCCAAGAGAAAGAAATGCAAAAGGGCAAAATGGTTGTCATGATGAAGCCTTACAAATAGCTGGAAAAAAAGAGAATCAAAAGGCAGAGGAGAAAAGGAAAGATATACCCATTTGAATGCAGAGTTCCAAAGAATAACAAGAAAAGATAACAAAGCCTTCTTAAGTGAACAATGCAAATAGAGGAAAACAATAGAATTGGAAAGACTAGAGATCTCTTCAAGAAAATTAGAGATACCAAGGGAACATTTTGTGCAAAGATGGCCACTATAAAGGACAGAAACGGTATGGACCTAAGGAGCAGAAGATATTAAGAAGAGATGGCAAGAATACACAGAAGAACTATACAAAAAATAATCTTCATGACCCAGATAATCACGATGGTGTGATCACTCATCTAGAGCCAGACATCCTGGCATGCGAAGTCAAGTGGGCCTTAGGAAGCATCACTACGAACAAAGCTAGTGAAGGTGATGGAATTCAAATTGAGCTATTTCAAATCCTAAAAGATGACGCTGTTAAAGTGCTGTACTCAATATGCCAGCAGATTTCGAAAACTCAGCAGTGTCCAACAGGACTGAAAAAGGTCAGTTTTCATTACAGTGTCAAAGAAGGGCAACGCCAAAGAATGTTCAAACTATCATCAGTTATGCTCATCTCACATACTAGCAAGGTCATGCTTAAAGTCCTTCAAGCTAGGCATCAACAGTATGTGAACTGTGAACTTCCAGATGTACAAGCTGGATTTAGAAAAGACACAGAAAGCAGAGATCAAATTCCCAACATCCATTGGATCATCAAAAAAAAGCAAGAGAATTCCAGAAAAGCATTTACTTCTTCTTCATTGACTAAGCTAAAGCCTTTGACTGTGTGGATCACTGCAAACTATGGAAAATTCTGAAAGAGATGGGAGTACCAGACCACCTTACCTGTTTCTTGAGGAACCTGTATGCAGTTTAAGAAGCAACAGTTAAAACCAGATGTGGAACAATGGACTGGTTTCAAATTGGGAAATGAGTAGGTCAAGGCTGTATATTGTCACCTTGCTTATTTAACTTATATGCAGAGTATGTCACACAAAATGCCAGGCTGGATGAAGCATAAGCTGGAATCAAGATCATCAGGAGAAATAGCAATAATCTCAGATATGCAGATGACACCACCCTAATGGTAGACACCAAAGAGGAACTAAAGAGCTTATTGATGAAGGTGAAAGAGGAGAGTGAAAAGCATGGCTTAAAACTCAACATACAAAAAACGAAGATCATGGCATCCAGTCCCATTACTTCATGGAAAATAGATGGGGAAACAATGGAAACAGTGACAGACTTCATTTGGGGAGGCTCCAAAATCACTTTAGAAGGTGACTGCAGTCATGAAATTAAAAGACCTTTGCTCCTTGGAAGAAAAGATATGACACACCTAGACAGTGTATTAAAAAGCAGAGACATCCCTTTGCTGACAAAGTTCTGTCTAATGAAAACTATAGTTTTTCCAGTAGTCATGTATGGATGTGAGAATTGGACTATAAAGAAAGCTGAGCACCGAAGAATTGATGCTTTTGAACTGTGGTGTTGGAGAAGACTCTTGAGAGTCCCTTGGACTGCAAGGAGATCAAACCAGTCAATCCATAAGGAAATCAACCCTGAATATTCAATGGAAGGACTGAGGCTGAAGCTGAAGCTCCAATACTTTGGCCACCTGATGTGAAGAACTGACTCATTGGAGAAGACCCTGATGCTGGGAAAGATTGAGAGCAGGAGGAGAAGGGGACAACAGAGGATGAGATGGTTGGTTGGCATCCCCGACTCAATGGACATGAGTTTGAGTAAACTCCAGGAGTTGGTGATGGACAGGGAGGCCTGGTGTGCTGCAGTACGTGGGACTGCAAAGAGTTGGACATGAATGAGTGACTGAACTGAACTGATAGGCAACATAGCTGCAGATTTACTTATTTCTGCACAAAGTATTGCTTAGTTGATAGGCCATTTGGCTTTTTTTTTAATTGCAATGATAATTTAAACAATCCTTCTAAATCTCTATTCTAATCCACAACCCTGTGGTTCAGGAAAAACAAATTTAAGTGTGATGTTGAGGAATGAATTAGGGTCATGTTAAGCAGATTTCCTTTAGCAGCATATATATTCTTGCTGTATTTTGCATGATGTATTTGTAGAATTGGGCTTCCCCGGTGGCTCAGTGGCAAAGAATCAGCCTGCCAACACAAGAAATGAGGGTTAGATCCCCTGGAGAAGGAAATGGCAACCCACTCCAGTATTCTTGCCTGGGAAATCTCATGAACAGAGGAGACTGGCAGGCTACAGTCCATGAAGTCACAAAGAATCGGACACAACTTAGCGACTGAACAACAATTTGTGGAGTCAGCTTTTAGAACTCCCGTTTGTAGTATGATAGTCACTAGAAATGTGGTTCTAAAGCCAAAAGATAGAGATTTCATGGGAATGCAGAAGAGAAATAAATATAGCTCTATTAGTAAATATTGTTTGAGTATACTCCATCTGGAGCTTCCCTTGTAGCTCAGATGGTAAAGAATCCTCCTGCAATGCAGGAGACCCCGGTTCAATTTCTGGGTTGGGAAGATCCTCTGGAGAAGGGATAAGCTACTCACTCCTGTATTCTTGGACTTCCTGGTGGCTCAGCTAGTAAAGAATCCGCCTACAGTGCAGGAGACCTGGGTTCGATCCCTGGGTTGGGAAGATACCCCTGGAGAAGGGACCGGCTACCCACTCCAGTATCCTGGCCTGGAGAATTCCAGGGACTGCATAGTTGGAGATCACAAAGAGTTGGACACGACTGAGCAACTTTCACACACGTTCCATGTACTGGGAATTATACCAGGCACTAGAGATTCATGGATGAATAAGGAAGGTATTTTGTCTCACCCAGTTCAGTCCCTGGTCATCTTTTCACCAGACCATCACGTTTGTACTTTGACTAGACCCCTCCCTGCAGTCTTGCCCCTCTTTAAGCCCTCAGCCACCCTGCAGCACAGAGTACTGCCTAATGCTCAAGTGTAACTCGAACCTGCGTGAAGTCCAAATTCTTGGGTCTCACAGCCAATAATGTCAAGACACTCCTCTCTTTGTCCTCTGTCACTCTTTACCTTGATGTTTATGTTCTAACTGGATCCCATCCCTTGCGCTTTCTGCACGTGTCACATTAATTTATACCTCTGAGCCGTTGCTCAGGGTTGCCTTTCTCAGCATCTTCTTCCAGTCGGTTTTGTTCTTTCCTCAAGGTTCAGCTCACTACTTCCACGAAGACTTTGCTGTGTGCTGGGTCGTCTCCGTCCTCCGCCACGTCTGGGCATTCTTCTAGCCCTGTACCTAGCGTATTATAGTAAAACTATGGGTATGTTTCTTCCCTCCCACCATTGGCTCCTTGATGGGAGAGACTGTGTGCTGTTCATCTTTGTGCTCCCGGCATTCAGCACCATCCCTGGCCTGTAGTTGACCCTCAATTATTGCTTATTGAATAAAATAGAGGTGGATTTGAGACAGGCTGGGACCTGGGACTCTTTGCTGCAGGGTTGCGCCTAGACACACCTCTCCATGAGCCACAAAATACAGAGAAAGTGGATGGGACTGAAACAATTGTGTGCATTCACAGTTGGGGCAAATTATGGACAAAAGATACAAAGAGACCAAAAATAAATAAGTAAGTAAACCCAGCTGCCACTTTTGGAGAGCATGGAGCAAAACCAGGACATTTTAAGGAAAATGGACCGTAAGGGGGACCTAAAGCAGGAAACTGAGCGTGCCCACTGCATTCAACACTGCCAGGGGCGGGCAAACCACCTAAGCCACCCCTCTGGCCTGACTCCTGGCCATACCCCTGTGCTGTGCTGGGCTTGGTCGCTCAAGCATGCCTGACTCTTCGCGAGCCCCTGACTGCAGCCCGCCAGGCTCCTCTGTCCATGGGGATTCTCCAGACAAGAATACTGGAGTGGGTGGCCATGCCCTCCTCCAGGGGATCTTCCAAACCCAGGGCTCAAACCTAGGCCTCCCACATCGCAGGTGGCTTCTGAGTCACCAGGCAAGCCCAGGAATACTGGAGTGGGTAGCCTATCCCTTCTCCAGGGGTCTTCCTGACCCAGGAATTGAACTGAGGTCTCCAGCATTGCAGGCAGATACTTTACCAGCTGAGCTACCTGGGAGGCCGAGACACACCCCTACCCTCACTCTATACAAGGTACAAGCGCACCAATCCCTGCTCAACCAGCGAGCAAGCAACGGAATCTCTTTTTTGTTCTCGTTCCGTTTGGCTGCAGCAGGGGGCCCCAGTAAAGCCTTGCCTGAATTTCTTGTCTGGCCTCTAGTCAATTTTTATTGGTTCGGGAAGGCCAAGAACATTGGTCGTTTATCAGACTGATCATCTTAAAACTATTACATTTTAAATTTTACATTTGCTAAATGAAATTAAACTTTGCAAGTAACATTTTATAGGAACTAATAAAACCTACCAGACTCTAGACAAGAATTTTTACATAGCTGAGCATTATATAAATTCACTATGATTTTCTTCTGTTGAAAAGTCAGATATACTGTTTCTACATAATAAGATAACAAGCATAATTAATGTTGGAGATACCTTTCCTACCAAACATAAATGTTATCCTGTAAGAAAATCTCTTCAGTTTCATTGCAAACCCTAAGATCTATAATAATACAAATACTACTTTATTCTTTCTATGATTCCACGAAAATAATAAGTAAGTTCAGCACTATTGTCATTTTCCAAATGAGGATAATTCAGACGTAGGCCCCACAAGGCTGTTCACAGATGACAAATCATTTTGAAAGGAAACTTGAGTGGACAAATGGAATTTATCTGCCCAATATGCCTACCTTTGGGAACCACCCATTCTCTCCTCCTTATGGTCCAGGTGGGAGTGCAATCACTGAACCTCACCCCCTAAGGGATGCCTTTGGATTAACTTATTCACGTGGCAACAGTGACCGATTCAGAGCTGAGTTCACAGCTCAACCAGGGAGAGCCACAGCCCTGCCAATGACTACCCATTCCTAGGAGGCAGAGAAGCTGGAAGCACGTGACACTGAGGGGGTCAGTGGCTAACAAACTGAATTGCTATCACGTGCAATGAAAAACTTTTGTCTAATACAACAACCTAGAGTATTCCCAAAGACGATATAGTCAGCAAAACAACCTTCTACATTTTATAACTGCACACAACTGACCTTCCACACTTAATAACCATAACAACATTAAAATACTTCATAACTGTAAGCAAGACAACTTTACATAACATCTTAACTATAAACACATCCAGGCTTCTGGACTTTATAACTGTAAACAAACTCTTGCAACATTTTATAACTGTAAGCAAAACACCTCTTATAATATTTTATAACTTTAATCACAAGTTTAACAGGAAAGATCTGCCACTTATTTGACATTTTGCACACATATAAAGGCTTGAAAAATCCTGGCCTATTTATCAGTTAGTGAACAGTTTCAGATGCTAAAATTTTAATTATTTGATTATTTAGGGTTTTTTAGCACACAATAGCTCAATATACATCTCAATCGCTATCATTTATGTCATAAGCACAATTTTACACAATAGCTGTAATTGATTCTGGAATTTAAATAATTCACCAATTATTTTAAAACACCCAGAAAATCCAAAGAAAGATTCAAACTATAAATTTTAAGGAATTTTTAGTGACTGATCAAATTACAAAACTGAATAAAAGTAACTACATCTTTTAAAACATATATTAACATGTCCTAATCTTTTTTTCCTTTTGATTTACTAATAAAACAAGAATGTGACTTTTTAAAAATTAAATTATTACTTTTACTTTTTTTTCTGATATGGCTGTGACTTCGCTAGGATAAGGAGGCTATTTTGACCAGAAAGTTCACAAAATATTTAGTCTGTACACAAATGGTCTTAAAATTGAGAAAGTTATTTATATATATACATATATATATATATATATGGTGGTGGTTTAGTCTGACTCTTGCGAGCTCCTCTGTCCATGGAATTCTCCAGGCAAGAATACTGGAGTGGGTTGCCATTTTCTTCTCCAGGGGATCTTCCCAACTCAGGGATCAAACCCAGGTCTCCTGCATTGCAGGCAGACTCTCCACCGACTGAGCTACAAGGGAAGATCCCTATATATATATACACACACACACACATACATATTATTTATTTTTGGTCACAGCACATGGCTTTGGGATCTTGTGGGAGGGCCAGGGTTTGAACAGGGAAAGCACTGAGCCCTAGCAGCAAGCATCTAGCCAGCTTGAGAAGCAGGAAATAACTTCCACCCCCCGCCCCTCAGCACGCAGCCCCCTAGTAGCGCCCTAGGCCTGACTCCGAGGGCTGTCCTGATCGCTCCATCGTGGCACTGTCTACCGCTGCAGCAACAACTCCAGGCGGTGGTCGCCACTGGCCTCCAACCCATACTCTGGGGCCTGGGGTTCAGATCCCCCAGCACTCACCGTCTGAAATAAACTTTCTTTACTTTGCATGACAGGAACAAGACAGTGACCTACTTATCTTTCCTCCTCCTCCTCATTTTTTAGAAAATATCTTTTGTCTCCTGCCCCTTCCCTTTCTCGTTTTGGTCACTTCTGATCCCCTTTTCCTCCTCTCTCTGGGATGGAGAAGGGAGTGAAACTGGGGAACTGAGGAAGGAGGTTTTCCATTCAATCATATTAAAGACCCTGGGGGAGAGTAAAGCTCAGAGCCTGTAAGGAAACCTTTTTGCTTTTATTTGGTTCTAGCTTCTCATATTTGAAAACACTGCAGTATTCCTGAGTTGGCCTTGTGGAGGATGTTTCTAAGCATGGGTGAGACGGGAAGGAAAGATCTCAGGCCCCAGGTGGGAGTTGCGTTGTTAGTAACTGAGCAGAGATGTAGTGAAGATGCAGTGTCTCCGTGCCTCTGGACGTCTTCCAAGGCCTGTTTCCCTTCACTCCGCCTCTTACATAGCTTTCCCCCATAGCGGGGAAGACCCTGGACCCCAGAGTCCTCCAGAGAATCTTCACTGGTAGCCTGTACCTCTGGCTCTGCTGGGATCTCGTTGGAGGAAGGACAAGTTTCTGGTGCTCACGCTGATCCACACACAAGCATTTTCCCCTTGACTTTCAGATGGCCTCAGCCCCAGTCACTTAGTCCCCCTACACCTCGTCCTTTAATTAATGATAGTTCCGTCGTGATAGTTGCTCTAGGAAGGTTTCGATCGATTTCCCTGCCCTCTTGCCTTTTAAATTATATGGAATCCAAAGTGTATACGAGGTTTGGGGAGGGGCCGAAGAAAACAGTACCAGTGGCAGGTACTCTAGTCCAGTCTCCACTGTCAGCTTCCTCCAAGTCTCCTCCTACTCCACCTGTATTCTGGTCAACCCAGCTTTTGGGCAGAGGTTTGCCGCACCGGGGGCTTCCCTGGTGGCTCAGACTGTAAAGAATCCACCTGCAATGCAGGAGACCTGGGTTCCAACCCTGGGTTGGGAAGATCCCCTGGAGAAGGGAATGGCAACCCACTCCAATGTTCTGGCCTGGAGAATTCCATGGACAGAGGAGCCTGGTGGGCTACAGTCCATGGGGTTGCAAAGAGTCGGATACAGTTGAGCAACTTTCACTTTGTCTTTCCTGGGGAAATAACTGAGCAAATGGAGAGCGATCTCAAGATAGTGTAGACCAAAGGAGGGAAGTGAAGAGGAGTCAAGCAATAGGGAGGGGTTTTGTCTCCTTTCCCAGGGTGAGCCTTTAGTGTGATGCACTGAGTACCATGCCTTTTCTACTTCCCTATGAGTAGGTATGTGCTTTATCCCCACTGACCAGTCCGTTTTATTCCCCACCTCCTGTCAGTCTTATTTCTTTTCTCCTTTGTTAGTCATTTTAGTTTGGTCCCTCCAGGCTTATCCCCAAACCCACCCATGACGCAACCAGTGGTTTCATCCTTGTACCACTGCCGGTAGCACCACAGAAAGTGAAGTGCGTCACTCAGCCCTGTCCAACTCTTTGCAACCCCGTGGACTGTAGCGCAGCAGGCTCCTCTGTCCATGGGATTCTCCAGGCCAGAATACTGGAGTAGGTTGTCATCTCCTTCTCCAGGGGGTCTTCCCGACCCAGAGATTGAACCTGGATCTCCTGCATTGCAGGCAGATGCTTTACCAACTAAGCACCAGGGAAGACCTGGCACCAGAGAAAGAAAGAAAGTGAAGTCGCTCAGTCGTGTCCAACTCTTTGCGACTCCATAGACTGCAGCCCACCAGGCTCCCCTGTCCATGGGATTCTCCAGGCCAGAATACTGGAGTGGGTTGTCATTTCCTTCTCCAGGGGACCTACCTGACCCAGGGGTTGAACCCAGCTCTCCTGCATTGCAGGCAGATTCTATACCATCTGAGTTCTGAGAAAATTGAAGGAAATCGATAGGAGAAGCCACATTGCCCTAGGATGGAGCTTTTCAGCCCTCCTGGACTACAGACTCGTGCAGAAGGAAATGGCAGCCCACTCCAGTGTTCTTGCCTGGAGAATTCCATGGACAGAGGAGTCTGGCGGGCTGCTGTCCGTGGGGTCAGCAAAGAGTTGGACGCAACTGAGTGACTAACACACTGGACTGCAGACTGCCTCCTGTCCCAGAGCAGCTGAGAGACCCATGAAGCTGAGTTTCTGAAGGACCCAGCTTAGGGTCTTCCACTGGGTGTCAGTTCCCTTCCACTCCAGGGGCAGCCTTACAGCCAGGGGCCCTGAGACACGTACATGTTCGGCTTCCTTCCCTTGCACCCCCTGGCTCCCAAAGCAGCCGGTATGCTTGCAAGTAGAAGAACTAGGATGGCTCTCTCAAATTTCCTAGAAATGAACATCTCTGTGACGCTTTCTATGTGGAGCAGGAGTAGAGAGATTTCATTGCCCTGGGGCCGGGATTCTCCACCCCTGTCTCCCCTCTCCCTCCTGCTAGGAACAGCACTGGCCTTAGTTCTGGGCCTGACTGCTGCCTGCCTTCTCCTCCCTGCTTTCCTCTGAGCGCTGCTGGGCTTGGCGAATCTTAGTGTTTATTTCCCAGCTCTTCATTTTTTTTTTCTCTCGGCTCAGTTTTTTTGGGGGGGAGGAGGGTGAGGGGTGGGTATTGTGTTCTTTTTTTTTTTCTACTAGGTCAGCATTTGCCTCCGCACCCCCTGACCCCCCTTCCTCTCTCAACATAACAATTATAATGGAATGTGATTGCTGATTTACTATAAGTAAAAAAGTTAAAAAAAAAGAAAGTAAATTAAATGAATGACAATAATAACCGGAAAAGAAATAATGAAAATTTTTTTCTATTGAACTTTCTATGTGTTTGTCAATTAAAATTTTTTTTAATTAAATAAAAAGTAAAGTGAAAGTGAAAGTCAGTCAGTGGGGTTTGACTCTTTATGACCCTGTGGACTGTAGCCCTCCAGGCTCCTCTGTCCATGGAATTCTCCAGGCAAGAGTACTGGAGTGGGTTGCCATTCCCTTCTCCAGGGGATCTTCCTGACCCAGGAAGCTATTAGAACTCTTGACATTAGCTGCAGCAAGACGAGAATTTAGAGCAGGAAAAGGGCTTTCACTGCCGGAGCCCAGGTTCAGTCCCTGGTTGGGAAGCTGAGATCCCAAGTGGCATAGCCAAAAACAGAAATAAGAGGAAGACACATTCTCTCTCTCTCTGCATTCACAAGCCGAGGAAGAACCGTGTGACGACATGTCAGACAGCCATCTACAAGCCAGCAAGAGCGCTCTCACCAAGACCACACTGGGGGTGTACCTCAGTGGGGCTTTCCGGCTAGCAGTGAATTGGAAGATTTCCCAGTTAAAAAGTTGTCTCCAGTCACACATGGACTCAGCTATATGCACTCACTTCAAGAGTAAGTTCTCTATGAGAAATGAATTTCTGTTGCACAAGACACCCAACTACGGTATTTGGTTATGACACTCAACAGACGAATACATTGGTCCTTGTGGTGAGCTGCACCTTGCTCCATCGGGAATAGCTGAAGATGTGTCTGTAATCAAGTGAAAGCCACTCAGTCGTGTCCGACTCTTTGCGACCCCATGGACTGTACAGTCCTTGGAATTCTCCAGGCCAGAATACTGCAGTGGGTAGCCTTTCTCTTCTCCAGGGGATCTTCCTGACCTAGGAATCAAACCGGGGTCTCCTGCCTTGCAGGCGGATTCTTTACCATCTGAGCTATCATGGAAGCCCTGTAATCAAGGAGGATATTTAATCCATGGCAAGCAGACGAAGAACTTTGGGGGCCCAGACTGGAGAGGCTGTGAGCTTGGTTAAGGGTCTCCAGGGAGAAGAGAGACTGTGAGGCCAACTCCTGTGCTTTGACACCACTTTTCCTTTCACCCCCAATCAATGACCAGTTCGGCTGTGTGTGTGAACATGTGCACGCTCATGGATATTTTTATTATGATTCCAAGTATCTTTAGAATTAAGACTTTGATAGATGAAAGTAAGAGAATAACAAAAGGGGAGGGATTAAAGACAACCATAAATAGTGATCAGAGAAAGAGGCATTGAGAAAGAAAAAGGAGGAACTCAGAAGATAGGACTAAATGGGGGAGGAAACGCTGATTAGTGGCAGGAGCCCCCTGCATTCACACCAACTGGCAACATGAGCAGTGACTAGAGTCAGCAGGGTCAAGAAACGTATAAAAAAATTAGTTACTCCAGGGCTTCCCTCGTGGCTCAGCGGTAAAGAACCCACCTGCCAATGCAGGAGACACGGGTTTGATCCCTGATCCCGCAAGATCCCACGTGCCGCAGAGCGGCTAAGCCCACGGGCTGCAACCCCTGAGCCTGTGCTCGAGAGTCCGGGAGTCACGACAACTGAAGCCTGCGTGGCCTAGAGACCGCGCTCCGCAATGAGAGAAAAGCCCGAACCACAGCAAAGACCCAGCACAGCCGAAAAGAAGTAAATAAAAAACCGGTTTTCAAAAAGTCATTACATTTATCATCGTTGGGAGAAGTTGTTTGAATGCATAGAGGAACTCATACGCATTCACCCAGTTGTTCGTTGCAAATTCTTTGAGTCAAAGTGTTTAAAAGTATGTGCATATTTAAAAATACACGTATATTTCAGCTTAGAGGAAAAGCTACATCCAATACTCCACTAAGCAGGTAATGTAACGTGTTGTCAGATAAGAGTATAGTTCATACCCATTAAGTGATCTGTTGAACAAATATTCTTTCTTTAGTAATATTAAAGTTTTATTCAAGGGATAGACACCTACAGAATCTTAAAACGAAAATGGCAGAGGTTTAGGTCTGACTCTAATTAATTTTAACTAACCACTAGGGAAAAAATTATGAAGGGTATACAAAGAACAAAATATGGACATTTTCCACAGTTATGAAATTGAATAAATACTCTTTAATAGAGACTTGGGCCAACCAAAGTGCTAGGTGGTATGAATATAGAAGTGAAAGCACAAGGTCACTGTCCACAAGGAACTGATGATTTAGTGGGGAAATAGACACACATAAATATAATACAACCACTATTTCAAAGGAAAGATGGACAAATTCTGTAATGGATATTTATTCATTTTGGTTCCCAGCTTCTAAATACCCTTCCTACTTGGAAGCAATCTTAAGACCAGTGAGAGGCAGGGCTTCACTGCCAAATATGGAACCTAAAGAGGGCCCTGCCGTTGTCTCCTGGCCATGAAATCACGGGCATATGATTACGTGCTGGGGCTCTGACTCTTGAGGGAATGACCCAAAGTCTCTGGGTCACATAGAGATAGATATTCAAGGTAGCCCCTGCAGAGGCAGGAGTCCAGTGGCTCAGGGAGGCTGTCCACGGAGGTGGACTCCACCAGTCTAGTGGCGAGTGTTCTGCAGCTATATGATCGCAGTGGTAACTCCAAAAGACCATTCCTATAGGAGGAACTGAGCTATGCTTCCTTGGCCTTGGTATTACCCTGAGCCTGGCTCTGCAGCAGCATTCCAGCATATTCTGTGAGCCACCTTGATAGAATAGCTACTTGACAATAAAAAGGTACAAACTACTCTTATATACAATATAGATGAATCTCAAAAACATATGCTAGATGAAAAAAACATCAGAACAAAAGAGTGCATACTGTGTTATTCCACTTATGCAAAGAACTAAACTAGGCAGAACTCACCTACAGAGACAGAAATCAGACAGAAGGTGGGGATGAGGGAGACTGACTACAAAGAAATGTGAGAAAACTTTCAAAGGTCATGAAAATGTTTTCTATCCTGATTGGGTGATATTTATATGAATGTTTACATTTGTCAAACTCATCAGACCAAACATGGGTCCATTTTATGTTATGTAAATTATATCTCAACAAAGCTGACCTTCTAAAAAGTTAGAAAAAAAAAAAAGAATATATAGAGGTTGAAACATGAGACATTTGGGGGGAGAATATCCAATAAATTGAAAACACTGGTATCCTCTGAGGAGGAAAACTGGGTGATGAGGGAAGGGGTGTGATAGGATGTTCACTGTATTGCCTCTTGGACCTTTTAAATCTTTGTATTTATCTGAGTGTGCTATCTATTTTAAGATGTTTCCAAATTAACAACAAACAAACATATCTTCCAAAGAATCAATGACATTGTCAATAACTGGTAAGAGGTGGGGAGACTTAGCTCATTCCCACTAAAACTTCAGGGTGGTAGGTGCAGAAAAGGGACTGATTTTGAAGAACACCTGTGAATTATCATAAGGTCAATAAGGTTTGCTGAGCAGCTTGTGGATCTTAGTTCCCCAGCCAGGGATTGAGCCGGAGGCCACTACAGGAAAATCACTGAGTCCTAACCCCTGGACCTCCAGGGAACTCCCAGTCAATAAGGTTTTGACCCCATTAGCAGCTGATGTTGAGATGTGATGTACTTACTGGAGCAAATCTATACAGATCTCAGCACCTGGTATATATTTCAGTTCAGTCGCTCGGTCGTGTTTGACTCTTTGCAACCCCCATGGACTGCAGCACGCCAGGCCTCCCTCTCCATCACCAACTCCCGGAGTTTACTCAAACTCATGTCCATTGAGTCACTGATGCCATCCAACCATCTTATCCTCTATTGTCCCCTTCTCCTCCCACCTTCAATCCCTCCCAGCATCAGGGTCTTTCCCAATGAGTTAGCTCTTCATATCAGGTGGCCAAACTATTGGAGTTTCAGCTTCAACATCAGTCCTTCCAATGAACACCCAGGACTGATCTCCTTTAGGATAGACTGGTTGGATCTCCTTGCAGTCCAAGAGACTCTCAAGAGTCTTCTCCAACACCACAGGTCAAAAGCATCAATTCTTTGGTGCTCAGCTTTCTTTATAGTCCAACTCTCACATCCATACGTGACCACTGGGAAAACCATAGCTTTGACTAGACGGACTTTTGTTGGCAAAGTAATGCTTCTGCTTTTTAATATGCTATCTAGGTATACATTTGCTGACCTGAAAAATACTATTTTTTCTCCATCTCAAGATTCAGAAGATACCAGAAATAATTTGTTTTCAGGCTGTTATTCAGCCTGCCATTAATGACCAACCCTTCAGTTCTTACTGAGTACAGACTTGGTGTCAGATTCCTAACACAAGCACTTCACAGCAAGAGGGTTGTGTCAGCAGAAGACAAAATCTATATTCCTTTCTTTGCATGAGTGTGTACTCAGTCATTTCAGTCATGTCCAATTCTCTGCAACCCCATGGACTGTAGCCCACTGTGTTCCTCTGTCTAGAAGATTTTCCAGGCAAGATTACTGGAATGGGTTGCCATGCCCTCCTCCAGGGGCTATTCCCAACCCAGGGATTTAACCCAAGTCTCCTGCATCTCCTACACTGCAGGCAGATTCATTACTGCTGAATCACCAAGGAAGCCCATTCCCCTCTTAGCCAATGTTACATTTATGCAATCATTCGAGGTATATTTATAAAATTTTTCCTATGAGCTATGTGTTGTGCTAAACAAATGTTGATGAAAATGGGTGCAGACCCTGTGCTGGTGGAGGTCAGAGTCTATGGAGGAAGAGAGATACTAGCTAAGTAAGGAAACCAATAAATGCAATTTTTAAAAAAATGAGAAGGATGCTAGGAAGGAAAGAAATAGGGTCCTGATAGAGAAGAGGTGTGATGGTAAGGGAAGCCGTGGGTAAGAAAATAACACTGAGAACTTCCCTTGTGATACAGTGGTTAAGAATTCGTTCGCTGGTGCAGTGGACATGGGTTCAATTCCTGGTTCAGGAACTAAGATCCCACGTGCTGCGGTCCAAGTAAGCCTGAGCACCGCAACTCGAGAGGAGCCCCGACTCGCCTAGAGAAAGCCTGCATGCAGACAAGAAGACCTAGCACAGCCAAAAATAAATAAATCAATTAATCAGTTTTTAAAAAAGAAGGCAACACGGAAGCTGAGACTTGAGGAATTGGGAACCAGTGCTGTGATGGGTGTGGGGAAAGATGTTACCAGCGAGGGGCCTCTGTGTGAGCAGGTTCTGAGGCTGGACTAGAGCCTACGTGGAGCCAGCATGGACTAGCGCTGCGAGAGAAGGCTGTGGCGACGCCAGACTGCTTCCTGGAGGTCCGTTTATTCTCCGAATAAAGCTCTCTTTCCCACACAGCACTTGCCACGGTGACTGTATTTACCCACGACCAACCCCTGTCCCAACTTGGCCACGACCCAAGCCACACCCTTCGAAGAGATCCATCTGGTGCAGGAGGCTGTTAGAAGGGAACCTTTGCTCTCAATCGTCACCCGTCCAGGTTGCCAGACTGCAACACTCAAGTTTGGTCAGTCTTTCAACAGTCTATTTTTCTACGTAGGAGGGAAAAATTGGACTTGCATGTTAGTTCAGGGGAATATAACATTCTAGACAAGTAGATATATTTTTTTAATTATTTTAAAAGAGCAACTAGGGACTTCCCTGGTGGTCCAGTGGTTAAGAATCCAGTTTGCAGTGCAGGGGATGCCAGTTCGATCCCTGGTCAGGGAACTAAGATCCTACGTGCCATGGAGCAACCAAGCCACCACGCCACAACTAGAGTCCACGTGACACAGTGAAGAGATCCCATGAGCCAACACAGCCAGATAAATAAATATTAGGAAAAAAGAGCAACTAATATGTTGTCTGCCTGTGAAATCAATTACACACATTGACACCTAAACGGATGCACTTTACCTAAATAAGAGAAGGCAGTTTCACCTATCTGCTGAATATTTGAAAATGTAGTAGTAGTTTTTTTTCTTTCAGAACTGCTGCTTCTGTTTTGTTCTATATTTCACATTTGATTAATACTGTCATTGTCCCTAAATGCCATAACTGTTAACTGTATTATATTCACTAGAACCTATAATTTGTCTATCGTTACTGTCCTTTCTGTTTTCAAATTAAGGTACTGACATTCCCATTTTAAAAATTTTAATTAAAATACAGTGGATGTACAATATCATATACATTACAGATGTACAATATAGCCATTCACATTTTTTTTAATTTTTATTTACCATTCACAATTTTTAAAGGTTGTGTGCCCTGTTTACAGTGATTACAAAATAGTCCCTGTGTTGTCCAATATATCCTTGTAGCTGACATTATTCCCACCTTCAGGACAGAATTCTTGAACTCAAAAACAAAAGCTTTCAGGAGCTCTATCGTCTCTGGTTGTAGAGAACTCTTCGGTAGGAATGTCTGTTTTAAGCAACTTGAACAAAGGACAGGGAGGGAAGGCAGTTGAATTCTGCAAATTGCTGTTCTGACTCCATATGGCCACCAGGGGGAGACAAAACTATGGAGACCCTATTTTATCTCCAGCGTTCAGGCGGTGTTTTTTTGTTTTTTTTGTTTTGTTTTGTTTTTTTTTTTAATATTATTTTATTAGTTGGAGGCCAATCACTTTACAACATTTCAGTGGGTTTTGTCATACATTGACATGAATCAGCCATATAGTTACACGTATTCCCCATCCCGATCCCCCCTCCCACCTCCCTCCGCACCCGACTCCTCAGGGTCCTCCCAGCGCACCAGGCCCGAGCACTTGACTCATGTATCCCACCTGGGCTGGTGGTCCGTTTCACCATAGATAATATACATGCTGTTCTTTCAAAACATCAGGCGGTGTTTTTCTTTAGCTGTGATCTGCCTCTGACTTGTTTCAAAGCAAACACGTACCCAGATTGCATAAGGCAGCCCAGTCCTGTTTTCCTCATATAATTTAAGGAGAGCCTTATCTATTTATATACTGCCTGAGAGCCTTATCAGTGTACATACTGCTCCACCAAAACGGTTAAGGGGCCCATGTGACAAAGTGAGTTTTCTAAACGCAAGCGAGGTCCTGGGGATCCAACTTCCAACCACTGCGGTGTGCACACGTGCCCCAGTAGATCCTGTGGCAGAGAATCAACGTGAACTCAGCGTTCCACACCGACGTGTGCATCTTTTATACTTCAGATAGAGCTCTCAAAAGCGGCTGAAAAAAAAAAAAAAATGCAGGGACCCTGGATACTGAGAAGATAATAGGGCGTCAGCCGTGCTAACATCAACACTAAATCATAAAGGGACAAGTCCAACGTCTTCTGAGGGCTCCCCGCCACTTCACAGGGGAGGCGCTGGGCACACAGTCTCAAGCACAGAAGTTCCAGACAGTGTTGCCCTCATCTGACCCCTGACAGGCAGCGGGACTCATTCCAGCAGGTAGAAGTGGGGCTGACAGGTCATTTTCTAATGATTGGCTAACTGATTTCATGGCAAAGTGCCTCTATTTATATCTCTGTTGATGCATTTATTAAAAGGGATGTGCTCAAATTTATCAAAAAACTGATAGAGTCAATTACATTTTAGTGAATTGAATTGTTTTAGCCATGTCTTCTGGATTCTCTCTTAATGCTCCAATCACTTGTGGAAATTTTTATTTATTTATTTATTTATCTTTATCTGTTTATTTGGCTGCAAGGGGTCTTAATTGCAGCACCCGGGATCTGTGATGTTCCTTGCAGTCTGTGGAAACTTTAGTTCCAGCATGTGGGATCTTATTCCCCGACCAGGAACTGAACCCAGGCTCCCTTCATTGAGAGCTCAGAGTCTTAACTGCTGGACCACCTCAGAAGTCCCACTTGTGAACTCTTAAAAACATGGTTTGGCACTGCCTTCTTAAATTTAGGTTCAATAGATGGGGGAACTGGGTTCAGAATATCTGCATTTTTTTAAAGGAACAGAGATGAGTTTGATTCATGATCAGACACGAGCAAAGGCGACATGGGGCTGAGACAATGACCTGCTCTACACAAAGACACAGTCTCTACAAACCTTCCAACTCCCCACGTCCATGGCCGGGTCCAAGCCTAGCCCAATTCTGAGCTCCCGAATGGACTCACTATAGCCCTCTGTTATCCTCTTGTACAATTACTGTAACCTGCCCTGAACAACTGTACCTGTATTACCTCTTCCCAGGTGGTGCTTGTGGTAAAGGACGTGCCTGCCAATGCAGGAGACACAGGAGACGGGAGAGACGTGGGTTCGATCCCTGGGTCAGAAAGATCCACTGGAGGAGGAAATGGCAACCCACTCCGGTATCCTTGCCTGAAAAATTCCACGGGCAGAGGATCCTGGTGGGCTACAGTCCATGGAGTCGAAAAGAGTCAGACGGGACCGAACCTGCACACACGTTACCTCTTAGTCGACAAGAAACTCTTGGGAGGCAAGCCTGCAGCTTACTTGCATCCTTTACAATGTTTTGAATGTGATAGATGGCACTTGTTCTAAAGGCAATGTGGTATCCCAGATCAGATTCTGGACTAGAAAGATTAACTGAGAAGCCAGTGAAATTCAAATGAAGTCTGAAGCTTAGTAATGTATCAAGGTGAATTCATTATTTCTGACCAATGTGTCAAGCTTCGGGAAGATGGAAGCTGGTGAAGGGTAAACAGGAGCTCTCTGTACTTCGCAGCTTCTCTGTAAATCTAAAATTACTCCAGGACTTCCCTGATGACACAGTGGATAGGAATCCACCTGCCGTTGCAGAGGACACAGGTTTGATCCCACGTGCCAAGGAGCAGCTAAGCCCTGTCAAGACCACAGCAGCTGAGCCTGAGCTCCCTAGAGCCTTCTCCACGGCAAGAGAAGCCACCACAAATGAGAGGTGGTTCTTCTCACCACTAATCAGAAGCTTGAGCACCCTAACGAAGACAAGGGCCCTGCTCGCCACAACTGGAGAGAGCCCACCCAAAGAAATGAAGACCCAGCACGGCCAAAAATAAATAAGTAAAAATTTAAAACTAAAATGAAATGAAGTAATTCCAGAATAAAAGCTTATTTTAAAGTAAAAAAGCAAAAAAAAAAGAAAAGAAATAAAGTGAAAAAGCTTAATAGAACAAGTTAAATTAAATAGCCATAAAACATTTGAAATATTTCCACCAAAAAAATTTTTTTTAATTGTCAAATTTTTTTAAAAAGGAGACTGAAAACAGTATAATTTATGTATAATATAAATGACATACAAGTAATCAAAAAGATACATGTATACTAAATGTTACAGTTATCTCTCTTTGGAAGACAGGATTATAAGTGGTTTTTATTCCCTGGTCACCTTTATTTTTTAAATTTTCTATAATAACTAGGTGTTATTTTAGTAATGAAAGAGTTTTTTGTTGTTTTTTTTTTTCCAAATGAATATTCTCCAGCATAACGCTAGAGAAGTCCCTTATCATGGCCAGTTGTAATGCACAGCTCTGGGCTTTTTCCAAAGTTCTAATTCTTATTAAATAATGCTTTCTAGGAAGTGTTCCACTTAATAACAGTAATTTCCCTACAAGCAAAAGTTAGGAAAGACAGATTAAATTTCCTCTAGGTCTTTCAAGTCAGAGCAGCTACTGAGCTGGGTCAGAAAACACAAATTTGGCTCTCATTGGGAAAAAGTACTAATTTTTTACATAGCATAATATTTACCATTATAAACTTTTTTAAGTATACAATTTAGTGGCATCAGGTAAGTCCACTGGCAATGTTGTGTAATCAAAACCACTCTCCATTTCCAGAACTTTTTCATCATCCCAAATAGAAATCATACACCCATTAAACACGAAATCGTCACATCTCCTTACACCTAGTCCCTGGCAACACAGTTTTTACTTTTTCCTTCTTCTTTGGTAAAAAATCATATGTATTTATTTGGCTGCTCCAGGTCTTAGTTGCAGCATGAAGGATCTTTAGTTGTGACATACAGACTCTTAGTTGTGGCATGTGAGATCTAGTTCCCTGATCAGGGATCAAACCCGGGCCCCCAGGATTGACAGTCTTAGCCTCTGGACCACCAGGGAAAACCCTGTTTTGTTTTATCATAGTCATCCCACTTAGTATAAAAGCCACCCCATTTTATATGTCCTATGTATTCTTAGTAAGCACATTACCAACAAACAATTACAGTTTGTTAAGATTTGTCAGTTGCCCTCATTTCACATGCTAGCATAGTAATGCTCAAAATCCTTCAAGCTAGGCTTCAGCAGGACATGAACGGAGAACTTTCAGATGCACAAGCTGGATTTAGAAAAGGCAGAGGAACCAGAGATCAAATTGACAACATCCACTAGATCATAGAAAAAGCAAGAGAATTCCAGGAAAACTTCTGCTTCATTGAATACATGAAAGCCTTTGACTGTGTAGATCAAAATAAACTTTGGAAAATTCTTAGAGATGAGAATAGCAGACCACCTTACCTGTCTTCTGAGAAACCTGTAAGCAGGTCAAAAAGCAGCAGTTAGAACCGGACATGGAACAATAGACTGGCTCAAAATTGAAAAAGGAGGATGACAAGGCTGTATATATTGTCTCCCTGCTTGTTTAACTTTTATGCAGAGTAAATTATGTGAAATGCTGGGCTGGATGACTCACAAGCTGGAATCAAGACTTCCAGGAGGAATATCAACCGCGGACATGCAGGTGACACCATCCTATGGCAGAAAGTGAAGAGGAACTAAAGAGCGTCTCAATGAGGATGAAAGAGGAGAATGAAAAGCATGGCTTAAAACTCAACATTCAAAAACCTAAGATCATGGCAACTGATCCCATCACTTCATGACAAATGGATGGGGAAAGAGTGGAAACAGTGGTGAATTTTCTTTTCTTGGGCTCCAAAATCACTGCAGATGGTGACTGCAGCCATGAAATTAAAAGACGCTTGCCCCTTGGAAGGAAAACTATGGAAAACCTACAGAGCATATTAAAAAGCAGAGACATCACTTTGCCGACAAAGGTCCGTATAGTCAAAGCTATGGTTTTTCCAGTAGTCATGTACAGATGTGAGAGTTGGACCATAAAGAAGAATTGATGTTTTCGAATTGTGGTGTTGGAGGACTCTTGAGAGTCCCTTGGACTGCAAGGAGATCAAACCAGTCCATCCTAAAGGAAATCAGTCTTGAATATTCACTGGAAGGACTGAGGCTGAAGTTCCAATACTTTGGCTACCTGATGCGAAGAGCCAACACATTGAAAAAGACCCTGATGCTGGGAAAGATTGAAGGTGGGAGGAGGAGGGGACGACAGAGTATGAGATGGTTGGATGGCATCAGCTACTCAATGGACAGGAGTTTGAGAAAACGCTGGGAGATAGAAAAGAACAGGGAAGCCTGGTGTGCTGCAGTCTATGGGGTTGCAAAGAGTCAGACACGACTGAGCCTCTGAACAACCACACAAGATTTGTCACACTAATTAATAATTGACCCAGGACAGTTGGAAAGCAAAATTTGTTGTTTACTGTTCCACCCCCAGACAGAGTGTCGGAAAACAGGCACAGGATGAGACTGCCCCCAGAAAGCAGGACTAGGGGGACAGGAGGGGGTCTGAGGGAAATACGGAGAGGCAACCAGAGCCCAGGGAACCAAGCAAAGCCAAAGGCGCACAACAAAGAGACAAAAGGAAAAGGAAAGATTAAAGAGCTAAAGAGAGGGAGTGAGAGATCAAAAATTCAAAGGAGATTTTACCGGAACAGAAATATCACCAACTGCCACTCATCTGGATCAAGCCTGCTTCCAGAAAAGCCAGTTTGGCAGCTTGGAGAAAAGAGAGGGTGAGAATCAAAGCTTCTGATTTGCGTGTTAAGAAACATATCTGGACATGACCCTTCTACATTTTTATCTTTTTGGGTTACTTTGTTAATCACCACCCTGACTTAAGTGTTCTGAAATTAACCTGGGCATGACATAATCATAAAATTATTCAAGTATCTGCAGTGAAACGCCTTTCACCAGCTTTCAAAAATAGATGTCTAGGTGTGTGCAGTCAGGTAAATTACCAAGCTTGCATGTCTCATACACCATCCTATCGCACAAAAGCATTTTGAAGATCCACAATATACTTTATATTTTAAAAGATTTCTAAAATTGTTTATATCTTTTTTTTTGCTAGAATTGTTAGATTTTAATAGAAGCCTTCTATTTTAACTCTAAAGAATTAGTCTGTAACCCTCAAACAAAACATTTTCATGTATAAGTATTTTTGGTTGCAATAAATGACTTGTATTCCTAATGACTCATTTTCTATATCTCTCACCTGAATTTGGTGGTCTAAAAAGAGATATTTTTTTAAAAAATCTTAAAATTAAAAACAATACTTGTGAGAAATATTCTTCCTGAAAAAATTTTAATTTTCTTAAAATATTTGCCATAGGGGAAAAAAGTGATAAATGAAAAATAGAAAAATTCTAAATGGAACCTTATCTATTATGCTACTCTTTCAAACTAATTTCATTTCTAGAAAGGACTAACTGGACATCACTGGAGACCTTCAGGGTAAACCTAATGTGTTCAGGAACACAATATAGGTGATTCAGTAAACAAAATTTCCTCCTGAGTCTGCACCGGGACAAAACTGTTTATATATAGAATAACATGTAAGGCGTAGACAGGAATTGTTTTTGTTTTGTTTTTAATTTTAATTTTAAAAACAAGTATTGTTTTTAAGATTTTTTAAAAAAATGACATGTAAGGCATAGACAGGAACCTCAGGCTGAAATTTTAAGGTACCAAGTAGGTATTTTCTCATTTATTAGTATATGTCATTTCAAGAACATATTTATTTACAATTCATCTTCTTTTTCCTAATCTCTGATGAGGTTCCTTTTTTATGCTATCATTCAATTTCTATATACCAGAGAAACAATCAAACACAGATTATTAGTTTCCTCCGTGTACACCACAGTAGTAGACATCATGAGAGACAGAAATGTGTAAACGTAATTCTTGGTCCTTAAAAGAAGTGACTTTTTTTTAAAAAGATTTCCCAAGAGCTGTGTGCCCTGTGTTTATGTATTATGTTTTGCCTTCTGGCATCATTAGCTATTTAAATATCTGTCTCTCCCAATGGAGTCTACATGTAACTTTCTGAAGATAGGAATAAAAACTATCCAGGAACCAGGCTTTATTCTTTCATGGATCCACCACAGTGCAATAAACATTTACTGAAATATATAGACAGGCCACTATTTACAATACCCTGTGTTTCCATAGCTTATTAGTTAGTTTCAGGACCTCAGCACAAGATTTCCTGTAGATACTTTTATTTCTTTTTAAATTTTCCTTTCTTTATTGTTGGCTGTCCTGGGTCTTCCTTGTCCTGCGGGCTTTCTCTAGTTGCAGCGAGTGGGAGACAGTCTAGCTTCAGCGTGCAGTCTCCTTGCAGTGGCTTCCCTTGTTGCCGAGCGCGTGCTCTGGCTCACGTGGGCTGCAGCAGCGGCAGCTCGCGCGCCCAGCAGTCGCGGCTTGCAGGCTCTAGGGCACAGGCTCCTAGTTGTGGGGCAGGGGTTTAACTGCTCCGTGGCATGCGGGATCGGCCCAGGACATGGATTGAACCGGTGTCCCCTGCATCACAAGGCAGACTCTTAACCACTGGACCACCAGGGAAGCTTGAAACTTTTCAAGTTGGTGGTTCGATGACCAAAGTGTTAAAAATGGGAGTTACGTGGCCAAACATACAACACTAGAAGCTGAATTTTGATAGGATATAGGTCTGCCTTCTAGAATGTAAGGGGTGGGAGAGCAGGAAATGTGTCTATCTCGGTGTATCAGTAAGGATACTTTTGCTACAAAGCAACATGAATCAACTCCAGGGAGGCTGGAGTGTAAAGAATCATAATGAGGGACCTTCCCAGCAGTCCAGAGGTTGAGATTTCGCCTTGAATGCAGGGACTGCGGGTTTGATCCCTGGTTGGGGCGCTAAGACCCTATGTGCCTCATGGCCAATATACTAAGACCAGAAGCAATATTGTAACAAATTCAATAAAGGTTTTGGAAAATGTTTTCATAAAAAAAAAAAAAGAATCGTAATCAATGAAGCGTATGACAGAGGAATACAGAGTGACTATAAGAGCACACGATGGAGAAGGGACGTGGAAAGATCCCAAGAGGTTGTTTCATCTAAGGTGAATCTGGGAGGACAGACACATTTCCAGACAGACAGGAAGAGAAAGGACCATCCCAATGGAGGTGGCAGTGACTGCGAAGGTGAAAAGGGGAAGTGAGAGTTTATCTGAGGCATCCAGTGAGTGGCTGCCGTTTAATATGGCAGGAAATAAAATTGTCAAGTATTCATTGATTCACATTAAAATATTTATTGAGTGCTTGCTATGTGCTAGTATAATGAATGGTGGTTGTCTATTTTAGCAAGGTATCCGTTTTCCCTTCCCCAAATCATCATATTTCCTTTCAAATTACCTCGTCCCCATTCCCCAGTTCCTTGGTACTTCATCGGGGACCCCCGCTTTCATGACTAGGGATGGGCATGGCTATGACAACTGGATATTCCTTTCTCGACTATTGCCCAACCAAAGAGACAGAGAATGGCTGATGTTCATCAAGGTTGCTCCAGCTACAAGACTGTTCTCTCCACTTCTGTTTCCTCTTTCTCAAGAACAGCCCTGGACCGTTCCTACTTCCAAATCTGGCTTTCCATCCTCCCCATTGACTTTGTGAATGATATCCCTTCTGTAAATTCCCTCTGATTAAATAGCAGAAGACTCAACTTTTACAGCCAGTCCCTATATTAGCAGTGACAATGTACAGCTAAAAATTGGTGGTTCTTATTCTGAAGAAGCATGTTGTTCAGAATGGGGTTGGGGTTGTAGTGAGGATTATATAAGCAAACATAATTGAGTTTCGGAAAAGATACAACGAGAACATAGGAAAACCACCCTACATCTGTCTGGGAAAAGCAAGGATGACCTCACAGAAAAGGAAGTTCTTCCTCTATCTCTTGAAGGAGAGGAAGGAATTTATGGATAGAGAAGTATGGAAGGACTTACCAAGAAAAGAGAACCTTATGCAGGAGGGAAGAATCAGGGCTTACTTGGGGGAACTACAGGGATTGCCCTAAAAGTATATTTTAGAATGTAAAGAAGACCTTGCATAGGATGCAAAAACTGTCTGCATTTTATCCTAGAAACAGTGACAAGGCATTCAAGAAATTGTAAACAGTAGAATTAAATGACCTGATTTATATTTACAGATAGAACTCTGAAGAGTACTGAGGTTAGGGTAAGAAATGAGAAGAAGGAAGAAGTGTACAGTGTGAGCAGAAGGGCTGGGATGGGGAGCAGGGAGGCATTAGCCTGGAAGGAAAAATAGCCTACAGAAACAAAAAAGGTTACTTAGACAAGAGATGACAAGGGCTCCAGTCTAAAAGTTAAAGTGGGAAGGAATGAGTCTAGAGACATTTCAAAAGGGACTTGACAGACTTGAAACCTATGGGCTATGGGAACTGAAGGAGAGCTGGGGGTGAGGTAGGATGGTCTAAGATAAAGGATAAATCACTGGGTAACTGGTAACAACAAGTTACCAGTAAGATAAAGCGCACAGCGGAGGAGCAGGGGCCGTGGTGATGAGGCACCTTCGGGAGGCTACGTTGGCATGTCAGGTCTAGAGTTCCGGATGCATGAATGTGGGAGTCATCACAAACCAGTAATTAAAGATATGGAAATAGACGAAATCACCTGGGAGAGCATGTGGAATGAGAAGGGCAGAGGAGGGCCCCCGTGGAAGTTAGATGTAGAGTAAGTCTCCAAAGATGGCCCCAGTGAGTCACGCCTCTCATTATTCCTGCCCGTGTTTAGTCCCTGCTCACAGCGAGTCTGTGAGCAATGTTCTGTGCCTTGACTGTTGTCATAGCTACACAACTACACACATCTGTCAAAACACATCAGACTGTACACCTAAAATGGATGACTCTTACTATTTGCTGTTGTTCAGTCACTCGGTTGTAAACAACTCTGTGCAACCCCATGGACTGCAGCAAGCTAGGCTTCCCTGTCCTTCACCATCTCCCAGAGCTTGCTCAAACTCAAGTCCATTGAGTCAGTGATGCCATCCAACCATCTCATCCTCTGCCGTCCCCTTCTCCTTTTGCATTCAATCTTTCCCAGCATGAGTCTTCTCAAGTAAGTTGGCTCTTCACATCAGGTGGCCAAAGTATTGGAGCTTCAGCTTCAGCATCAGTCCTTCCAATGAATATTAGGACTGATTTCCTTTAGGAATGACTGGTTTGATCCCCTTGCAGTCTAAGGGACTCTCGAGAGTCTTTTCCAATGCCATAGTTCAAAAGCATCAATTCCATACCTCAAGGTAGCCAAATTACTTTCTTCTGATGAAGGGAAGTTGCTCCTTACAGAAGCATTTCAAAGATACATGTGAAATGGATGCTCAAACCAGGATATCATTTTGCAACCCGTAATGAACTGAGCCGCAGTGGCTGCTAGCAACACAAAAAGAGCCACCTGAACACCAAGTGCTTCTTGAGGAAGAAGACAACACCGTCGGCAAAGCAGCCGCCCCACCATCCACCAGTCAGACCTGAACCTGATAAAGCCTCTAGATTCAACCATCAATTTGCAGGAAGTACAGAGGACAGGGCATAACGATAAATAAACTATGTTATAACGTTGCAGTCCACAGAATTGTGATTTTGGGAAACCTATATGACAAATGATCCAGTTTCTTCAACAAATAAGTTGAAGGGAGGAAAGATAAAAAGGGAATCTATCTAGCCCTAAAAGACATATATTTTACCAAAAAACCTACCACACACACTACAGTGTTTAGGCATGCAGAGTTGGACAATAAAACTGAAAAATAAGAGAAAGTAACAATGAACAGGAAAGTCAGGACACGGTGGTCTTTCCTTTGGAGTGGGGAGGACTTGTGTGCGGTTTGGGCATAGGAATGGTTTCTGGAGGGACTGGCCAGGTGTCCTTTCTCATGGAAGGTGGTTACAGGGCATTTGCCTTATCACAATTTATTAAAATACATATTTTTTTTGCTTTTTAAAATGTTTACTATAACTAGATTTTAGAGATTTTAGGTTTTAGATGGTGCAGTAAAGATGGTCCATTCGCTTCTCCTAAAACAGTAATAATAATAGCAGAAAGATGCCCATATACCTGAATTTTCCAAGCAGTAATTTGTAAGGAGCACTAAACACATTTATTCACTAAAGTAAATCTGAAATATTACCAGTTAACTTGGTTTTCCACTTGAATGCTTACAGAACTGATAACAGATAAATAGTACTTTTTAAGAGAAACAAAAAGCCAAGCCTTGTTAGAATTGATGAATCTTTTTTTTTTAAATTGACTTGACTAATCTTGGGTGGTTAATTTTGTGACCTGAATACATGATTTGTATGATGCAACTGAAAGAGGTGCCTCCAGCCCCAAGACGTTCCAGCGGACAGCTTCCTGGAGTCTAGCAGTCACAACTGACAAAATTCTTATACTGAGCAAAGCATACTCTAGGGGTAGTCACTGAGAACAACTTACTTTATTATCTAAAGTTTAAATGCTTTCATATGACTCCCAAAATATTAACATGACACAACTACTTTGGAAAACTGGCAGTTTCTAATAAACTTACATATATGCCCTATGACCCAGAAACTCTGCTTCCTAGTAACATCCCAGAAGAAATTAAAACAGACGTCCATGAAGAGCTGTATACAAATGTTTAGAGTAGCTTCCTTCATGATAGCCTGAAGAGATCTGGAAACAGTCTAAATGTCCATCAATAGGGAATGGAAGAATTCCCTGGTGGTCCAGTGGTTAGAATTCCGTGCTAGGAATTCTGTTAGGGAGCTGTTAGGGAGCTAAGATCCTGCTAGTCATGTCGCATGGCCAAAGAAAAGAGCGGGGGTAGATAAATGTGGTATATCCATACAATGAAATACCATTCAACAATAAAGAGAACTACTTCATGCTACAGCATGGATAAATCTCAAAAACATGCTGAGGGAAAGAAACCAGACCCTCCCCAAAATAAAGCACACATTGTCTGATTCCATTTATATGAAGTTCAGCAACAGGCAAATCTAATGTATGATAATAGAAGTCAGAAGAGTGGTGATCTCAGAAGGGCAAAGAAACTCTTCTTCCCAGGAAGTTTGGAAAATTACGTGTATTATAAATTCTTTAGTTTGAGTCCTTTGTATTAATAGGAAACTAGTTTCTCTCCACCCTCACTAAATAAAGGTTGAACATTTGCAAAATATCTATTATTTGAAAGGATACCAAATTCTCAGCCCAGCTCTGGGAGTAACTGCCCTCTGTATCTTAAATAAAGAACAGGGAGGAAAAAAAGGCCACGTGCACTCGAAGCAGTGAGGGGAGAGTGGAACTGAACAAAGAAACACCTTGGCTTCACCACCCCACAGAGAACGCCAGTTCCCCTGAACCCGGCCCCAGGGAGAGTCTCCAGGGCGTGGGTCTCTCTGGGAACAGAAGCCGAGGAAGGGAGTGCTGTCGCTGCCATCAGAGATGCGTGTTTGCAAGTTTCAGCTCCTAGGGGGCAGAGTTACAGCAGCAGCAATGGCAGAACGTTTCCAGAAATGGAGAGGCTGGAGGACGAACTAGGCATCTAGCCAGCGTAAAAGCAAGAGAAACGAGAGGCCAGAAAAGGCACAGGAAACACGGGCTCAGCAGAGCTGGTAGGTGGAAACGAGGGTGTGGACGGATCGGGAGCCTAACGCTGAGGTGGCAGCGGGCTGCTGAGCACTGCTGAGAGGCAGGTGAGAAGGGCCCAACCCGCCTCCAGAGCCTGGCAGTGCCTCTGATAAGGGGACCCCAGGGGTAGCCGCTGCAAACTAGAATCCCCAAGCCTGGACCCTGAAACATATATTAAGTGGGGTTGGGGGCAGGGGGGTCCCAACTAGAGAGGAACAGTCTTCAGAGGGAACCTCCCAGAACAGTTGGAAAGAATCCAGAAACAAGTACAGACAGAGAAAAGGGTGGCCTCTGAAAATCGAGGGAGGGTTTTTTTAGGACAGCGGTGAAGAAATTCTCCTCTGTCAGTAAACTGATGACTGAAATTTCACTAGCTTGCTTCTTCTTGGTCTTAAAGCTTCTATCTCAGTTAAAATTCAATGCCCTGTGCCACCCGCCCCCCAAAAATGGAATACTTTGAGTTACTGAGTAATTTATTAAGCAAATGTTAATTCAGCATCTGCTTTGTGGAACTAAGAGCTTGCATTCTAGTGGGGCTGTAGCAGTAATAAACAAGTAAATGTGTAAATAAAAATTTCACACCATAAAAGGGTGAAGGAGAAAATGAATCAGATATAGAGAAAGAGGACAACTAGGCAGTCTGGGAGAATCTTCAGCTAAGATGCTCAGAAGTTTCAAGGGTGGTGTCCGAGTCAAGACCTAGGTGCTCAGTTCAGTCATGTCCGACTCTTTGTGACCCCATGAACCTGGCAGCACACCAGGCCTCCCTATACATCACCAACTCCAGGAGTCCACCCAAACCCACGTCCATTGAGTCGGTGATGCCATCCAACCATCTCATCCTCTGTCGTCCGCCTTCTCCTCCTCAATCTTTCCCAGCAGCAGGCTCTTTTCCAGTGAGTCAGCTCTTTGCACCAGGTAGCCAAAGTATTGGAGTTTCAGCTTCAGCATCAGTCCTTCCAATGAACACCCAGGACTGATCTCCTTTAGGATGGAATGGCTGGATCTCCTTGCAGTCCAAGGGACTCTCAAGAATCTTCTCCAACACCACAGTTCAAAAGCATCAATTCTTCTGTGCTCAGCTTTCTTTATAGTCCAACTCTCACATCCATACATGAACACTGGAAAAATCATAGCCTTGACTAGACGGACTTTTGTTGGCAAAGTAATGTCTCTGCTTTTTTTTTTTCTTTCTTTTTTTTTTTTAATGTCTCTGCTTTTTAATATGCTGTCTAGGTTGGTCATAACTTTGCTTCCAAGGAGTAAGTGTCTTTTAATTTCATGGCTGCAATCACCATCTGGGGTTCACAATGCAAAGATCTGTGGGAAGAACCTTCTAGGCAAGAGGGGGCAGCAGTTTAAATGATCCAACTTTTGTTAGCTCCAAAATAAGGGGTTGGATTTTATTCTACTTGCAATGAAGTTATTGGAGAGTTACAAACATAAGAGTGGTTGGATCTCATTTACATTTTTTTTTAATAGTGCTTAGTGAGGCCTCAACTCTAAGGAGGCCAGAATGGAGGCAGAGAGATCAATCAGGGACCAAGTGCAGTAGCTTCAACGAAAGATGATGGTGGCTAGACTAGAGAGGAAGCGGAGGGCTGGAAAGGGCTGGAGGGGTTTTGACTTTTATAAATGGATGAGGGAGGCCAGCAGAAGCACAGAAGACAGCTAGATATTTAGCTTGAACAAGTACATGGGTGATGGTGTTGTTAAATGAAAGGAGGAAGGTGGCAGAACCAGTTGGTGGTGTCAGTTGCGGGGATCAAGGGTTCTATTCTGGACAGGTTGGGTTTGAGATGCTTAATAGATATCTAATGGAGGTGTCAAGTAGGCACCTCTGGAGGAAGGTCGGGGGTCAGAACAGTAAATGTCATCAGCATATGGATAGTAGAGGTGCTAGTATTTGGATAGCATTTAAAGCCATCTGCTTTAGTGGGATCACCTAGCAACAGAGTGCAGACTAGTCAGAAAAGGGAACCCAGCCAGAGCTCCAGGAAGGGACCCCGGAGTGAGGACAGGGAGGTGGAGCCTGAGAAGGAGCTGAGAAGGAAGAAGCTGAGAGTCGGACAGCCCACGTGTGGTAATCACGAGCTGGACATATTTCAAGTCGGAGGGTGTGCCAGGTAGCACCTGGTCCAATGCTGCCGAGCTGTTGGGCAGGATTAGAAAAAAGTGATGATGACCTTGGCAAGGGGAGTTACAGGGAGGGAAGAGGTTGAAAACCCACTGGAAACCAGGTTGTGGTAAAAAAAAAAAAAGAAAAGAAAAATTTTGAGGACAGAGGAATACTCAGAACTGTCAGGAAAAATATCTATTGAGGGAGCTGAACGCAAATCCCAAATAGAAGAGATTCCAATCCTGGCTGAATGTCAGAAACACCCAAGGAGCTTAAGAATATATACATTTCCTGGTCCCCTCCCAGATCTACTGAATTAGTAGGCATGGAAATTGGAATTTATTTATACATTATTATTTTTATCATCATTAGTTTTGAACTTGTCTTTTCCTGGTGCTGGTTCAGTCACTAAGTCTTGTCTGACTCTTTGCAACCCCATGGACTGTAGCCAGCAATGCTGCTCTGTCCATGGGATTTTCCAGGCAAGAGTACTGAAGTGGGCTGCCATTTCCTTCTCCAGGGATCTTCCTGATCTTCCCAGGGATGGAACCTGGGTCTCCTGCATGGCAGGCGGATTCTTTACCAACTGAGCTTCCAGGGAAGCCATTGGTTTTTGCTAATTGAATCTAGATTGGCTTTTTAAAAATCTATTTATTTCTTTTTGCTTGCATTGGGTCTTCGTTGCTGCATGGGGGCTTTTCTAGTTGCAGTGTCCTGACTTCTGGTGCAGTCGTCTCACTGTGCTGACATCTCTTGTTGCGGAGCATGGGCTCTAGGTGCATGGGCTTCAGTAGTTGGAGCATGCAGGCTCAGTAGTCGTGGTGCTCCTGCTCAGTGACTCCACAGCAGGTGGAATCATCCCGCACCAGGGATCGAACCCGTGTCCCCTGCATTGGCAGGGAGTCTCCATTTAGACTCAAATCTAAGTTGTTTTAAAAGCTCCTCGGGTAATTCTGGTTTAGCTGATTAGAGCAGAAGGTGAGCAAGGCAGGAATGTTTCCACCAAAACAGAATAAATACCTTCTCTTGGTTTGGAGGGAAAAAAAGTTTATTAACCTATAAACTTTTGGGTAGAACTTTCAAATTTTGTTTGTCTCCCCTAAATTTTTCTTCTACCTTTAGAGCTTGCTGTCATGTGTCTTTTGATGAACTTTGTCAGAACACAAAATGAATATTCACAGAAAAACTCAGAAACAGGTAACCAGGAGTGAGCATCCTGCTCTTTTTCATGGATATGTCTGCTCCTGACTCTATACTGCATACAATTAGATGTATTTTTTTGTCATTGAAATTGGTTTTTGTACTTAATACTGGCATTTTTTTTTTTTTAGCAATTTTGACAGTGTTATGCAAATTGCCATCAGAAGGGGTTTGAGAATTGTTAAAAAGAGCCCTGAAATCTTTATCCCTCTCTTGTTTCCTCTCTCCCCCATTCTCTCTCCTCTCTCCTCCACTTTTTTTTTTCCCTCTCTCTCTGCTCAGGTAAGCAATTTCCTCAAGGGAGGAAGGCCTGAAAGTTACATTCCTGTCCCCCTTGAATTCAGTTGACTGGAAGAAAATCCCCAAACAGGAGTAACTTGATATGTCTGGAAGAAGCAGGGAAAACAACGTTTAAACGAGGAGCTTCCCTCAAAGAAGCCTTTATTGACAACGTCTGCGGGCATCACTTCACAGTTCTCAGTGCGTCTTTGATGTGATGTCAGTCCTGGGAGAAACAACGCTCTTATCAACTTCCCCCCATTTAAAAAAAAAGACAGCAGATGAATAAACGGAGGCTTAAAAGGGTTAATGCAGTTCCCAGGGTCCTTCAGGTAGAAAAGTAGAAGCTTCCAAGTGACTTGTTCAGAATCGCAGAGTCCAAGAGTGAATGAACGTAGCAAAGACAGGGAGCAAGCTATTGATACATCCAACAGTTTGGATGACTCTCCAGGGAAAGAGGCTGCGTGAAAAAAGCCAACCCCAAAAGGTTGCATACCCTGTGATTCCATTTACAAAAAGTGTCTGAAATGATGGACGTTTAGAAACACACTAGTGGTTGCCGGGGCTTGGGTAAGGTCTAAGGAGGTCGGGCAGGAGAAGAAGGGTGTGGTCGTAACGAAGCAACACAAGGGATCTTTGTGGGGATGGAACTGTTCCGTATCTAAGCTGAGATGGTGGATACCTGAACCTACACGCGTGGTACAAGTGCATAGGTCCAAATTCACACACACACACACCTGAGTACAAGTAAAACCGGAGAAATCAGAATAATAGATTATCTCAATGTCAACCTCCTGGTTATGATACTGTACTTTGGTTTTGCAAAATATTACCATTGGAAGAAACTAGGTAAAGGGCACGCTAAATCCCTACTTAATTTCTTACAACCACATATGAATCTCTAATTATCTCAATAAAAACTTCAATTAAAAAAAAAACGAAATGAGTCAGGGTGTGTCCCTGGCTGCTGGCTGTCTAGCCTGGGTGTTCTTTACCTTCCCCAAGTGTAGTGAAGTGAGATATGGCCTTACTCTTGAAATCCCCAGCCCAGTTTGACTCAATGCCCTTTGAGTGGCTGAGTTAGAGATGGGGTATATCCAACTGGAAACTACTGTTAAATCAGGCAAGGGAATGCTTTCCCTATATAGTTAAACTCAGCAACAAGGATTTACTGTATAGCACAGGGAATTATATTCAGGAGCTTATAATAAACTATAATGGAAAAGGATTTTTTAAAGAATATAGCTATATACATACATACACATGTGTAGCAAAATCTGTTCTACACTTGAAACAAGCACAAACTTTTAAATCAACCGTACTTCAATTAAAAATAATAATTTAATAGAACAAAAATTAACTCCAAAGGTGTTTCCTACATGGAAAATCAGAAATTAGATTTTATACTCAGCATTATAACATTTAAATTTTCCTGAGTTAGCTATTCCAACACATGCACCCTAAGTTTTCCGTGACTTTGGGGGCCCAGCTACATACAGTTGACAGAGTTAAACGTAGAAAGAGGAGAACAGGATGGAGCCCTAGCTCTTGGGGGGGTGAGGACAACTGTGGGAACAGTGACGCTAAGTGATTATTTGTGTGATAAGCAGAAGCTGAGGGTTGGTCTCTGACCAAAAGGGCTGGAACAGGTTGGTCACCATTTCCATGTGTCAGATTTTATTTGCCCTTTTCCTTCTCTCCTCATTATGTAAATTTAACTTCTTTTCTCTCTCCTCTCCTCACCCCACCTTCTTGCCTGTCTCTTTCTCTTGATTTTTTTTTCTTTTTTTTTTTTTTGTTACATTTTCCTACTATGGTCACATTTTAATTAATACACAACTTAAAAATATTAAACCTCCCCACCAAAAAAAAAAAATCACAAGAGAGTTGCTGAAGCCGTTCTTGCTCTGAGGTCAGGACTGCAGCTCTAGGCCAGAGTGGTCCCCACGTGAAACAGCTTCCTGACAGAAGTGTGCTTGGTTGTGGGGAAGAAAACCTGAGTTAGTCGGGGCCACACCACGGAACTGGCCACTTGCCCTAGAGCAGTTTGTTTTCTTACCTACTAAACAAAAGGCATGCACTCAAAACTTCCTCTCTGAAGTCCCTTTCAGTTTTGTCTCCGTCTGAAGAAACAAGCCTTGCTGACTAGGAGTGGTGAAATGATGATAAAAGACTGGCAAATGTAGGTGGAGGATAGGAAGGTAGACGTTCACTTCATCTGGAGTCTTTCCCAGAGGCTGAGTGTTCCTATGGGCCGGGAAGTTATGACCAAACCACGTGCCATCAACCCAGGGCTGAGCAGGCCAACGCTGTAATTACACCTAGGCCTTAATGGCGGGGAAGACCAGTAGGCTTTGGACCACTAATGGGCCGCTGTAGGCGGGGAAGATCTGTAGTCATTGGACCATTAATCGAGAGAGGAGGAGGGATCTGACCTGTGCAGAATGACTCTCAAAAACTAGCAAAGAGAGGTGATTCATTTTGTGCATCTAGGCATAAGTTTGGGTGTGGCAGTTCAAACAATAGCAGGGCGAAGGAAGAACTGGCTCTCCTTAGGGACCGGGGGAAGAACAGAAAACAGAAAGAGTCAACTAGTGGAAAACGCTGAGTAAGGAGGAACAGCTCTTCCCTAGGCCGATTCCCACGGCAACAGCAATCTCCAACCCCGGCGCTCACAGCTTAGGAGTAAAGTGGAGGGGAAATCGGTCGTTGGGGCGGGATACACAAACATTCACGGTGCCGTTCATCTGTGCCAGGCGCTCTCATGGGTGTTACCTCATTTAATCTTCACAGCAGTTCCACAAAGTCATAGCACCTCCATTTTGCACCTGAAGAAACTGACACTCGGGGAGGTCAAGTCACCAAGCAGGACCTTGGGCAGAGCCAGCGCTGACACTGGGTCTGTCTGAATCCCAGGCTTGAGTTCTTCCCCAGGCAAGAGCCTACTTCTTTTCAGGTTCTTTTTAGCCGCTCCAGAGCCATCATCTGCTCTGAAGTTGCTCATCTCACCCTGCCGCTGGCCATACTTCAGTTAAGTCGCTCAGTCGTGTCCGACTCTGCGACCCTATGGACTGCAGCACGTCAGGCCTCCTTGTCCATCACCAACCCCCGGAGTTTACTCAAACTCATGTCCATTGACTCAGGAATGCCATGCAACCATCTCGTCCTCTGTTGTCCCCTTCTCCTCCCACCTTCAATCTTTCTCAGCATCAGGGTCTTTTCAAATGAGTCAGCTCTTTGCATCAGGTGGCCAAAGTATTGGAGTTTCAGCTTCAGCATCAGTCCTTCTAATGAATATTCAGAACTGATTTCCTTTAGGATGGACTGGTTGGATCTCCTTGCAGTCCAAGGGACTCTCAAGAGTCTTCTCCAACACCACAGCTCAAAAGCATCAATTCTCTGGTGCTCAGCTTTCTTTATAGTCCAACTCTCTCATCCATACATGACCACTGGAAAAACCATAGCCTTGACTAGGCGGACCTTTGTTGGCAAAGTAATGTCTTTGCTTTTTAATATGCTGTCTAGGTTGGTCATAACTTTCCTTCCAATGAGTAAGCATCTTTTAATTTCATGGCTGCAATCACTATCTGCAGTGATTTTAGAGCCCCCCAAAAAATAAAGTCAGCCACTTAATATCAGAAGATATGAAGAAGTGGCAAGAATACACAGAAGAACTGTACAAAAAAGATCTTCATGACTCAGTTAATCATGATGGTGTGATCACTCACCTAGAGCCAGACATCCTGGAATGTGAAGTCAAGTGGGCCTTAGGAAGCATCACTAGGAACAAAGCTAGTGGAAGTGATGGAATCCCAGTTGAGCTATTTCAAATCCTAAAAGATGATGCTGTGAAAGTGCTGTGCTCAATATGTCAGCAAATTTGGAAAACTCAGCAGTAGCCACAGGACTGGAAAAGGTCAGTTTTCATTACAATCCCAAAGAAAGAAAATGCCAAAGAATGCTCAAACTACTGCACAATTGCACTCATCTCACACGATAGTAAAGTAATGCTCAAAATTCTCCAAGCCAGGCTTCAGCAATACGTGAACTGTGAACTTCCAGATATTCAAGCTGGTTTTAGAGAAGGCACAGGAACCAGAGATCAAATTGCCAACATCCGCTGGATCGTCGACAAAGCAAGAGAGTGCCAGAAAAACATCTATTTCTGCTTTATTGACTATGCCACAGCCTTTGACTGACCATACTTGCTCATACACTAATGACAGCTCTAAGAACGCTGTGTTATCTGGCAGTGGGCAGGGAGCTGGGGCCCAGATTTTGAGTCAGAAAATTCAAAATTTGAATTTGAATCCTGACTCTGCTAACTTGGGGCCCTGTGGGCTAAACTTATTAAGCCTCAACTTTCATTTCTGTAAAGTGGGAATAATGATACTAAAATCCTAGAGTTGTTGTGAGAATTCTATGTAAATATAATGAGATGCTCAATGCTTGGCACATTGTCAATGCTTAATAAATGATGGTTATTAAATTACATTAGCATGAGCCTAAACTGTGATTCTCAGGCTTGGCTACACATCAGAATCACCTGGGGAGCTCTGGAAACACGGAGGCCTGGGATGGCTCCACCCCTAGAGATTCTGGTTTCATAGGTCCAAGATGCAGTCTGGTGTTGGGAGTTTTACAGACTCACCAGGTGATTTTCCTGTGGTTCTCAAGACTTCGAAGCATGCTTTAAGATCACCTGGAGGATATGTTGAACCACAGTTGGTTGGGCTTCATCCCCAGCTTCTATGTCTGAAATCTTAAATCTTTTAGACAACCTCCAAGCTTTCCAGCTTCCTTAATGAATATAACATTTTTATTGACTCGCTATTTTGTGCAGTTTTATCAATTGGGCATTTTGTGCAGACTTTATACTACAGGTAGTGTATCTTATTTAATCCTCACAACAATCCTATAAGTATTTTTCATTTTACAAATGAGGCATGTGAGGGACTTTCCCTGGTGGTCCAGTAGTTAAGACTCTGCGTTTACACTCTGGAGGCAGGGGTTTCATCCTGGTCAGGGAAATAAGATACCACATGGTGCCAAGCAGCCAAGAAAGGCCCACGAAACAGACAAAAGCAAATGAGGAACCTGAGTCTCTGAGTCTTCGAGAGGGTTGGGTGCTTTGTTCAAGACCCCAAGCTGCTAGGTGGACAAAGCCAGTTTGGACTCTTGAGAGCATCCTCTTTTTTTTTTTTTTTTTTTAATAATTCTATTTCTTTATTCGGCTGCATTATTTTAGTTGCAGCACATGGGACCCTTGTTTCACCGGGACCTTTCTCTATAGTTGTGGCTCAAGGGCTTAGTCATCCCGTGGCATGTGGGATCTTGGTTCCCTGACCAGGGATCAAACTGACACCCCCCGGCATTGCAGGGCAGGTTCTTTTTTTTTTTCCTTAATATTTTTAAATAATTTATTTATTTTGGCTGCTCTGGGTCTTTGTTGCTATGCGTGGACTTTCTCTAGTTGTGGAATCTTCTGAGACCTGGGATCGAACCTGCATCCCCTGAGGTGGCAGGTGGATTCCTAGCCACTGTGCCACCAGAGAAGACCCTCATCTGTGCTTTTCTGATGTTGTTGCTCAGTATTTGGGTTTATTTGTCACTACATTTTTACTTGTTTCCACATTATCCAACCCACTATAGCAGTCAGGCGGTAGGACAGGGACAAAAAGGATCCTAGAGCTGAGCCAAGGAAGGAAGGGTGGAGTCCTCTGGTGGTCTAGTGGCTAGGATTCGCTGCTTTCACTGCCATGGCCTGAGTTCAATCCCTGGTCAGGAAACTGTCCCACAAGCTGTATGGCCAAAATTTTTTTAAAAAAAAGAAGAAGAAGGGGCTTAGTTGTTATGTAATGCTCTGCCCTCTGTCTCTGCCCTTCAGAATTGATGGTATCACCAAGGAATGTGATCCGGGAGTGGATTCGTCTTGGATTCTCCAAAGGAGGAAAGGGGAATCAGGCCACACCTGCAAAGAAGGCCACACAGTGGCAGGGTGGATTCTTCACCCCTGGACCACCAGGAGGTCCCTGCATCCTCTTAATCAAGACCCCGTAGGCCCCCTTTTCCTCCTAATGCAACTCTCCTTCAGTCTTACTGAGAACCGCAAGCCTTGGCCTCCTGTCTCTCCCAGTCTCTCGGGCATCATCCTTCCTTCTCTTTATTCTCCAACCAAGGATGGAGCCTCAGGATCTGCATTTCTAACACGTTCCCAAGGTGACGGTGATGCTGCTGGTCTAGGGGACCACACGGTGAGAACCACTGGCCTAGAGGAAGTGGAGAGGAGACTGAAAGGTGCGAAGGCACTTGCTTTAAAATCCTGCACCCAGGAATCGTGGCCAGGTCTCCGGAGATTCACAGACCATTTGCTTCCAAGAGCAGCAACAGGGTCCGAGCCTGGGGTTCCTCACCTGCTGAATGAGACTGTTCAAAGTTGTTGGGAGATGTGCTTAAAAGTACCTGGGCATGCTTCCCGGGTGCAGAGGTGAAGAATCCAACTGCCAGTGCACGGGTTCCGGGTTCGGTCCCTGGTCCAGAAGATCCCACGTGCAGTGGGGCAGCTAAGCCCGCGCCCCACAGTGACTGAGCCCGTGAGCCCAGAACCTGTGCTCCACAATCAGAGACGTCACCGAAATGCACAGCTGCAACGAGGGAGGGGCCCCCACTCACCACAACCAGAGAAAGCCCGCGCGCAGCATCGAAGATCCAGGGCAGTCGAAAACTAATTCATTTTCATTCAAAAGTGCCCAGGATCTGTGCCACTGAGTGGGCAGCCAACATCTAATCTTACACTCAGCGGAATAGCTACCTCTGCCTTAAGACCTAGGAGAACAGGTAGTCCCATTAGGGAAGGAACATTCTCACAAATTCCTTACACCTGGCTAGACAAAACTGCCTGCCCTCTGCACAGCTGTTCCTCCATGGCCCCACTCAGGGAGTCGAGTGCCACGGCTTTCTTGCTTTCAGGTTCTGCACAACAAGGCATTATCCCTCTCTGGAATATCTGCAATTTAAAAGAAGCTGATCTGTAGGCTAGAACTAATAAAAACACCTTTCAGCTGGGAGAAAGACTGCTGAGTTAGAAGCTAGGGAGCTACCACCTTCCAGGTCCTTCTCCCTGTTCAATTTCCTTGTTAATTTAACAGCACTCTAGGGTCTAGGCACGGGCTGACCCGGTCTGAGTTGAGTTTTAGCACGGTCACTGGAGCGGGTGGAGGATAGATTTAAGAGGGGAACTCTGGAGCCAGTGAGACCTGCTCAGAGAGTTTGAACAAGGCAAGAAGAGGCAGCCAGGGAGTGGAGGTGCGGGGCGTGTGACTTTAAGGAACAAGAATCTGCTGGCCTTGTGATGCGTTGAGTATGGAGGCTGATGGGGAAGAAGAAGTCTAACACAATGCAGGATTCTGACTCCCGGATGGGAGTTTAGAAAGAGGAGTGGATCTACAGGTAGAGAAAAGAATACTTGGTTTGGGAGACGTGCGATTGTTTTCATGTGTTTGGAACAGCTGAGTAGAGGTATCAAGTAGTTAACAGTTATTGATCAAAACAGATACTGGGGGGACTTCCCCCTGCAGTCCAGTGGATAAGAATCTGCCTTGCAATGCAGGAGACATGGGTTCGATCCCTGGTCCAGGAACTAAGATCCCACGTGCCTCAGAGCAATTAAGCCCATGCACTGCAACTACAGAGACTGGGCACCACCATGAAAGATCCCGCATGAAGCAACTAAGACTGGATGCAACCAAATAAATATATAAGCATTTTAAAAATAGATACTGTGGGAAAAAAATGGATACTGTGATGAGTGCTTCACAAGCCTTATTTCTTGAGTCTTTTGGAGACATGCTTCACTTTCAGAGAGGCAAAGAATTCATTGATAAGCTAAAGAGTGTTAAGGTGGATGATAGAATTGAGGATGCTAGCACTGGGAGAAGAGGGCTGCTCTGAGGGCCTTGGACTTGGGAGTGGAGCTGGAGCCAAGGCCACACAGGAGAAGGAAGGTGGGAAATGGGCATTCAGAGACGAGAAATCTGCCAAGGTCACCACGATGCCCAGAGAGGTAGGAGGAAGACAAGGAGAGATGGCTCTCTGAAAAGCCACACAAAAGGAAGTGATGCAGGAAGTGAAGGGACAATGCCAGATAGGAGAAAGGGGAGAGGTGCGGTGGTGGGACTTACCAGCTTCCCGTGGTGATCTTCGCCAGGGTAAGTTTCATCAAACTGTGGGGACCTGAAGCCAGGGGATTATTGCGGGGTTGCAAGGACACAGAAGAAAGGAAGAGGAGAAAGATACTCATTTCTTTTTTGAGGCAGGAAGAAGAGGAAAAAGCAAAGGCTCTATCTAGATGAAAGTCCAAGAAAAACTTTTCTTAATGAGGGGGCAAACTGTATTATCAGTTTTAAAATATGTATATATCTTTGTAACCACCTAAACTTTTATATTACAAAGTCATTCAAACATACAGAAAAGTGTAATGATATAATGAACCTTCTCGTCCAGACAGATTTTATTTTCTTGGGCTCCAACATCACTGTGGATGGTGACTGCAGCCACGAAATTGAAAGATGCTTGCTCCTTGGAAAAGCTGGGATGAGAGCAGTATGGAGATTCCTTAAAAAACTGGGAATAGAACTGCCATACGACCCAGCAATCCCACTGCTGGGAGGACACCCTGAGGAAACCAGAATTGAAAAAGACACGTGTATCCCAATGTTCATCACAGCACTGTTTATAATAGCTAAGACATGGCAATGACCTGATGTTCATCGGCAGATGAATGGATAAGGAAGTTGTGATACATATATCCAGCAGATTATTACTTAGCTATAAAAAGGAATGCACTTGAGTCAGTTCTAATGAGGTGGATGAACCCAGAGCCTATTACACAGAGTGAAGTAAGTCAGAAAGAGAAAGACAAATACTGTATATTAACACATATATATGGAGTTTAGAGAGACGGTACCGACAATCCTATGTGTAGGGCAGTAAAGGAGACACAGATGTAAAGAACGGACTTTTGGACTCAGTGGGAGAAGGCAAGGGTGTGATGACTTGAGAGAATAGCATTGAAACATTTACATTACCACATATAAGATAGATGACCAGAGCAAATTTGATGCATGAAGCAGGGCACCCAAAGCCAGTGCTCTGGGACAACGCAGAGGGATGGGGTGGAGAGGGAGGCGGGAGGGAGGTCCAGGATGGGGGGACACATGTGTACCTGAGCCTGATTCACATTGATGTATGGCAAAAACCACCACAATATTATAAAGTAATTAGCCCCCAATTAATATAAATAAATTAACTTGAAGAAAGAAAAGCTAGACAGCATATTAAAAAGCAGAGACATTACTGTGCCAACCGCATTGCAGGTGGATTCTTTACCAGCTGAACCACCAGGGAAGCCCAAGAAAACTGAATTGGGTAGCCTATCCCTTCTCCAGGGGATGTTCCTGACTCAGGGATCGAACCTGGGTCTCCTGCATCACAGGTGGATTCTCAGCAACTGAGCTATGAGGGAAGCATCTGAGGTCTTCCCTGGTGACTCAAGATGGTAAAGCGTCTGCCTGCAAATTCAGGAGACCTGGGTTTAATCCCTGGATCAGGAAGATCCTCTGGAGAAAGAAATGGCAACCCACTTCAGTGCTCTTGCCTGGAAAAGTCCATGGACAGAGAAGCCTGGTGGGCTACAGTCCATGGGGTCTCAAAGAGTTGGAAAAGACTGAGCGACTTCACTTTCACTTTCAGTCACTGTAAGAAAAAAATCAATCAGAAATATTTTAAGTAAAAGAGAAATCTTCAAATCTTAGAAATTAGAGATAAACACTATTACCGGTTTCACATACTTCATCCTCCTAGTCTTTATTTTTTTTTCCTCCTAATCTTTAGAAAATTATAAAATTATATTATACATATATACATTTTGTAACCTGTGTTCTTTTTCTTTTATCAATAGATTTTGCCTTATGTCTATGCATAGAAAATTATACTGTTTCTATGCTGTATCAAATTTCTAAAATATTATTATTAAAAACAATCTATGATAATATTGTAAATCAACTATACTTCAAGTTTTAAAATCCTTTGAATTATCATTAAAAATATTTGTGATGAGCAATCTTTCTCTCCTTGCAACATTCATATTTAAACATTTAGTAAATAATTAAAGTACAATTACTGGTTCAAATATTCACCCTCTTCACCCCCCCCAAAAAAATTCGGTGTTTCAAAATATTACTCCAGAAAAGCTCTACTGCTTACACTCATGGCTTGTCTGTTTTTTACTAATTATTTCATAAGTACCTACTCCTTTCTCTGCTGTGCAGATCCGCATGGATTCTCCTTGGCCACCTTGAGTTTGGTAACCTTACACTGTTACAGGCAGTTGTCCTCTTCTACTTCTTTTGCAGTTGGAGTTGTTCATGTCTCTTTGCAACCCCAAGAACTGCTGCACGCCAGGCTTCCCTGTCCTCCACTATCTCCCAGAGTTTGCTCACATTCATGTCCCCTGAGTCAGCGACGCCATCCAACCATCTCATCCTCTGCTGACCCTTCTCCTCCTGCCCTCAATCTTTCCCAGCATCAGGGTCTTTTCCAATGAGTCAGCTCTTGGCATCAGGTGGCCAAAGTATTGGAACTTTAGCTTCTGCATCAGTCCTTCCAATGAATATTCAGGGTTGATTTTCTTTAGGATGGACTGGTTTGATCTCCTTGCAGTCCAAGGGGCTCTAAAGAGTCTTTTCCAGCACCACAACTAGAAAGCATCAATTCTTTAGCACACAACCCTATTTATAGTCCAACTCTCACATCCATACATGACTACTGGAAAAACTACTCGTTCTTTAGCACACTTTATAAACTTCTGGCTTAAAATAATATTTCTGCCATTGAAACATATGTTTGAGTTATATCACTTTTTCTTGTCCATGATTTTGTTAATTTGAATTTTCCTTTTATTAACTGAACTAGTAGTTTCAAGATTTTTTCCAAGCCATACTGTTCGGCATCAATTATATAAAGGCATTAAAAAAAAGAATAGAATTGATAGGCAAACCAATATAGTTCTTTAAAAATTAAAATTCATTTTTCAAATCCCTAATTTATCCCTAATTAATCCCTAATATAAAATATGGCAAAATGTTAAGGTACGGCTGAACTGGAGTGTAAGTGAAACAGATACTTTGTTTTTATCATCTTTAGCAGAGAATTCATCATTAATTTCTTAAAAATTTTTAATGAATGTCTTATTTATTTATTTCTGGCTGCCCTGGGTCTTGATTGCTGCGCTCGGGCTGTCTCTAGCTGCGGTGAGCAGGGCTACTCTTTTGGTGCATGGGTTTCTCACTGTGGCAGCTTCTCTTGCAGTGGAGCAGAGGCTGCAAGCGCTTGGCCTCAGTCATCGTGGTGCACAGGGCTAGTCGCCCCGAAGCATCTGGCGTGGGCCAGGGGTCAAACTCAAGTCCGCTGCACTGGCAGGTAGATTCTTTTAACCACTGGGCAACCAGGGAAGCCCCTATGAATATTTTAAAGAAATTATTTAAGGGCAAAGAGGTTTTCTTCTAAATACTTATTATCTGATAAATACCTTGTATTTTGTTGTGTTCTTGTTGAGAAAGCTGGTATTTTCATGGCTTTATGACTTGGGTTTTATTTAAGAGACTATATGTATACATACCCATGCACACACATTACACATACATGTATGAATATATTTATTTCAAAAGACACTGTACTAAAAACATATTTAAATTTTTGTTTTGTCACCGTCTAGAATATCAAATGGGGCTTCCCCGGTGACTCAGTGGTAATGAATCTGCCTGCAATGTAGGAGCCACTGGTTCGATCCCCGAGTCAGGAATATTCCCTGGAAGAGGACATGGCAACCCACTCCAGTATTCTTGCCTGGAGAATCCCATGGACAGAGGAGCCTGGCAGACTACAGTCCCTAGGGTCGCATAGTCAGACACAACTGAAGTGATTTAACACACAAGAATATCACATATAGAGATAAAATCTTGAGATATTAACTGTATCTTTGTCCTGTAATACAAGATCACATTCCATGAATCTCACAACTACACTTACTTCTACTGGTAAGATCTTTCCACATGAAAGTTTACAGTGAGTTTTCCAGTTCTGTAATTTCTTTAACTTTTCCAGTATGAGGAGAGTGCCATATTAACTTTTCACATATACTCTCCTATCATGATTCCTTTTTATCTTTCACTCTGCCAGATTTCAAGTGGGCTGGGTGGCTCTGTGATCGGGCCCATCCAGGCAGTGGAAACAACTTGTGCTAAGGAAAGGAGATGCCGGACCACACACTGGGATAACTAAGTGGTTTGGTGGGGCTAGAGGATAAAGCGTAAAGGAAGGCGGGGAGATGGCCAAGAGAATGAGGAGAAAAAGGAGGCCAAGGCCTCAGGAAGATCAAAGAACAGCTGCCTTAGGAGGAAAAGAGGCCTGGTAGAGTCTTGATTTAAGAGGATGTGCTTGGAAGCCTAAACTGGCTCTATTCACGCAGAAGCTGTGGGACCTTGAACAAGTCACCCACCCTCTCTGAGCCTCAGATTCCTCATCTGTGCATGCGTGCTAAGCCAGGCTCCTCTGTTCATGGGGATTCTCCAGGCTAGAATCCTGGAGTGTTATTGCCATGCCCTCCTCCAGGGGATCTTCCCAACTTAGGGATTGAACAGTGTCTCTTAGTCTCCTGCACTGGCAGGTGGGTTCTTTACCACTGTGCCACCTGGCAAATCCTCACCTGTAAGTGGAAAAATAATCATAGGGTGGTCATGAGGATTAAATGAAATGTACTCCCTATAAAGCAGTTAACATAATGTCCACAGTAGTTGATCAATGAAAATATTACTTTCATTAAGGAAGCTGGAAAGCTTGGAGGTTGTCTAAGGTTTAAGATTTCAGATGCAGAATTATTCTTTTTTTTCTCTTTGACCACACTGTGTGGCATGTAGGATCTTCGTTCTCTGACCAGGAATCAAACCCACGACCCGTGCAGTGACAGCAAAGAGTCTTAACCACTGGACTGCCAGGGAAGTCCCAGAATTATCCTTAAGTATAAGTAATTGTTTCCTACACACAAGTGTTTCCTAATTTTATTTCTTAAGGAAATTTCCATATTATTACATCACTTGCCCATTATACATGTATTCACACTGCATTTTAATTATTTGCTTCCCTAACATAAATCAGGAACTCTGAAAGCTGGGGTGGGCCTGATTTTGGTTATGTTCTCAGTGCACCAGGCATTTTGTCAGCCCACTGCATTTGTTGAATTGATTTTGGAAATCATTCCCACAGAGGCAGATGACTGAGGGAAAGGAGAAAGATCTCCAGGAGGGAACTTTGGGTCAGGAACTACACACTTTGCTAGAGACTAGCAGTCTACAGATTTGATTTCTCTTCTCATTAACTGTGCACTTACAAGTCTCACAGAAACATATTTTCACAATGTTGCCATCTGTTGTGTTCATTACTTGGCTTCTTGCTGCGTGTTTATAAAATTGATAATAAGCACAGTAGTGATTTATTAAAAATTTAAAAAGAGCAAACCTTTGCTGCCTTATTGTTTACGCAGGCAGAGATAGCTGCCTCCTGTGAAGTCAGATCTTCCCGCCTGGGGAAGAGCTAATAGAAAAATCAGCCACTTAGAAGTAACAGCTGGGTTCTCAAGCTACCTTTGCTGCTTACTACCTGTGTGAATTGAAGAAATCAGTGAGCCTACCCAAATCTCACTTGTCTCAACTGCAAGATGAAAATAATCCTTGTCCTACCCTTTTTCTTTTTTAACAGGTTTGAGCACTTGGAAAGATTGACAGCAGAAGGAGAAGGAGGCGACAGAGGATGAGAGGATTGGATGGCATCACCAACTCAATGGACATGAGTTTGAGCAAGCTCCGGGAGTTAGTGAAGGACAGGGAAGCCTGGCGTGCTGCAGTCCATGGGGTCACAGAGTCAGACACGACTGAGCAACTGAACAACAAAAAACATGGAATATTGCATGTGAAATCCTTGAATACTGCAAACGTGCACAGCTGCTCAGCTGTGTCTGACTTTGCAACCCCAAGGCCCACCAGTCTCCGCCGTCCACCCGATTTTCCAGGCAAGAATGCTGGAGTAGATTGCCATTTTCTCCTCCAGTTCTTCCCCACCCAGAGGTCGAAGCATCTCTCCCAAAGTCTCCTACCTTGCAGGCAGATTCTTCTACTGATGAGCTGCTGGGAAGCTCCTGAATACTGCATAGTTCTCTTTTATTTAAATGCAAGACAGTGCTATCACACAGTCACCAGAGCCTGGTTTTTAAGCTCTTTCTAAAATGGTGCTACTAATAATGCTGTGAAAATGCTTCAGCTCAACATTGGACGCTGCGACATACATTGAGAGCAGTTTACTAACTGGCTGCCATATCCAGCGCGGCACAATATTCGCAAAAAGTAAGTGTTTGATAAATACGTATTGAATGAAAGACACAAGGAGTAAGGCTGGGCAAGTAGGTACGAAGAGTAGGTTTCTGGCTTTAAACTGCATGAAAGCAGGCCGAGTAGCTGTGAAGGGAGCAGACCAATCCCCTTAGGTGGTTTTGTGGGTTTTTTTGCTGCATTGCTCTGCTTGGGTGATCTTTGCTCCCTGACCAGGGATTGAACCACGCCCTCAGCAAAGTAGGTGCAGAGTCCTAACCACTGGACCACCAGGGAATTCCTACCTTAGGCTTTTTAGGCAGGATTTCCAGAGTGAGCAGAGCTTTTTGTGGCAGACAACGATGAAACTATTTCCTTTCTCTGTTTTGTTCCCACTGAAGCCGTCTCCTCTGTGCCTTTGAGTAATCCAAGGAGGTAGGAACAGGCAAAAAGGAGAGGGGTTGAATTAGCTTTTTTTATTCCCTGAAAATATTGTTAGTGAAACACCATCAGTTAACAATATTTAACAACAATTAAGAATGGACCAGTACTGCCCTTACCACCCATATCTAGACTGCTACCTCTCCTGTGTCTCCCAGCCTAGGGAAATGCTGACTGCTTCCAACCTCACACTTTCCCTTCCTCATACCTCTGCTCTGACACCAATAATCTTTTCTTCCAACTGCCTGCTCAAGCCTTAAAACTTCTTTCAAAGATTTCAAAGAATTACTTACTGGATCAACAAGTATTTATTGTGTTCACTGACTATGTACAACGTGTAAGGATGAAGGGAGTCCATAGTCTAATCCTAGTAGAAGAAGAAATACATATGGACACATTGTTTTAATGCTGTATGATAAGAACTTGTTATACAACAGCTTTATTGACATACAATTCACACACCATAAAATTCTTACTTTCACAGGGTACAGTCCAATGGTTTTCAGTATAGAACAGAGTTGTGAAGTGCACATCACACTCTAAAGTTAGAACATTTCATCACCCCCAAAGAAACTCCATGTCTATTAGCAGGAATCCTCGATTCCCCTCTCCCTCCCAGCTCCTGGCAACCACTAAACCACCACTTTCTGTGTCTATGGATTTGTCTGTTCTGGCCATTTCATGCAAATGGAAATATACACTATACGGCCTTTTGTGACTAGCTTCTTTTACTTACTGTAATGTTTTCAAGTTTCACCCATGTTTACAAGCATGTATCAGTACTTCATTCTTCTTTATAACTGAATAATATTTCATAGCAGAAATATACCATATTTCTTACAGTTAGGCCTATGATCCATTTTGAGTTAGCTTTGGCTACAATATAATGCAAGAATTTAACTTCATTCTTTCGCATATGGCCATTCCATTGTCTTAGAACCACCTTTGAAAAGACTATCTTTTCCCTATTAAGTGCTCTTGACACGCTTGCAGAAGATCAATTAAGTGTAAGATTAAGAGCTTTTTAAAAAAATTTATTGAGGTATAGTTCATTTACAATGTGTTAAATTCTACCGTACAGTTTTTTTGAGCAAAGTGATTTAGTTATACATATTTATACATTCTTTTTCATATTCTTTTCCATTATGGTTTATCACAGGATACTGAATACAGTTGGATCTTATTGTTTATCCATTCTGCTGGTTGGATAATAGTTGTATCTGCTAATCCTAAACTCTCAGTCCTTTCCTCTCTACACCCCTCCCCCCTGTCAACCACAAATCTGTTCTCTATGTAAGTCTGTTTCTGTTTCAAAAATAAAAAGTTCACTTGTGTCATATTTTAGATTCCACCTATAAGTGTTATTATATATTTGTCTTTTTCTGTCTGGTTTATTTCACTTAGTACGATAGTCTCTAGGTCATTTGCTATTGCAAATGGCATTACATCATTCTTTTTTAAGGCTGAGTAGTATTCCATTGTATATATGTACCACATCTTTATCCATTCATCTGTAGACAGACATATAGGTTGCTTCCATGTCTTGGCTATTGTAAATAATGCTGCCATAAACATAGGGGTGCATGTATCTTTTCAAATTACCATTTTCTCCAGCTATCTGCCCAAGTAGTGGGGTTGCAGAATCAGATGGCAACGAAGAATTTCTTTTTTGATTCTCAACTGTATTCTATTGATCTATATGTCTATCCACATACTACATTGTCTTGGTTACTATAGCTGAGTAGTAAGTTTTAAAATTAGGAAGTGAGAGTGCTCAAACTATTTTCTTCTTTTTCAAAATTCTTTTAACTATTCTGGTTCCTTCAGCTTTTAATATGAATTATAGGATCAGCCTGTCATTTTCTGCAAAAAATATGGCCACTGGGATTTTGATTGGGATTTAATCCATATATCAATTTGAGAAGTTCTATCATCTTAACAACATTAAGTCTTCCAGTCTATAAACATGGGATGACTTACCGTTTAGGTCTTCTTTAGTTTCTTCCAACAATGCTTTGTAGTTTCCAGTGTACTCATGTTATGCTTTTGTTAAGCTCATTTCTAATTATTTTATTCCTTGTGATAAGACTGTGAATAAAATTGCTTTTTAATTTCATTTATGGGCCATTCATTGCTACTGTGTAAAAATACAATTGATTATTTTAGTATATGAGCTGCTGAAGTGGGCACTACAATTGATTTTTGTATATTAATCTTGTATCCTATAACCCTGACAGTTTTTTAATTTAATATTTTTATGTGTGGATTCCTTTTGATGTTCTATTATAATATCATGTCATCTGTGAATTGTTTTATTTCTTCTTTTTCTTTCTGGATGCCTTTTATTTTCTTTTCTAATTACTTGGGCTAGATCTTTCCAGTTTAATATTGAATAGAAATGGTAAGAGCAGACATTCCAGTCTTGTTCCTAAACTTAGGGAGAAAGTATCCTGTTTTTCACCATTAAATGTGAGGTTAGCTGTGGGTTTTTCATAGATGCTATTGATCAAGTTGAGGAAGTTTCCTTCTGTTCCTAGTTTCTTGAGAATTTTTATCGTAAAATGGGCTTCCCTGGTGGCTCAGATGGTAAAGAATCTGTCTGTGATGTGGGAGACCCAGGTTCCATCCCTGAGTCAGGAAGATCCCCTGAAGAAGGAAATGGCTACCCATTCCAGTATTCTTGCCTGGAGAATTCCATGGACAGAGGAGCCTGGTGGTCATAAAAGGGTGTTTGTGGTGGTATAGTCGCTAAGTCGTGTCCAACTCTTGTGACCCTATGGAGTAGCCTGGGGCTCCTCCATCCGTTGGATTTTCCAGGCAAGAATACTGAAGTGGGTTGCCATTTCCTTCTCCAGGGGAGCTTCCTGACCTAGGAATCAAACCCAAGTCTCCTGCATTGCAGGCAGAGCCTTTACCAACTGAACTATGAGGGAAACCCTAATGAAGGAAGAGTCGCTCAGTCATGTCCGATTCTTTGTGACTCCATTATACAGACTGTGCTGCATGGACTATACAGAATTCTCCAGGCCAACATACTGGAGTAGGTAGTCTTTCCTTTCTCCAAGAGGTTTCCCTGGCAGCTCAGCTGGTAAAGAATTGGCCTGCAATGCAGGAGACCTGGGTTTGATCCCTGGGTTGGGAAGACCCCGTGGAGAAGAGAAAAGGGTGTTGGATTCTTTCAAATGCTTTTCCTGTGTTAATTGTGATGATCATATGGTTCTCTGCCTTTATTCCATTCATATGGTGACTAACACTGACTTTTACATATTGAGGCAACCTTACATTCCCAGGATAAACTCCTCTTGATCATAGCGTAGAGCTGCTTTACCATGTTGCTGGATTCAGTTTGCTTTGTTTTCTATATTCATAAGAGATATTGGTCTGTAGCTTTGTTTTCTTGTGATATCTTTGTCTGACTTTGGTATTAGGGTAATACTGGTATTACCAGTCAGAAAGTATTCTCCTTTTTTAATTTTTGGGAGAGTTTGTGAAGGATTAGTGTCTTCTTTAAATGTTTGGTAGAATCACCTGTGAACCATCTGGGTGGATGAGTTCTTAAAATACTATATGATAGGAAGCTTGGAGAATTTCGGAAGGCTGGAGGAGCAAGTGACCAACTCTGACTAGAAGAATGGAAGCTGGAAAAAGAGGAAATAATAAGAGTTTTATTTCTATAGCTGGATGTTAGGGGTAAGGAGAATGAGAGGAAAGGGGCTGGAAAGACAAGCTGGAGACCAGGAAGCCGGACACGAACGTGCGATCCAGACCCCCACCAGACATAACCTGCTACTTCTCCTATCTGGTTGATGTTGTCATTGTTTTGAGGGCAGGGGATGTAGGGAGGTTAGCTGAGGGCTTTTTATGAAAGAATAGAGCCACTGAGCAAGTGATGGTGGAAATTGAGCAAGCAGACTCTGTCCGTGAAGATCACACTTCAAGGGGAAGAGAGAAGTTGAAGCCTGAGTGCTCAGTAAGGAAGATGGAGAGCTGAGAGAATAGGGAGCCCAAGTTGGAGGATGGAACAAGGTGAGGGTAGAAAGCGGGCTAGCCATGCTGGTGATCGAGGGGTTCAGAGGAGCACTCCTGCTCATGCCATCTGCTCCAGCGTCCTGGGGCTTTCTATGGGCCAGGGCCATTCTCTCACGGAGTCCACACCTCACCAAGCTCTTTGAACTTTGCCTCTTTTATCAGATTAATCTCCTTAACATCAGGGATCATGCCCTGTGTGTCCACCATCTACATAGAGATTCATTAAACTCAGAAGAATGCACCCAGCGACTTCCCTGGCAGTCCAGGGGTTAAGACTCCACACTTCCAACCAAGGAGTGCAGATTCCACCCTGTTCGGGGAACTAAGATTCCACGTGTTGTACAGTACAGTGAAAAAAAAATTCATCCATTAAAATTTCTTTGGATACATTTTTTTTAAAGGCTCACCAAAGGTCCACCTCCTATTCTTACTCTTGTTTCTCTTCAAAATGAACCTTTTCAAGTCCACCTCCCACCTTCTGCCCCACCACCAAAGGTGAAAGTGAAGTCACTCAGTCATGTCCGACTCTTTGCGACCCCATGGACTGTAGCCCACCAGGTTCCTCCGTCCATGGAATTTTTCCAGACAAGAATACTGGAGTGGGTTGCCATTTCCTTCTCCAGGAAATCTTCCCGACCCAGGGACTGAACCCAGGTCTTCCGCATTGTAACCAGACGCTTTACCATCTGAGCCACCAGGGAAGTCTCACCACCTGACCCTTCTAAATTCTCAGTGTATGAGGCCCTGGTTCCAGACTCAGACTCCAGGGAAGCAAGAAGCAGCGTGTCAGCCTCAGAGGTGGACTCCCGAGTGATAGCTCCATCCCCTAAGTGGCAGCAAAGAGCTCTCCACCAAAAATGTCTTTTCCCTACCAAAAGGGAAAACCTTAACCCAAACCAGCTACACAGACATCTCCAAGTCCCATCTAGAAACCCTATCACAGTCTCAGAGGGAGCACGCCGCCTGGGTAGTCATGGACACCACAGGGAAAGAGCACTGGGTTGGGAGCCAGGAGACCTGAGCTCCTAGCTCAGTCCCTGCTGCTAATTAGCTGTGTCGCCCTAGTTGGACGGGTCACTTAACTTCTTTGGCTGCTTGTGAAACAAGGAAGTTGGAATATAATTTACAAAAGTCTCTTTCAAGTATGAAAGCATTAAGCTTTGATGACACACTTGGTATTTTCACCACCAAGCTACTGATAACTGTTCTAGAACGTTACTTCTAGTAATTCTCAAGTATAATTTATAGTCCATGGTTCTCTTGTAAACAAGCGGAGGTATCCAATGCAGATTATTTTATACAATTTAAGGTGTGATATTGGGCTTCCCTGGTGGCTCAGCTGCTAAAGAATCTGCCTGCCTTGCAGGAGACTTGGGTTCGATCCCTGGGTTGGGAAGATCCCCTGGCGAAAGGAAAGGCAACCCACTCCAGTATTCTGGCCTGGAGAATTCCACGGACTCTACAGTCCATGGGGCTGCAGAGTTGGACACAATTGAACGACCCTCACAAGGTGTGACATTACTAAACCGTTAAGTCAGTTTACTGTCGCTTTGCTTTCAGGGCTGTTACTGGTCATGCATACACGGTGGAGCTCAGCTCTCGTAGGGAGATAGGTTTGCCTTTGTGATAGTTTGCCTTTTATTTTTGAGAAAAGATTTCTATAGTGCAAAAGTGGTTCATGTTCAGTATAGTACAGCAGCTAAACAGTTTCTGGAGTAAGAATCCTCAGGTATAATTCCCAACTCCATCAGTACCACCTGTCATTTTCACCAAGTTATTCTTTACCTCCGGTTTCCTCAGTTGTAAAGCCGGGGTAAAAAAAAGAAAAAAAAAAAAAAAAAAACAGTAGTTTTAACTACTTGTAAGAAAAAATGAGATTATGCTCCTAATGGTGATTGGTATGTAACATTGATTCAATAAATAAAAGCTATTTTATTGTTGTTATTTATATATATATAAGGAGAAAGATCTTTCTGCTCTCTCTCCATCAACTTACAGAGAGTAGATCCAATGATTTTTTTGTGTTGCCTTCCAGAATGAGCTGATTAATATGCTATTTGCAGAAATGAATTCTGATTAAAATCAGATATTTTCCCTACCAGCTAAAGCAGGGACACCAGTCTGGACAAGAAAGGGAGGTCCTCTTATTGGCAGCAGTTCTATTTCAGAAGTGTTTATTCTTCCCTCTCAGGCCAGCAAAACTGATAGGTACCCTCACCAGATTTCTTTCCCAAGTTTTAAGCATGAACAAGTTCTACTGGTTGTTATATGGATACAAAGAGAATTTAACAGTGGGAATGAAACCAGCCCTGAGGACGGTGATCAATAATTGAGTCTAGAATTTTAATAAAAGAAAGCTGCTGTCTACTTGAAGTAGATAATATAGGGCAGCATTTTAAGTGTACAGTCTACCATAGTAACCACTAAGAGCTGTATCTGGGAAGCATCATCGATGGATGTGAGATTTTATATAGAGTATATACTTTATTCCATAGCTCCAGTTCAATTTGAGAAGGGGAGCAACACAATCAAAGTTGACTTTTACACTTTAAAAAATGGTGTTTAGAATTACATATTTACAAATGAGATGGTAACTACAAAAACAGAAGGTTGAAAGTGGACAGCAGCTGCCTCTTGGAAGCAGGAATCAGAGTTCAGGGGTATTATGTTCCTTATTATAAGCCATGTGCAACTACTAGATTTACAAAGTGATATATTTATAGTGATTTAAATAAATATATATTAATGTTTTTAAAACAAGTGAGTTTTAGGAAAATCAATTTGTTGGTAATCTTCAGAAGGGGTCAAGCTACTGGCTCCAAAACCGTAGCTTATAATTTTTTTCCAATGTGAAGCTGAATGAGACAGAAAAGGACAATGTGACAAATTTTTCATAAAGCTGATTCATGCAACTAATATGAAGATGGTCCTTTATTCTGAGATTAGTCTTTCTTTTTGGTGTTAAAATAGCCTTTCTTTTTTTTATGAAATAAAGGAGACAGTAAATGATAATTGGTTTCATCTCAAAATACCCTTCTTGGGAATTCCCTGGTGCTCCATATATGCTTTCACGGCTGTGGGCCCAGGTTCAGTCCCTGGTTGGGGAACTAAGATCTCACAAATCCTTAGCAAAATTAAAAATTGAAATGCTTTCTGTGGCAGTCACCCTTCCCTCCGTTTTGACTTAATTGGTCTGCAAAATTCAGTATTTCTAGACACCACTGATGTGTGGGAAAGGTTAGAGCACACGGCGGACAAGGTGCAGCCGTTAGAAAGACTCCAGTTTGGGCCCAGGAAGGTCACCTGAGTAACGCAGGAGTGACCAAGGAACCTCAAGCGGCCGGGGCTGGGGGAGCAGCCGGGCGGTGATGCCCGAGGCCGTGCCTTCTGCTGCAGCGCCTTCAGGCTTCATCCCCGCGGCCAGCGCTGCCCATCACAGGCTCTGCACGCCATGCTGCTGAGACATCGCGTTCCCTCTTCCTTCCCTGCTCCTGCCTCTGCCTATTTCACTTCCTTCTGGATTTTATTTCAAATACTGCTGCTCACTGGCCTCTTCTTGGTCTCCCTGATAGTGTCTATGTCCTCTTGTGCAATCCGAGAGCACTGTGTACCTTTAGGGCTGCAAATCACTGTTACAATGGTGCATTTGCTTTTGTGGTTATTTGCATCCCACACTTAATAAGGGTAAGGACCTTATTTGCATTTATTTCCTATATATTGTGTGTGTTCCGTGCCTAATACCTGTCTTGCCTGGTACACAGTCTGCTGTCAGTCCATACTTTTTAAATAAATGACTGAGCACGTCCACCAGGACTGACACTTGTATAAACTGTTACACTCATTCAGGAATCCCTAAACAAGAATGCACTGACATGCAAATGAAGAGATACAGTCCTGCCATAAAACCATCACCACTGTCTCCAAATGACAGTGTCCAGCAAATAACCTATCTCAACAGCACTTTGAATACTTCAAAAGACACAAAACAGGGCAATGATGATTTTGGAGTCTTTGGGTTACATTTTATTAGAGTAACAAGACTGGCTGGCTATCAACCAAATAGATGAGTAGGCGAAGTACAGGGAAACCAGAGGAACTTAGGAAATAAGAGTAACAAAACTTTTTTTCCTTCCTAAAAATCTTTAAACACTCACTCCCATCAACTGACCATGACTTAAAACATAAGGTCTGCTGCTGTTCTTTCCTCTCTGACTGGCTTCTGGGAGATGCAGGGATGTACAGTCATCCCTTGGGGTCTGTGGGTAACTGGTTCCATCCCCACCTCCACACACCAAAATCTGAAGGTACTCAAGTCCCTTACGTAAAATGATGATAGTATTTGTATATAATCTACAGCACATCCTCCCATTTAAACCATCTTTATTGTTTTAGTCACTAAGTCGCCAATTATAGAATGTGTTAGGTAGGGCAGAAATCAGTCTCTGTTCCTTGTTCAGTCACAAAGTTGTGTCCAACTCTTTTCGACCGCAGGGATTCCAGCATGCTAGGCTCCCCTGTCCTTCACTACCTCCCGGAATTTGCTCCAATTCATGTCCACTGAGTCAGCGATGCTTTCTAACCATCTTATCCTCTGATGCCCCTTTCTCCTCCTGCCCTGTCTTTCCCAGCAAGCTGGCTCTTCACACCAGGTGGCTAAAGTATCGAAGCTTCAGCTTTAGCATCAGCAACAGTCCTTCTAATGAATATTCAGAGTTGATTTCCTTTAGAATTGACTGGTTTGATCTCCTTGACGTCCAAGGGACTCGAAAGAGTCTTCTCTAGCACCACAGTTCAAAACCATCTTTAGACCACTTATAATACTTAATATAATGTAAATGATATGTAAATTGTTGTACTTTTTGAATTTTTTTCCCTAATATTTTCAGTCCTCAGTTGATTGAATCTGCCTTCGGATGTAGAATCACAGATATGGAGGTCTGACTATACTCCTGAGCAAAGGCTCTTCTGTCCATGGAATTCTCCAGGCAAGAATACTGGAGTGGATTGCCATTCCTTTGGTCCCCAAGGAGAAGTCATATCTTGCCCAGATACATGACACATTTCCCCAGGTGAAGTTTTTCTGTATGTTTTCCTTCCACAGATAGTAAGATCTTATTTAATGTTTCACCCGACCTTGATGGTGTCTTTAATATAATCTAAGGTGAGAGCCTTTGTGGTTGTTGTCTAGAGAGAAAAGTAACAGTAACAGTCACTCAGTTGTGTCCAACTCTCTTGCAGCCCCATGAACTGCAGCCCGCCAGGCTCCTCTGTCCTTGGAATTCTTCAGACAAGAATACCACAGTGGGTAGCCATTCCCTTCTCCAGGGGATCTTCCCAATGCCGGGACTGAACCTGCATCTCCTGCATTGCAGGCAGATTCTTTGCAGTCTGAGCCACCAGGGAAGCCCCCTCCCCAAGAGAAGGTTCCAATTTTGTAGTAAACTTCTTGGTTCTCAAGTTTTTTTTTCTTTGAAGAAGACACTTCTTTACGTATGTCTTCTCCCCTGAAGACCTATGACATACACATTATCATCATGCCCAATTATGTGGATGAGAAGCTGAGTCCTGGTAAGTTTAAGGAGCACACCCACAGCCATGAAGGCAGCACAAGACAGGGCCAATTATTAAACCCCCACTTTTTACACACAGATCATCTCCAATAATTGCCATAATAAAGGTTCAGACCAGTAATTTGTTTAAATGTGTAATGCACAGAGTAATTCATAGAAAATTATAATGTATTTCATTATCCTGACCATCCTGACTATCCCCCTACCTTTTCACTTCAGAGAGACTGGATTTGTCTAGGGAGTATAAAATGTGATCTCTTTTACAACTTTATCTGGTACAGATAACTAAGAAATATCAATGGTTTGTGGTAGCCTCAGAACACAAGGTTTTTATAATACTTTGATTTGCTCTTTTAAAAATGGAAATATAATTCATATGCCATAATATAAACTTTTGAAACTGTACAATTTGGTAGTTTTTAGTCTATTTACATGTTCGTGCAATTATCACCACTATCTAATTCGAGAACACTTTGATTCACTCTTTTGAAGGCTCTTTTCTTACGGGCACAAGAGAACCACTGAATATGTGCAAGCAAAAACTCCAAGAAAGATCGGGAGACCTCAGAGCAGGACTGGAGCCTGCAAATGCAATGCCCCTATGTAGTCTTAAAAAGGGAGCTGCATTGTAAGTAATGAGAAGATGCATCTAGGGAGTTCCCTGGGTTAGGACTCTGGGCTTTCACTGTCAGGCCTGGGTTCAATTCCTGGTCAGGGAACTGAGATCCCACAGCCGAAGAGAAAGAAAAAAAAGAAAAGACTATGACGTCTAGATACTATTGTGTCAGTGGTCAGGTCATGAGGACACTTTTGTTTTCTGTCTAGTACAAGAGCTGCTCTCTAAAAGTGGTAAGAGGAGAAGGGTCCAAGGAGTGTGATGAAGATAAAGAGCAGGCAAGTACGATTCATGATGAAACCTTTAAAGAGCCTGCAGTAATTTAGTCTAGTAAAGTTATTTAAGAAAGCCCTAAAAGATATGAAAGGATGTTTACACAGAAAATGTGACCTTTCTTTGTTCTTCTTTCACTAGGGAAAAGACAAAATGGATTCATTCCATAGTATGAATGGAATGAATGAATTTCCATAGTATGAATTCATTCCATAGTATGAATCCTCCTAATCCATAGAGGATTAGGTTAACATAGAAAGTCAGGAGATAGACCCTTCTTAAACACCAAATGATGGTGGCAGCAAACAGTCCTCTGACACTAAAAAAAAATTTTTAATTTATTTTAAAAAAACCTTTTTTTTAGGTTGCAAAGAATAGTATAATTTGTTCACTCAGATTCTACATTAACATTTTATACTTTTTCTGTATCATTCTCTTTCTCTTCATATATGTGTATATACACGTGTGTATATATAGATTTTTTTGGTCGGAATCCTTTGAGAATAAGTTACAGACAATGATTTCCCTTTATCACTAATTACTGGGTAGTTCCTAAAGCAAAGGCCATTTTCCTGTTGAATCACAGTAAGATTACAAAAGTTCGTAAATTAACAGTGATACAACACTACTTTCTAATTTTCAGACCTTATTCAAATTTTTCCTTTTGTTCCAATAATGTCCTTTAGAGGGGAAAAAAAAGTTTTTTTCAGGTACAGGATCCATATTGCATTGAGTTGTCATATCTTCTTAATTCTGGAACAGTTCTTCAGAAAATAATTTTAAGGTCTTTAAAAATTTTAAGAATACAGGCCAGTTACTTTGCTGCCTGTCCCTCAATTTGGGTCTCTGCTGCTTTTAACGAAGGTTCCCTTCTGTTTGGGGAGTTTTAGGGGTGTCCTGAATTAAGACCAAAGGTAGAGGGTTCCTCTCTCACAAGGACTATTCCTATTATAATCGAACCATTTGTAAATGGTGGGATGGACAATAAAACGTCTTTGAATTCAGAACTCATCGTTTTTGTATTACATAGTTTGCTCAATATTCCTGCATTTCACGAGTTTTTTTTTTTTTTTCAATACCTTGATTTCAACAGATTTGTTTGTGAATAATTAGCAACTACTCTTTTAAAACCACTTGAGACTTGAATTACCTATAAACTCGCCTCTTCATAATCTCACCTCTGCAGTCGTGAACTGTGCCGTGGCTCAGGAGACAAACAGCTGCAAAAACGGGTGGGTGTTGTTACTCGCTAAAATCTTTCAACAAATATTTGTGGAATACCTCGTGGATGTCTAGCTCCGCTCCAAGTCCTCGGAATCAATTCGGGAACAAAGACAGACACACACACAAAAAAACTTCTGTCTGTGTAGTTGGACGAACTAAAATTCAGATTAAAAAGAATCGGACACTAGGAAACCGACTTCCTTAAAGAGGAAACAGGCAAGGCTCTGAGAAAAGGGGTTAGCTCTGAGGTTCGATCCTAACGCGCCCAACGCCGCCGATTCCCGGCAAACGCGCAGGTAATCAAGTTCTGCCCGGGAGAACTTTTACCCAAAACGCACTCCTCAGATCCCGACAGCAAGGGCCTCAAAGGACGGGCGGGGCAGGACTGCCTGGGCAGTTGTAACACTTTCTCAGCAACAGTCTCCCGCCCGGTGTGTGTGTGTGGAGGACCGGTTGTTCCGCACCCCCAGCCGCCGCCGCGCGGGGACCCCGCACCAGGCCCCGCGCCCCGCAGGGCCTTGCGCCTGGGAACCGCGCGCGGAGAACGCCCCGCGGGCAGGCGGCTCGGCGGAACCGGCTCCTCCAGCGGCCTCGCCCACTGCAATGCAATCTGGGTGGTTTTTCCAGGTCCCTCCCTGCCGCCTTCCGCGCCCAGTCCCTGCCCCCGCGGCGCCGCGGGCCTGGGAGAGCGCGCGGGGACGCGCGACCCGGCGGGGCGAGGCTGCCGCCGCGGAGCCCGCGGAGGGGCTGTGGGCGCCCTTCCGGATCCCGCACCTGAAAGCGCGGGACGCTGGGGCTCCGGCTGCCGACAAGGCTGGTACCCAGCCCCCTCGGGGGCCCCCGGAGGGCCCGGCATTCATTCTCCCGCTCTCCCGGGCGCGCTCTGCGGTTACCTGCGCGGCGACTCTCCACGCGGCCGCGGGCTCCTGAAACCCTCCCACCACCTGCCCTCTCGGTCCGCGCTTCCTCCCGGGCGGCAAAGCCCTATCTCCAGCGTCCCCGGAGCATCCTGAAAGGGGCTCAGATTTGTACCTGGAGCGGGTTACTGTAGTGATTGGGGTACGGTTACCGGTTCTCCCATTATCAATCAAGGGCTGGATACTTGGAGCCGAATGAGTAATACTTCAGACGGCGTTGTGTTCCCAATAAGAGATCGAGTTCAAACATAAAAACCCAAGGAAGCTTCATCTCCAGCGCTTTTCTCTGGAAAACGGCAACAGAACCCACCACACAGCCGTCCGACCAGGGGGCAGGGCGATGGGAGGGGCGCGAAGGTGGGCGCTCAAGCCCCTGGCAGGTTTAGCTGGAAGAGGGTAGGGAGATCGCTCGGGGAACTTGGCCAAATCGACACAGAAGTACAAAGGCGATGGTACGAGGTGGAGGGCGGGAGATCTGAGCCACGAACTGTGCAAAAAGCTTAGCTTTGGCTTGATTTAGGAAAACAGCAGGTACGGTATTCGATACATTTTATTTCGGGCCCAGGGCAAAGCAGAGCAAGTGGGCCCCTGGAGCGGAGGAGGCTGCAGTCTCCAGCGAGCAGCCAGCACCGAACAAGGAGGAGCAATTAAGGGAGCAGTTGAGAGCAAAGGGCGTGGGGGTCACCGGTGCCCGAAAGCGTGCATGGGGCGACCGCGTCATTTGGTGGCCGAGCGTCCAGCCCCCTCCGCCCCCGAGACCCGCGCAACCGCGCGCGGAAGTTTCACTCCACAAGGTGGGCAGCGAGTGACTCGGGGACCGAGGGGCGTGCGCCCGAGAGGGGGAGGGCCGGCAGGCTTTCGCCGGCTGTTTGCACTTAAAGGTGTGTTGGGCTCGGGAGCGGCTTTTCCGGGGCTTGGCCAGCGCGCCCGCCACCTCCCGGCCGCCGTTGGCCGGTCCCTCCCTCCGCGGTTCGCCCTCTCCGAGCACCGCGCCCCGGGCAGCTCCGCACCTGGGCCTCACCTCTGTCCTGCTTTCGCCTCCCCGCGCCAGGCCTTTGCGCTTGACCCTTTAGAACCTGCGGCTTCCTTCCCCACAGCCGGCCTTTCTCCAAGCACACCCCCCTCGCCCCCCACAATCTCTCGGGTCCTTCCACACGGGCGACCCGTCCCTCCGCGCCCTCGACGCCTCACCCTTTCCCGGTCCGGCCTCGGCTCCCCCTCTGGGTGGCCGCCGCCTCTTCCCCGCCCCTAGCGTCTCCCCCTCCCCTCCGCAAGCAGCCAGCCATTGTCTCCCGCCCCCTCCTCCCCTTCCCCCCCTGCCCCGGGCGGCCTCCTCCCCCCGCTCCTCTGCCACGTCGTGGTTTGAAGGAGCCAATGGGCCAGCGCCGCCAGGTGTCTCTTACCTGCACCACGTGGGGGAGGGGGAGGGGGCGGGCAGGTAGGGCCACATCCCAAAACAGAAAAGCTTTTCAGCCATTGCGCGCCTCCCGGGGGTGCAGCCTCGGCTCCGAGCTTTTTGCATAGACGCACGGGGCCATTGAATACAAAAAGGGCAGGCCTCCTTCGCCCTTCTTCCCACCCCCCTTCCTGCCCAGGGCGTGGAGCTCGGGCCAGGTGAGGGCTCGGGTGGTTGGTTACCGCCTTTAGCACCGGCGGCGGCGAGGTGGAGGAGGAGGGGGGGTGGGTGGGCGCTCTTTCTTTTTTTTTCCTTCGGAGAGGTTTTAGCACAGGCTTTCCCCTCGTTCTCACGGCCGCCCCACCTCGCCGCCTCCCGACCCCCCTTCTCCCCCTCCCCACCCATCGTCATGACGGCGTCTCCGGATTACCTGGTGGTGCTCTTCGGAATCACGGCTGGGGCCACCGGGGACAAGCTGGGCTCGGACGAGAAGGAGCTAATCCTGCTCTTATGGAAAGTCGTGGATCTGGCCAACAAGAAGGTACTTCTCCACGGTTTCCGTCCAAGGGATAGGCGTGGGGGCAGAAGCTGGCCCGAGTTGGGAGGAAGTGGGTAAACAACTGCTCTCGTTTGCCCACTTGTGAGGCTGGACCCGAGGTCTGGAGAATCCGAGGAGAAAACCAGACTTCTCTTCCAGCCGCTTTGGAACCAGCTCTTTCAGCCCTCCAAAATCTGGCCCAGGTGGGGAGGCCGGACGCCGCCAAGCTCTGTTCTCCTCCCGTCGGGGGCCACCCGGCGGAGGCGGGGTGGGGGTCCCTGGGGGGCCCGAGCGCGGACTTCCAAGGCTGTTTCGGACCTGATCCGGGTGGGGGTGGGGCTGGGGGGCAGGGCTGCACCGACCTCTCGGCTACCGGAGCCGCAGGCGACGCGCGAGCCTGGATTCTGGAAGCCGGACCCGCCGGGAGGAGTGGGCCTTCCCCACAGGGGAGCGAGGGAGGAGGGTGAGGATGGAGGTCCCCGCGTTCAGGGAGGGGAAACTGACCCCCTGCTTCTTGTTTCTTTCTTTTTTCCCGGAGGTGGGACAGTTGCACGAAGTACTAGTTAGACCGGATCACTTGGAGCTGACGGAGGACTGCAAAGAAGAAACGAAGCTCGACGCCGAGAGCCTGTCCTCGGCGCCGCAGCTGGACCAAGCGCTCCGACAGGTGACAGTGCGGGGCCGCGCCGCCCACCCCATCCGCGGCGTCCGGGCGGCGCGCGCTGGTCCCCGGGGCGGGGTGGCGAGACCCGGGCTGGGAGCCCTCGTTGCCTCTGGGCGGCGAAGTCGCTATTCCTTGAAGCCTCCCAGCCCCCCGGGGTGGTGGTGGTGATGGTCTAGTCGCTCAGTCTTGTCCGACTTTTGAGACCCCATCGATAGTAGCCTGGCAAAGCTCCTCAGTGCATGGGATTTTCCAAGCCAGAATACTGGAGTGGGTAGCCATTCCCTTCTCCAGGAGATCTTCCCGGCCCAGGGATCGAACCTGGATCTCCTGCAATGCAGGCGGTTTCTTTCCCATCTGAGATGGGGAAGCCCAGCCCCCGGAGTCTTTGGGCCAAAACTTGTTAGTTTTCGGACTGTTTCCTGACTCGCTCCTGGGGCCCGAGATCCACCGGGTTATTCACCAATCGTGTGTTGAGCGGCGTTGGAATCCGAGCACCCCCAACCCCAGGCCGAGACCCCGCTGTGGTCTGCGGCTCTGCCCCCGAGGCAGGGGGCGCTGCGATGCCGGCGGGCGGGCGGGCCTCGCGCGGAGAGCTAGAGGGGGCCCCCGCTGGGTGAGAACCGGGCGGGCGGGGGGTTGCTGCTTGGTTTCAGGCTCCTGAATTCCCCCAAGGGCCCGGTTTCGGTACCGTTTACCTCTTTAGTGACCTTGGGCCCAGCGCCGGGAGGGTTTGTGAGCCCGACCAGGCGGGGTTGCCCATTGGGTGGCCACGAAAGTAGTGGAATCCCCTTAGCTGGGGTTGAGGTGACCTGAAAACCAGGATGCTGACGGCTACTGGACCGCGGCTAGGGCGGGGCGCTGAACACCTGTGCGCTGGTGAGTGTCCAGCGTGCTCCCGGCTTCTGCCCTAGAACAAGAGCTGCTAATTACAGGGGAAAGTTACCGTTGCTGGGGTGTGTTACAGGAAACGCGGTACTACGTTTAAGAGTTAGATGTGCCCATTGTTGTTGTCTGGCCTCTAAGTCGTGTCCGACTCTCTGCGACCCCATGGACTGTAGCCCACCAGGCTCCTCTGTCCGTGGGGTTTCCCAGGCAAGAATACTGGAGAGGGTTGTCGTTTCCTTCTCCCGGGGATCTTCCCGACCCAGGAATCCAATCTGCGTCTCCTGCATTAGCAGGCGAATTCTTCACCATCGAGACACCAGGGAAGCCTTCTGTATACCCGTTGGCCACATTTACTTAAGAAACTGGCATCTTTCTTTAAGTCTAAAGCATCTTAACAGAAAAAAAAAAAAAGTAACATCAGAGAATGATGTAATCAGAAGGCAATTTGCTGATGAAAGGAGACCTCTGACTTAAAAGTCTTGAATGGATTTATTACCAAAATGCAAGGAGGAGGGATGTTGAAGGATGCATTTACTAAATTCTTCTGTGGGTTAACTGAGGATTGATTGGAAAACTCCCTTGACTAAAGGAAGCTGGACCGTTTGGAGGGACTGGGTCCTTGTAATGTTGCCCCCAGTAGTTAGTGGTGTTCTTTGCAGCTGTTAGCCGGGTTTTTTTCTGGTTTTAAACAAGAGGGCCACTTTTCAGAGTTTGTGAATCCTGCATCCTTTGCATCCCTGGGTGTGTTCTGTTCTTTTCAGTTTAACCAGTCAGTGAGCAATGAACTGAACATTGGGGTAGGAACCTCCTTCTGTCTCTGTACCGACGGGCAGCTTCATGTCAGGCAAATTCTGCATCCCGAGGCTTCTAAGAAGGTAAGCGTGCCGGTTTCGGAAAAAGATGATTAGACCTTAAGGGTGACTGGAGGTTTAAGCAACGGTTTATCCAGTTTTCTCTATTTTAAAAATATGCAAATGAGGAGGTAGTATTTTATGGGTACAGAATTTCAGTTTGAGAAGATGACAAGGGAATGGTGGTGACGGTTCCACAACAGTGTGGGTGTACTTAATGCCACTAAATTATACACTTAAAAATCATCAAATAGTAAGTAATGTATTATGTATATTTTACCACAATAAAAAATTTGCAGCACTTTTGTAGAAATATTTGAGGTAACAGTAATTTTGTTGATACCCTTTGGTGACTTAAAAGTTTGTTTTTGTGTATGTTAAATTTTAGAGAGGCTTGACATTCTCTCTTTCCCAAAGCATATGAGCTGAATTTTTGACATTTAAAGTGGGAAAAACTGTAATTTAATACGTCGTGATATTCCCATCTGTGTAGCAAATGCCTTATCCTAGAAAGGAGGGAACAAAGAAAAATCTTTCAAATTAGAGTGTAATTCTAATGATTTCATTAAAAAGCTTTGTACTCTTAAGTAACTAGTTAAATGTTAATTATAGCATGCTGTGTTTTGTCTGACTTTAAGTAAATGTGCAACTGATTGAATTTTGTATCAAAATATTGGGGTCAGCCTCATCTTTTACCTTTACTCATCTTTCTGGTATGGAAAAAAGTTTGAAATGAGAAAGATTCTATCTTATGTAGATGTGATTCCCCTTCTGGGGAGAATACTGAGGGATTAAGAAAAAATAGTACCCATAGACAGCAGACCCAGTGTGACCAATTATTGTTAATGTAGTTGATCTTATCAACTTAATTAGTTAGAGCTGTAACTTTTTATTGTGATAGGCAGATACTGAACTTGAAAAGATGGAAGTAAAATATTTTCCTAAGGAAAGGTATGTGAGGTAAATTTTGCAATAAAAAGTTTAGACTGGCGATTGATGTCACAAGTGAGCAGTCAGTGCAGACTTTTTCTTTTTACTCCAATAGGGAAAGGAGAGAAATGAATTAAATGTATAATGACAACTTTAAAAGTTTAAAGGAGAAACTCAAGTTCCTGTATCTTGAGAGTTGGATTAAAAACTCCTCTTTTTACAGCACCTTAGTAATTGATGAAAAGAGGAGGGTTTTTTGTTAATTAAATAAATGCTGAACATAATTGCTATAACCTCAATCCAGAAAAAATATACATATATGGGAATTTTTTTTTTCCATTCAAACTCATATAAGGGATAAAATTAAATTTTTCTCTATTGGGCTGGGGTAAAGCAGCAGTTTTTGTTATTTTAGATACACTGCTTTGGATGTGAGACAACCTCCAGAGAAAAATTTTCCTGAGTAACTTCTGTTAAGATTCTGATAAAACTAAAACAATTAATTTAGCATCATAATGAAAATAATTCTATTCATTATAGAAAAATAAGGATATGGTAAAACAAAATAATCCTTCTAGTCAGAAAACAAAGTGGTTTTTTGAATGTGAACGTAATTGAATGTGTTTTTTCAGATTTTTATAAAAAAGCCTTACTTTTACACAGAGCATTCATACTACATAAATCTTTTAACCTATTTTGAATTTAATATAACATCAATATTTTGTGTAAGCAGTAAAAAAAAAAATTCATTGTCTTAAATGGATATACCTATTTAAACCAAACTTTTATTGTTGGACTTTTGAGTTATTGTCATTATAAACAGCTTTTAAATAAGCATTTTTGTAGCTAATCTTAAAAGATTCACAATTCAAGATTACCTATTTTGAAAACGTCACCATGATATACTGATACTTGTTTCAAATATAGCAGGAACAAACCACATCTAATAGAATCCAATAAAGGAAATTTAGGGGTATTACTGCATAAATATTATGGGTCACAAACATTAAAAAGTCTTTATATCCTTGACTTTATAAGTACAAGTTCCCAATAAGTGAACATAGACTGTCTTGAAGTTTTAAGACAAATCTCAATTCACTGTAACAAAACTAAACTTTGATAATTATTCAATGAGGATTTTTTTTTCTTTTAGAAAAGTGACACAATAGTGTGATATTTGCTCTGACAGTTGAGCTTTGTTTGACTACAAGAGTGATGCTAGTCAATAGGAACCATGTCTTCTTTGCCACTGAGATTTGTGATATATTCTTTTAAGTCTAATTTGAGTTCTCAGGGTTTAGCTAGAATAATAATGGTCTGGAAAACTAATGTGGGACTGTAATTTGGCAGAAAAATAATCCTCTTCAGGCAATCAGGAATTTGCTATGTTATTCTAATTTTAGTGTGTGGAGTATGCTTTATCAGAACCCAGTATTTTAAGCTATGTTTTAATAGAAAACTAAATTTTGATAAAAACTTTGGATCCCAGGTCTAGACATATATTGTAAACATATGCATCTGTATGAAAACTGAGAGGACTAATATCGCTTCCTAAAAATATAGATGATCTAACATAATTGTGGCTAGACAAAGTACATTGTATTATCAGACAGGAAACATAAAGTATAGTAGCCTAAATGTTTTATAGCTTCAGAACTGTTTTAGAAGAATACATAGTGGAGCACACATGTATAATCCATTGCCTTAAAATAAAATGAATTATTTTTTCATGACACTTTTTTATAGGATGTAATACTTTAACAGAAAATGAAGACACTCTAATGTTTAAATTAAAAAAAATTTTTTTAATTGTGGTAAAATATAATTACATTCAGTTCTTAGGTTCCTAATTGTTAGGGAATTACTGAACTAAATATGTCTAGTTAACAGTATCTACCTTGTCCTTCCTCAGAATGTATTATTGCCTGAATGCTTCTATTCCTTCTTTGATCTTCGAAAAGAATTCAAGAAGTGTTGCCCTGGTTCACCTGATATTGATAAACTGGATGTTGCAGCAATGACAGAGTGTATCCTTTAAGTGATGACTCAGGAATCATTTGAGAAGACACCTCTAGGAAAACATGGCAATTCAAGAAACTTTAAAACATTATATGAAAATTCACTTGTCCAAAATTTGTCTATTGTGCTAGGGGAAAACGGTACAATCAAAATAGTTATAATTGAGTGAATTGGAATGGTGATCTACATGGCTTTAGACATTGATTTTTGTGAGGTGAACACATAAAATAGAATTCAATTTTGGATTTATAGGAGTGGCTTGCTTTTGTTTATTTTGTTTTTTCAGTTGATGAATTGATGAATGTGAAAAACAATTTTTTTGCCAATTCTAAGGCCACTTTTTCTTGATTATCTTGGTTTTGGTGTTTATTTCTACTGCTTTTGATGGATAAGGGTGTTTTTGTTTTTTTTTAATTGTGGATGTATACTCTTTACAAACGGCTGTTCATCATTGGCACCACTTTTAATCTCTGTTTTTCAAATACATGTAGATTGTGGTGGTTACTATAACCTATCTGTTGAGATGATAAAATGAGGTTGAGATTTTACCCCAAATTATTTCATTACCAAGCTAATATATCTGATGCATCATGTACTGTAAAAGTAAATTTTATAATCACAAATCTTGTCATGAATGACCCATCATCTTTCATACAGTAGGTCTTTAAAGTGCTAACTAATAAGCAATTATGTGCTAACTATCAGATGTAACACTGAGTAATAGAGTTGTTGGGGACCCACCCAAAGCCACTATGAGAATCATCATGAAGTCAGATTCAAGTTATTTTCAGGAACTTGTAAGTTACAGATGGTTATTCTTAAACTTTATCATTCTTTTTCAGGAGCTAAAGCCTGATTTTTATTTCAAAATTTCTTGATGAAAAAGATGGTTTGGATATTTTTCCTAACCATTTGTAAGCAGATCAAACTCGTCTATTTACTTTCTTGGAATTAGAGAGCTAGAATTTTGGTGTAACTGATTAGCTGCTCAGGCGATAAAGAATCTGCCTGCCATGCAAGAGACCTGGGTTCAATCCCTGGGTTGGGAAGATCCCCTGGAGAAGGGAATGGCTACCCACTCCAGTATTCTTGGTCTGGAGAATTCTATGGACAGAGGAGCCTGGCGGGCTACAGTCCATGGGGTCGCAAAGAGTAGGACACGACTGAGGGACCTTCACTAAGTTACTGGTTTACCTCCCAGCAGTTCTGGGAGAAGGGTAGAATAAGCTCATTTGAAGGAATTCTAAACAAAGAGTTTTCATTAGAAGGTTGGGACAGTAGGAAAACATTTGTTATGTGATTTGTTAGTTAGAATGCTGTATTAGTTAGCTCAGGATGCCATAACAAATACCCTAGACTGGTGGTTTATTACCAACAGAAATTTATTTTCTCACAGTTCTGGAGTGTGGGAAGTCCCAGACTAGGGTGCCATCATGGTTCATCTCTGGGGAGGACTCTTTCTGGCTTTCAGATAGCTGCCGCCTCCTTGCGTCTCACAATGGGGTGGGGTGGGGGGCCTGGCACAACCAGGAATGAGGTGGTTCTTTCCTCTCTTTATAAGGCTGGAGGCCTTTCCTTGTGGCCTCATTTAACCTTAATTATCTCCTAAATTTATCCCCAGATAGTCACATTTAGCAGCTGGGGCTTCAACACATGAAGTTTGGGGAGGGACACAATTCCATTGACAGCAAATGCTAAACCATTTAATGTGCTGGTACAAAATAAAGAATCAAAAACTTTTGTAAAGTATTAGTAGATAGTGGAGGGAAAGTCTAATAGAAAAAGATAATTTGAATAGGAAAGGCAGTGTTCAGGTTTATTCCTGATCACCCAGTTTTCTCTTTTAGCAAAGAAAATCTTTGTCTAGTAATAAGTCAGATATTAGTAAAAATTTGCATAACTACAAACAAGAGGTTATTACATTTAGGTATTCTGTTTTGTTTTGTTTTGTTTTTTTTTTCAATGTGTTTTCAGTTCAGAGATAACTTTTTAAAAGCTTACCCATTTTTTCACCTTGGTTTCTTAAGAACTTAACATATATAAGATTTGGGGTATTAGTAAACATCTTCAGTATGGTAATCTGGGCTTTTTACTTGCTCTGTGCTGTATTATCTGGGCTTCCCTGGTGGCTCAGATGGTAAAGAATCTGTCTGCAATGCAGAAAACCTGGGCTTGATTCTTGGATTGGGAAGATCCCCTGGAGAAGGGAATGGCTACCCACTCCAATATTCTTACCTGGAGAACTCCATGAACAGAGGAGCCTGCTGAGCTACAGTTCATGGGTTGCAAAGCATCAGACACCACTGAGCAACTAACACGTTAACTTTTCACTTCATACTGTATTACCTACACATTATGCTCTGGACGCGTTAAAATTACTATTACCTTTATATAATTTTTGTATTATCTGACCTTTAGGTAAATGGGTAATATGCTATGCTGACTATTTTTTTTTCTGTCATTCCTTTTCATTCTAGTTCCATAACTATTTGTTGGCAGTTTTGTGTTTTTTTCCCCCCCCAAATACCGTAGAACTGAAAATCGGAAATATTTGACTACAATAAACAGGTGAATTATGAATAAAGCTAAGTTAGGCTCCATTTCAGGCATGTGCATGTGCTCAGTTGTGTCAGACCCTTTTGCGACCCCATAGCCTGTAGCCTGCCAGGCTCCTCTGTCCCTGGAATTTTCTAGGCAAACATTCTGGAGAGGTGACCATTTCCTACTCCAGGGGAATCTTTCTGACCTATGGATCAAACCCCAGCCTCCTGCATTGGCAGGTGGTTTCTTTTCCACTGAGCTACCTGGGAAGTCCTTCTCTAGTTCCTCAACCACAGATCAAACCTAGGAGTGTGGGGTCTTAACCACTGGGCCACCAGGGAAAGTTCCTCAAGCCTCACTTTTGCTTATGGTATTTCCCAGTGAAAGCTTTGTGAACACTGGATGTAAATGAAGCAGTATGACCGCTTTTAAAAGAAAAGGTTTAGGCATTTCTTGTATGCAATCCTGGTTCTTATATTAGCACTTATTTTCCTCTTTTGTCTTTGTGTTGGTTCTAAAACCACTGCTGGGGTTAATGTTGAGCCTCTCTGAGTTATTCCAGCTGCAATTTCGTTACCTGCTTTTTTGAATTATGCAGTCCTAGTTAGCAAGTGAACTATGGCTGCATTTTGTAATCAGGTGAAGTGGTAAGGGTGTGATGATAGGAACTGGGGCCCATGTAATTTTTTTTTTTTTTTAAGGAATAAATTTAGCATAGATCCCTTGGGGGAAATTAATTCTGCTTGTCCCCTGCTGAAAGTCCATTTTGATTATGAGGCTGTTTGTATGACTTATCTGTTTTTTTAAGAACAAACCTGTTTCTCCCACAATGTTGCGTGGTATTACTTCCTCCTGGTTTCTTAACCTATTTGTTTGTTAGCTTTGTTATCCATGGGCTGATTTATTCTCCTTAATCAAGACCTTTACCACTGTTTATTTCATTTTACGAAGCCTTTACTAAGAACTCATTTTAAATGAAGTATGGCCTTATCCAGAGAGCTCGTGAAAGTAGAGAACTGTTCATTGGGAGTTTATTATTTATCCCAGTAATAGCCTCCCAAGCACCCAGTGGAGGAAGTATTGCCCCCTTTTTATAGCTAGGGAATCTGAGGCTTCGAGGTTTTTGTCTTGAGTTAGAAATGGCAGCATTTGAACCTGAGTCTGATTGCAAATATCCTGCTTGTTAACTAGGGGATAAAATTCTAGAATTTGTAAAGATTATATGAGCATGGGGTTGCCTATTTAAACAGATTATCTCCCTTATAAATTTATATTCTGTTTCCTGAGACTATAATATTTAGGGGGCAAGGGAAGTTAATTTTGTAAAATTTTGACCCAGTTGTAGGGTATTGCATCCATATATGCTGTTTGACGTTATTACCAAATGCCATTTCACTAGTGCAGCTTTACAATATCACAGTAAAAAAAAAAAAAAAAAGTCACTAAACCGCTCTTGTCTGTTCATCCGAGTGTTAGTAGGAGTGTGTCTGTGTTGGTTGCACCACTTCGTGACGGGGGTAAACAATACATGTTTGTGTGGGTATGCTACTAACACGGCAACAGTGGCCTGTTTCCCCATGTATTAAAGACGGACATAATAGCCTTACTGGCAGAGTGGTAAGAACATGAGCTCTGGGGTCAGATTTACTGGGGGTGACTTTACTGGACCTTTCAGCCTCAGTTTCCCCATCTTGAAATGGACGTAACTATTGTAAGGAATAATGATGTGGTTCATGCAGCCACCCAGCCACCGCTTTCCCTACTGTGCGCTCTCCAGTGTAGACTGGGTTGTTGAGTGTCATGGAGAAAGACAGCCAGCTGCCGATGACTGAAAGGACTTCCTTATTGATTTAAGACCTTATCTAAACTATTTTACACCTACATTTTTTCTAACCTTGTGTGAGACGGGGTGTAGACCTTTTAACATGTCAGCTACATGTTAGCACAGGTAATCTTAAGGTTAATGTAGCTTCTCCATTGTAAAATTGTGTGCTTGTGGTTCATTCTGCACTTTTGTGCTTGTTTTTATATTTATTTCTAATTGATTGGTTTGCAATACTGATTTCTGTCATACGTCAACGTGAATAGGTGTACACGTGTCCCCTCTCTCTTGAGTCTCCATTTCTCTCTCCCTCTCCTCCCCACCCTCTGTCCATAAGGCTGTTCTCTTGTCTGTATATCCACTGTTGCTCTTTGAACAGATTCGTCAGTACCATCCTTTTAGATTCCATATATATGCATTAATATATGATATTTGTTTTCTTGATTTAACTTCACTCTGTATAATAGGCTCTAGGTTCCTCCACCTCGTTAGAACTGACTCGAGTGCATTCCTTTTTTGGCTGAGTAATATTCTCTTGTGTATATGTACCACAGCTTCTTGATCCATTCATCTGGCGATGGACATCTAGGTTGCTTCCAGGTTCTAGCTATCGTAAATGGTGCTGCAGTGAACGTTGGAATATACGTGTCTTTTTCAGTTTTGGTTTCTTCGAGTATATGCCTAGAAGTGGTATCGCTGGGTAATATGGTGGCTCATTTGGTTTTTTATTTTTAAAAATGTTGTTTTGCTTTCGCTGGGTCTTTGTTGCTGCCAGAAGTCTTTCTCTAGTTGCGGTGTCCGGACTTCTTGTGGTCGCTTCTCTCTGGGACACAGGCTTGGTAGAGGCTTCGGGGCTTAGTTACTCCGAGGCATGTGGCATCTTCCCGGAGCAGAGCCTGCGTCCCCTGCGTTGGCAGGCAGATTCTTAACCACTGGACCGCCAGGGAAGTCCACTCGTTTGTTATGATTCGTTGAACTGGATCTTTGTGGTCGCACACATCTTCATTGCCCTTCTTAAAAAACAGAGGCAGATTCTGAATCCTCCCCGGTATCTTTTTGTACATGAAAGAGATTTAAAATATAACCAAGATAAGCCGGGCTACTAGTTGACCTTGTTAGCTGGGGTGGAGAAGAAATTATCTTTGGTACCACACGGCCATCGCGTGAGCCAAATCGGCCAGTAGCCTGGTTTGTGGTGTGTAGTGAGTTAACGTGACTAGAAATCCTTTTTTTGTGTGTGTGTGTGACTAGAAATTCTGTATTTTCTTGGCCAGCACTCAAGAGTTGTTATGTTAATTTTATGTGGTTTATTTTGATTACAGAATAGTTTACTTTTAAAATGTGAATTTGGGAATTCTAGGGTAGTTGTTTTGTTGTAGAAGGCTTTGGAAAACATTATCATGCAGTCTCTCTTTCCTAATTTGTTTATCCCATATAAATATCGTTTTCTAAGGTAGAAAGTTTTGCCCCCACTTCCAGCTTATTTCTTCGGAGGTATGATTGACTTGTCAGTTCTGTGCTTTTGTTAATAATACCTCCTGAAGTAGTAGCTGTTAGGATGAATCTCATTTTTCCCTCCCTCTTAGAAAGTGTAAGCTTCTGCGGAAAAGTTCAAACTACGGATATATGTTCCCCCGCATTTATTATTAAAAAAAAGTTTTTGCTGCTTTGAATCTTAGTTACATTCTTTTATAGTGGCATTCTTATTTGATTCTTTCAAAGCTTACTTTAAAATATAGCAGATTATGTATACAACCTGTTTCATTTTTTTATTTTATTTTTGGCCACTCAGCAGTGGCTTGAGGGGTCTTAGTTCCCTGACCAGGGATTGAACTGTGCCCCCTGCAGTGGAAACACGGAATCCTGTCCGCTGGACTGCCAGAGAATTCCCTAGAACCTGTTTTTGAATTATGCAACTCATATAAGGGTAATTTATCACTTTCCCTTTTTTCCTTCACATAATTGTAGGAAATTCTGTTCTTATTTGGAGCATCGTTTCAACTTTTTTGTGTGGTCTTTTATGCTTGCTATTCCTCTGTTCCTTTAGCATAGAAATTTTATTGAAAAATGTCTGTCTGGCAATATAGGCAGCCGTGTTAGACTATAAAAAAGGAAACAGTAGAAGGGAAGAAGCAAACTTGTCTTTGGCGAGAGGTGGGGGGCTGCTGTTTAATGACAATGAAAAATGGCTTTGAGTTGGAATTTCCAATTGTGATGCAATTTTAACACAGTTTAAATTTAGTTGCTCCACAATGCCTTTGTTTTATATGTGTGCTTTCTCCTCGAAGCTAAAAACTTGTTTTAAACTAGTTTTAAAAAGATGCTGTTTACCAGGGAAAATTGAGTGTTCTGAAACGAAACGTGTCGCTTTTCAGGCCGTGAGAAAAGGGAACTTCTTTTGAATGGATCAGTTGATACTGATGTGTTCTGAAAACTTTCTCTCTAAATTCTGCCTTCAGAGAGTATAAGCATGGGTTAAGTCCTGAAATCTGCTTCACCGGCGTGGCGCCCTCTGTTCAGCTACCAGCGAGGTCTCCGCCGTGTCCGAGTTCTGTGTAAATGCAGCCCTCAGCTCAGTTGCAGCCTGGAACGCCCATTTTGTTCCCACATGTCTGGCTTTACCCTTCTGCGTTTCCTCCCAGCGTGTCTCATTTGCAGAGCTGGCCAAGCCTGTTAGTGCTGTTGTGGCCGCCTCGAGGGAGAATGACTAAGTTGCATGAGGAACCGTAAATCAGGAGACAGGCTCATCTCTCCTTCCCTCAAGATCAGACGCGGAGCAGGTCATTCAGTATATAATTATGAATTGATAGCAGAGAGAATCGGTACTAAACTCTCCTCTGTGTGTTGTTCATGTTACATTCCGGTAAGAATTACTCAAAACTTAATGAATCTTCCGAAGAGAGTGGTGTGGGTGCTGGGTGGTTTGGGCATGCAGGAGGTTGGGTGACTTTTAAAAGTTGCTAGGAGCTCAGAGCTGCTGATCTTACTGGTTGTGTGATGACTTGAAGGGAAACATGTTGGGACCTGTTATGTGGAACCTGGTTAGCCAAATGTCTACAACACAGTCTTAATTCAAAAAGTCGAGTTCAGTAAAATAATTCTTCAGGTGCAGATCCATTCTACACAAACAGGGTACTTCACGTTGTTACTTCTGATCCATCTTTTTCACTTGACTTTCATATATTTATGTGCTAATTATTATTTTATTACATGCATTATTCCGAAAGTAGCTTCCATAGGTTGGTTTTAAGAGTTAAACTGAATAGAATGCCTTCTTGGCTTGAGTACAACTGAGAGGATGTCTGCTTAACATGTAATCCGAGTATTCTCAGGTTCAGACTGTAGTTCAGACGGGATCATGACCCATGCTAGAGAGTTTAGTCACTTAGTCGCCTTTTCTGTTCATTGGTTTTCAAACTTTAAACTTTTAATTTCGTATTGGAGTATAGCCCATCAACAGTGTTGTGGTAGTTTCAGGTGGACAGTGAAGGGACTCAGCCATACATACACGTGTCATATATACATTTAGAAAGCTTCTCACAAACGGTTGCTCAGAACAAACAGAGCTGCTTATCTCGGGGCGGCGAATTGCATGCACACAGTCAGATCAGAACTGTATGATAATTCCAGCTCCATTACCTACCAGCTGGGGAACTGGAGTGAGTTACAGACCTTCTCTCCATCCGAGTTCCATCATCTGTTTGGTTTCACTGTTATCCACCTGGCAGGACTACTGCATAGTACAGGAGGAAATAGTGTTTGGCACAGAATGGTGTGTAATAAATATCACCATTTATGTCAGTAGAATCTTAGAAGTTAATAGGTACTGTGGTAGATGGAAAGAGATCAGAGGGAACCTGTGCTCAGGAAATGCAAAGTAGAGTTGACGAGAGTCATATTAATATTGTATAGAAATAGTATCTAATCAACTCAGATTGATGGTTGTGACCTCAAGCAGTTAGGGAAGGCGTTGGTGCTGAGTGGGAGTGACCCATGGTCTAATTTGGTTAAGGGATTATGAAAATAAGAGGATTTTATAGGGGAGTTACCTGAGCAGAGGTGAGAAAGCTTATGCCTCTTGTCATTTACAGAAGAGAAAAAACTGGTTTGAATGAAGCATACTCTCCCCATCCAGTTCCTTCAAAGTTTAATTTCCCCCCAAGATTCTGTTTTGGGATAGAAAGTTACAATGTGGCAAATATTTCTGTAGCATTCTCTATTTTTGGCAATTTTATTCTTCCAAATCAGAAGTTAGCAATCCTATTCGCTATAGGGCTAGAGAATCAATGTTTTAGATTTTGCAGGCCACATACAATCGCTTCTCATTCGTTCTTTACAATCCTTTCAAAAACAGGAAAGCTATACTTTTCTCTGGGCTGCCCAAAAATTGAGTGAGGGTCAAGGATTGCCTTATGCTGTGTTTTCATCCATGTTCCTTAAGGTGTAGGGTATGTGTCTATGTGTCTCCTGATCAGAGTTTTACCAAAACATCAAATTGTCTTATGCAGCGTTTCCTTGGTCAGATATCTTCAAACTTTCTGTCCAGTAATGATCTCCTAACATATAAAACTTTTCTCTGAATCTGTAGTAAGGGGTTAAGTTGCCACTGTTTGGAGCTGTTAGCTTTTAATGGTGTTTCTCAACCTGGGCTAGATTTGCCCACTTGGGGACACTTGGCAAAGATCTGGAGACTTTTTTGGGGGGTGGGAGGAGACGTTTTTAATTGTTAAAACTAGCAGTTGGCAGAGGTTAGCATGGTACTAAAAATCCTGTAGTACACACGCCACCACCCCCACTCCCAACAAAGATTTATCTGCCCTACATGCCACTGACGCTGAGGTTGAGAAACCTTGCTTTCATGATGGATGGGATTGGTCTGTTTCTTGGATACCCTTCTCTTTACTTCATTGTAGGCCCTTACAAGAGGGAAAGTGTTATAAGAATTGCAGGGTTCTAGACGATTGGTGGCATAGTTTACATGATACATTATGGCTAGTCATAGCTCTTAGTTCTGTGAAGGCCCTTAAAGTCCCTCCCATCTCCCCAGAAAACTTAGGGCAGTTGTCTTCCTAAAGCATCTTCATCTTTTGGCTCCAGTTTTTCTGTCCTGTCATTACATTCTTTGAAAATGGCCCTGAATTCATAAATACAGTACAGTCTTCCAATGATGATCATTTTTTTAAAAAGCTTCTTATTTTGTATTGGGGCATAGACAATGTTATGATAGTTTCAGGTAGCAGGGAATGGACTCAGTCATACATATACATGGATCCATTCTTCCCCAGACTGCCCTCCCATCCAGCTTCCACATAACATGGGGCAGAGTTCCCTATGCTATACAGTAGGTCCTTGTTGGTTATCCATTTAAAATGCAGTGTGTCCAGGGAACTGTAAGTTCATTCTCTAAGTGTGTGAGTCTTTTCTGTTTGGTAAGTTCATTTGTATCGTTTCTGTTTAGATTCTGCATATAAGGGATATCACACAGTATTTCTCCTTCCTCTGACTTCATTCAGTATGACAGTCTCTAGGCCCATCCATGTTGCTGCAAATGGCATTATTTCATTCTTTTTAATGGCTGAGTGATACTCCGTTGTGTATACGTACCATATCCTCCTTATCCCTTCCTCTGTTAAGGAACACTTAGGCTGCTTTTGTCAGCAGTGCTGCAGTGAACACTGGGGCGCGTGTATCCTTTCAGATCATGTTTTTCTTTGAATATACATGCTCAGTGCTTCGACTGAGCACACCCGAGCTCGTTCTGCACATTCTTCCCGGGTGGTGCTGGTAGTAAAGAACCCGCCTGCCAATGCAAGAGACAGACTCGGGTTTGATCCCTGGGTTGGGGAGATCCCCTGCAGAAAGGCATGGCAACCCACTCCAGTATTCTCACAGGGAGGATCTCAGGGACAGAGCCTGGGAGGCTACAATCCATAGGGTCACACAGAGTCAGGCTGAGCACGCAGAAGCACGAACATGTGCCCAGTTGTGCGACTGTAGGGTCATATGGTAGCACTGTTTCTTAGTTTTTTAAGGAGTCTCCCTACTGTTCTCCGTAGTGGCTGTATCAATTTACATTCCCACCAACAGTGTAGGAGGGTTCTTCTCTCTATGCCCTCTCCAGCATTTATTGTTTCTGGATCTTTTTTGTTGATACCCATTCTGGCTGGTGTGAGGTGATATCTCATTGTAGTTTGTAGTTTTGATTCACATTTCTCCAATCATTAGTGACGTTGAACATCTTTCATGTGTCTCTTGGCCATCTATATGTCTCCTTTGGTGAAATGTCTATTTAGGTCTTCTGCCCATTTGTTGAGTAACTTGTTTGTTTTAATGTTGTTAAGCATCATGAGCTGTTTGTAAATTTTGGAAACTAATCTGTTGACAGTCATATCATTTGCAAATATTTTCTCCCAGTCTGCGAGTTGTCTTTTTGATTTGTTGTTTCTTTTGCTGTGCAAAAGCTTTTGAGTTGAAGTAGGTCCCATTTGCGGAGAAGGCAATGGCACCCCACTCCAATACTCTTGCCTGGAAAATCCCATGAACGGAGGAGCCTGGTAGGCTGCAGTCCATGGGGTTGTGAAGAGTTGGACACGACTGAGCAACTTCACTTTCACTTCTCACTTTCATGCATTGGAGAAGGAAATGGCAACCCACTCCAGTGTTTTTGCCTGGAGAATCCCAGGGACGGGGGAGCCTGGTGGGCTGCCATCTAGAGGGTTGCACAGAGTCGGACACGACTGAAGCGACTTAGCAGCAGCAGGTCCCATTTGTTTACTTTTGTTTTTATTTCCATTATTCTGGTAGATGGGTCGAAAAAAGATACTGCTGCAGTTTATGTCAGAAAGTGTTCTGCCAGTGTTTTCCTCTAAGAGTTTTATTGTATCTGATCTTATATTTAGGTCGTTAATCCATTTTGGGCTTCTTTTTGTGTATCGTGTTAAAGAATGATCTAATTTCATTTTTTTTTTTTTACAAGTAGTTGTCCAGTTTTCCCAGCACCATCTGTTGAAGAGACTGTTTCCAACATCGTGTAGTCTTGCCTCCTTTGTCATAGATTGACCAAGGACAATCATTTTAATGACCCCAGTCAGCGGTCGTTACTCGGTTGCTTGAACATCTCCTGGGATTGATTTTCTAATCCCTCAGTGGGCAGCACATTTATTTCATCACTTGGTGATTAATGTAAAGGGTGAGGCTACAGGGGGAATGCAGAAATTATCCACCATTTTAGCTTGATGATTATCCTATGAGTATACAAATAGGCATCTGGTGAGCTCAGATTTTTTTTTAGTCATAAATGTGACCCTCTTAAAGTGTCCTTATCATGGGTTATGAAAGTTGGTCACCTAAAAGTGGGGAGCTTCAAGTATTAAATGCCTGCTTTGTGTCCTCAGCTTGTTTTATCTCATTTAATCTTCACAAAAGTCCAGGAAGGTAAAGATGATCACGACTTTGGCTTTACAAATAGCATGAAGTTTTGTGGGGTTAAGTAATTTGCCAAGGAACATATGGCTGCCTTTCTACATGTAGTGTATTTAACTACAGAGAAATGGAACTGGTTGAAGGACAACAGAAAAATAAATTTGCCTAGCGTGGGGGAAAGCAATGCAATGTCTGTTTATTGGAGAAGGGAAAGAGGAAGCCAATGGGTGTGAAATAGAAAAGGATTTTGAATTGAGAATAGAAAAGAATATTACTCATTCAGAAGACTGGCTATAATTCTTGGTGGGAAAGAGATCTCTGAGTTGTTTTTACATTGTATCCTCTTTATTTGCAGTTAAATGTTACCTACTTTTTATTAATATTTGTCCATTTTTTACCCATATTACAAAATACCAATCACAAAACATTTTTATAAAATGAGGCAAACGTTTTAACCACCACCACGCAGACGGCTGTTTTCATTTTAAACTCAAGAAAAGGTAGTCCTATAGTATTATTTGTTATGTGCATTGTACTACACCATAAAACTTAAAGTGAATTCATGACAAAGTAACTATAGCACTGAAGCTTGAAAATAAAAAAATGAACCATTTTAATGACTGTTGGCTTTCTAAGGTGACTATTTTGACAAAGTCACATGCTTTAGACTGCAAATTGATAAAACCTGGCAGAAACCTCTTTTGGTTGCACCCTCAACACAACTTGAGCCAAGCATTTCTTAAAAGCCATGTTTCCTGGCTTATCCAGACAGTGTACTCACTTGATCAGAAGTCACATTGGTCACTGTTGGCCCTGAGTACTTGAGTTGTTTCTATACATCTACTCTGAAAAGACAAGCATTTGTTGCCATCCAAGATAGCTGTGTTATGGGACTCCAAAAATCTTGTAAAAAGGAGTTCAGGATAAAAATAATATCAGAGATACAGTGTTATCAGTATTCCGAAAAGTTTTTGAACATTAGGCTTAAAGCCATTTAATACCTTGTGATTTTGGTAGATATAGCTGTATCTTTAGGTCAGCATGGTCGTTGCCTGCCTGTGCTATGAAGGTAAGGTAGGGATTCTGTTAATTTCACTGTATACTTCATGGTTTGACAGTAAAATGCTCATTATTCATGCATTTGCTACCCCTCAGTAAACATTTTATTCCTGGTATTATTCCTCGGGACAGGATTGATTTGGCCATCTTAGTCCAAAGGGGCAATTGGATACTTCAGGAACTGTGGGTAAAGTCCAGACTGATGGGAAGCAACTGTTCTGAGGACTCAAAGAATTTTCAGTCTAGATGCATTTTACTTGACTTCTTCTTGGCTCCATGACAGTTTAATTTGGGGTTAAAAGCAAGCTCATTTTACCTCCCCAAAATATTTCCTCAACTTAATTTCCCAGGTTTAAATTTTGAGAAGAATAGTTCAACCTCCCGGTATGGAGCATCTCAAGTTGAAGATATGGGAAATATAATCTTAGCAATGATTTCAGACCCTTACAGTAAGTATTGGTGTTATAACAGTGGGGACCTAGAATCTGATCCCATCCACTTTCCATCACTTAAGCTGCTGAGTCCTGTTCTGCCCCACACACACCCACACCCACACGCACTCCCAGCTTTCTCTCCAGCTAAAAGGATGACTTGTATGTTCTCATTTTAGATCACAGGTTTTCAGATCCTGAGAGAGTAAATTACAAATTTGAAAGTGGCACTTGGTAAGTACTTGCATACTACTCCATTTGAGTCTTTCAATGTGTTTTCATTCATATTGTGGTATTTAACTCCCCTTATATTTTAGTGACTTTACTGACCCTTTTGGCTATCCATTTTTTTACTAGTCCGTCATTCATTAAAGGAGATTGTGATTTAAAGTGAGCTGGGATGTTGGAATTAACATTTAATGAAATATTTGTATCCTTAGTCACTATGACCTTAGGGACAGCTTATGTTCCTATCTGTGATTTTGATTTTAGCCTCTCTGAACTGTCCATCCTCGCTGGAAAACTTCCAAGGGGAAAAATCACAGGGCTTAAAAGAGTTCACAAGGTTTTTACGGAGATAATTTTAAGTATGTTCTATCAGGTCCTACTTTGAAGCACGGGAAATAACTGGGGAGAAGTATGAGACGGTGGTATCTCTGTTTGTGATCACAGGTAGACCTGTTTGTACATCACTGCAGTGGCTTGCATGAGATTACTTGGTGCCTGAAGTGAACAGAAACTTCTGACATCTTTGGCCATTAGAGAGACACTGAGGCCTATTTAGTTGTGGGAAAAGTGACTCATTAAGAAAATGTCCTCAGAGTACTGAAAATAAAAATATGGGAGGAATAGAACATCAAAAGATGTCAAAATATAGAATAGGTGATTTACAAATGACTCATTAAGGTGTGGGAACTCCCAAGCATTTCCATAAATACTCTGTGATGCCTCCCTGTTTGATAGGGGAGATATTTTAATGGCAGACTTCTGACCACGTGCACGCATTACTGATGTGGGTTAATTACCAGCTTTATGGGAATCTTAAGTTTTTGCGGTCAAGCTGGATCTAAACCCCACTGATGTACTGACCAGATCAGAGAATGAGTTTAAACCTACCCTTCTCAGCTCTAGGAACTTACAGGCCATCAGGCTGTTGGGAGGATTTTTCTTCCTATGAATTGATCTTGGGTTCTTGTGAGAGCAAGGAAGCAGCAGCTTAGCTGATAGGTGGTTTGCTGGGTGAGCAAGCTGTGCTGAACTTGCATAGGCAGTTGCCTTTGTATAGTTAGTTACCCACCTAAAGAATACTTTGAACTACATACCCACAGAATTTTTGAAGTTACGAAGTACAGTGGGCAGTATGACAAGTCTGTCTGAACTCCAAATGAAGAATAGCTCAAGTGCAAATAGGCCAGTTGTCTTAGGAGGGGGTAACAGGTCAGACTGCCCAGCATTAATCACACAAGCTGAAGTTTTGCTTGATCCACAGCAGCAAGATGGAACTTATCGATGACAACACAGTGGTCAGGGCACGAGGTTTACCATGGCAGTCTTCGGATCAAGATATTGCAAGATTCTTCAAAGGACTCAACATTGCCAAGTTGGTTTTCCTTAATCTCTATTTGACTTAACAGTCCCAAAGGGGATACATAGATGTTGTGTCATTTTTTTTCCTCCTTACTGTTATTTGTCTCCCCCATTGTTTTCTGTTTGGTTATTTTTCAAAGGGGCGGTGCCGCTCTTTGTCTGAATGCCCAGGGGCGGAGGAACGGAGAAGCCCTGGTTAGGTTTGTGAGCGAGGAGCACAGAGACCTAGCTCTGCAGAGACACAAACACCACATGGGGAGCCGGTACATCGAGGTAGGTACTCGGCCTGACAAGCCTGGCCTCCTGCACGAGGGTGCACGTCACAAGGCTCAGAAACTGCATTTCATTTCCCTTTGTCTTTCCTTAGGTTTACAAAGCAACCGGTGAAGATTTTCTTAAAATTGCTGGCGGTGAGTACCTTCCATACAATGTGGCTATATTGAGAAGGATCTAAAATTCTACTTCTATACCAAAGGCAGATAAATACACTCATGAATGTTTTTTTACTCCCAATGAAACATAGGAATTGACTTTTATTCTTTCGATAGGAGGAAGAAATATCCAGTGGTATCAGGTCGTGTACTGTGTAACACTTGTCCTAAGGCTTAAGTCAACCAACTGTAGTTAAATAGCAATTAAAGATACTTGTATACAAAGGCCACAGGGTACATGTAAAGTCATGTATAAAGGGAAAGAGTAGTTCATGAAAGAAATTAAATAGTCTGAAAACTTTCAAACAGCCATAACGGCCATACCTAAATAGCTGGAATCGTTGCATATCTGCTTCTAATTTTTCTCTCAACTTCATAACTCATTAGTGGCCAGGAACATGGTAGCTTTCTGGCTTCTAGTATTTTAGAATGTGTGATTTTGAAGTAGTATGGTCAAAAAGAAGTAGGAATAGGAAGTCTTTATCCAATTCTAGAGTAACTTTAAAAATAACAGATGCTTAAAAAATGTCAACTGTGGTTTGTCCAACAGATGTTTTTCTTTCCTCATGTTGCTTTAATTTCCTTTCTTCTTTTAGTATATTGTGAATATCTTCTTAAATATCTCAGTTTTCCTCAGTGCTCATTGCTGGGCTTCCCAGGTGGCGCTAGTGGTAAAGAATCCACCTGCCAGTAAGGAGAGGCACGAGATGAGGGTTTGATCCCTGGGTCAGGAAGATCCCCTGGAGAAGGAAATGGCAACCCACTCCAGTACTCTTGCCCAGAAAATCTCATGGACGAGGAGCCTGGTAGGCTACAGTCCATGGGGTCGCTGCGAGTCGGACACGACCGAGCGACTTCACTTTCACTTGAACACACACATGCAATTTACCATAATTTTTTATAAAAACAATCGTGTTGGAAACAAGCTCCAATTGCCCAACTTTTCACTCTATATGTTGCAGTGAATACTTTTGTATCTCTGTATGTGCCACTCATTAGGATAAATTCCTAAAAACGAGATAACTAGATCAAAGAATATGGACATCTTAAGGGGTTTTTGACACATATTGCCAAAATATGCCAAGGTGGCTTTCACTTAAATACAGAGAACTTTTATACCCCTTCATTATCATTTTATTATTTATCTCTTATAAAAATCTTTACAACTGTAAAACTTGTAGTAACTGCATTCTGTTAATACAATCTGCTGGTATATTTCTTGCACTTATTTCTTGAAATGAACCAAGGCTTCCAAATTCAAAACTTCAAGTTTAATAGGGTTTCCAATGTTTGATATTCATTGGGGATAAAGTATATTTTGAAGTGCTACGGTCTTCTGAGGTTCCATGGTAGATAACATTGTACATCACAGGTGGCAAAGTTGACCGAGTGTTTGAGTATTTGCTGCAAGGCAGCACTGGACAAAATGCTTCATGTTCAGCAGAATATTGATAAATGTTGAAACTAGCTGCCAAATACGTTCATTATCCTCTCTGCTTGAGTATGTTTGGACCTTTCCTAATAAAAAGTAATTAGGAAAATAATAACAAAAATCACTAAGTGCTCTGTATGTAATCACTTATTCTCATAATTTATGAGGTAGGTAATTTTACTCCCATTTTACAGATGAGCAAACTGAGGTACAGAGATTAAACTTGACTGAGGTCACAGCCTGGAAAATGATAAATAGCCACAGTTGCACCCAGGCATTCTAGCTTCAGGATTAACCCTTAACCATTATGACTAGTTGCTTTTCCTCCAAGAATGTGATTGTTAGTCCATGATTTAACTGTATGGCTACTTTCCTAAATTAAGAGAGGTATTTTATGAAAATGGTAGGGTGGAAGTTGCAAATTAGTTGGAAGAGAGTTCTGATTCCTGGGCTATTACTATGAATTCATTTGGTAGTGCAGATCTTAATTATAAATTCGGGGCATTGCCAAAGATCTCACCATTTTAATTTTGGCGGAGTTGATGTCTTAACCGTTTCTCCCTGTGCCTCCTCTGTTGGTGTTCCCAGGTACATCCAATGAGGTGGCCCAGTTTCTCTCCAAGGAAAACCAAGTTATTGTCCGCATGCGGGGGCTCCCCTTCACGGCCACGGCTGATGAAGTGGTGGCCTTCTTTGGACAGCATTGCCCCATCACTGGGGGGAAGGAAGGCATCCTCTTTGTTACCTACCCGGATGGTAGGCCCACGGGGGATGCTTTTGTCCTCTTTGCTTGCGAGGAATACGCCCAGAACGCACTGAGGAAGCATAAAGACCTGTTGGGAAAAAGATACATCGAACTCTTCAGGAGCACAGCAGCTGAAGTTCAGCAGGTTGGTAGCTTGGCATTATTTCTATCCTCTTTTTGTTTAACTAATTTATTTTTTAATTAAAATATAGTTCGTTTGCAATGTTTTAGGTATATAGCAAAGCAGTTATATATATATGTATATTCTTTTTCAGATTTTTTCCATTATAAGGTATTACAAGATATTGAATATAGTTCCTATTTGTTATTTATGATCCTACATTATCCAGTGTGCTAAATTAAAACTTGGAAATAAAATTTGGACATTACAGAAAGTATAAGCATGTGAAAAAAATCTTACTCTGTAATTAAATGAGAGCCACTATTATCTTAATGTACACACAGAAAAAAATTCAATCTTTCATTCTATGTCTAACAGCAGCATATAATTAATTTAGAAAGTATTGTGCCGGGGGGTTTTTTTTTTTTTTCCTTCTATCATTAGAAATTTCTTGGTAAACATGCTAATAAAACGGTCAGTTTCTGACTGATTTCTTTAGAACTGGATGTAGGGATATACGGTTTTAATGTCTTGCCAAATTTATTTCCCAAAAGGCTTGATCAGTTTCATACTAATGGGAGAGTGCAAAGTGTCCTTTTGTCCTGCTGCTGGTCATCCCTTTCAGAACTGAGCACTCTTTTTGAGATGCGGATGTCAATTCATGAAAACATGCCAAGATCCAAGCATAAAGCCATCTCTAGGGTCTCAAGCCTTTCAGCTGTTCTTGACTTACAAGCTGATCATTTCACTTCAGGGGTCAGTTAGCTTTGCACCTGCGATCATTATGGACTGTTTAACATGGCTCTTCAACTTATTCTGCTTGATTCGATAGTAGGATATAGTCATTTCGGTGATTTTCTTTGGTCTTTTTTGCAAGCAGTTTAGACACTGACTCTACCGTTATTTCAGTGAGTTCCTAGAATGATTTTGTTTAGCTTCTGCAAAGCCCATTGTAATGATTTAAAATAATTCTCCAAAATTAAATAGAACCATCCCCTGCTATTATATCAGATTGATTTTTATGCCTCAAATAAATGTAAATGAAATGCTACATTTATTCTGTGTTCTGTTGTACTGGTGCTCTTGAATCTTAAACTATGAGCATACTTGTAGTATAAACAATTCTGTACTTGTTGAAAGTGAGTATCATAAATTCTGAATCTCTAAAATATGCTGGGCATGCTTAAGGCTTAAAACACCCTTCCCAAACTAGAGGTGGGGGGTGAAATTTTAATTTTACATCTTTAATTCAAAAGACCTGTTTCATGGAAATCATGCCCCAGAATGTATTACCCCAGAGCCTTGGGTACTGTGTATTTATTGGCTTGGATGTAGAGTATGCTGTCTCTATGACTCTGCCATAGGTGGTTTTGAGTGTAGGGGGGAGTTTTCCCTTTCCTGCCTCCCATCTCTAATAATTTATTTAGTAAGTACTGAAGTTGTCTTAGACTTTCCGCTGTCTTTGCTACTAGTAATCACTTAGGAACTTTTTACTCACCTTCTGTTTGGCAGGTACTGTAGGTGCTAGATCATTTCCTGTCCCAAGTTTGTTTATAACCACATTTGTTTTCTATTCATGTTCTTCCCCCTAATGTTTGTACTGTGTCTGGATTGTTTGTATATTTTCTCAAAGTCTTGCTTTCTCTTTGGCTGTGTTGTGTTTCCTTTTTATTGTTGTCACCTCTTATTCACCTAGCAATTGGACAGGCTGTGAGTGAGGAAGTTAGGGCAGTTTGGGGGGAGTTTATGGATTGTCTTATATTTTTAGTTATGAGCTGTTAACTAGTTGGGCTGCCCTCATAGCTCAGTCGGTAAAGAATCTGCCTGCAATGCAGGGGACCTGGGTTCGATTCCCGGGTTGGGAAGATCCCCTGGAGAGGGAAATGGCAACCCACTCCAGTATTCTTGCCTGGAGAATGTCATGGGCAGAGAAGCCTGGTAGGCTACAGTCCTTGGGGTTCCAAGAGTCGGGAACAACTTAGCGAATAGACCACCACCACATGAGCTGATAAAGGTTATAGTGGTAAATGGTTCAGAAATCCTGGGGATTCCACACATGGCATTTGCACAAGGACCTCCTCATATTATCAACTAATAGGCGTCCTCTAAACTACACAGAAGTAGACAACAACCGTGTAACATGAGTTTTGCCTGGGAGCAGTTCTTTCTCCATTCCAAAATGTACCTGACCTCTATCCATTCTCAAGAGAGCTGAATTCCTTAAATTTAAAAGATAGGATCCTCTTTTTTGCCACTGTCTCAAATTCACGTGGAAATTGATTTTTATTTTCACTAATGGATTTTTCTTTTCAGGTTTATGTTATCCAGGCATTCTGCTTTATATATCATTATAAATGTGACATATTTTAATATAATTGAGAGTCACTATTTGACCTGTGGTTCCTTTACTGTGTCGTTTTCTTTATATTTCTTGAGTTTGGAGGTGGAATGTGAAGATAATATTGAGAGAAGCACTATTTAATTAAATAAAATCTAATAGGTTGTCCATAAGTCCACATTTTAACAATATGTCCTGAAAAGCAGCAGACTTGAGTACTTTCTCAAAGCAGATAGTGATGCATTTGTCCGGGTCAATAAGTCCTTAATCTAAGTTCATTGTGTTGTGTGTGGCGTATACCTCACAATGCCTCTAATAAAAGTGGGTTCATGCTCTCCCAGCTGAAAAGCATGAACGACTTTCTGCATGAGTGCTTCTCAAACTTTATATGCTGGTTGATCACCGAGGGATCTTGTTAAACTGAAGACTCCTGTGGACTGGGTCGGGGTGGAGCTGAGAGGATGCATTTCTAGCCATTCCCCAGGGACGCCAGCCCTGGCCTGCAGGCGGCGTTGCAGTAGCCAAGCTCTAAATCACTTCTGTTTTGCTTCGAGCGCAGGTGCTGAATCGATTCTCCTCGGCTCCTCTCATTCCACTTCCAACCCCTCCCATTATTCCAGTACTACCTCAGCAGTTTGTGCCCCCCACAAACGTTAGAGACTGTATACGCCTTCGAGGTCTTCCCTATGCGGCCACAATTGAGGATATCCTCGACTTCCTGGGGGAGTTTTCCACTGATATCCGAACTCATGGGGTCCACATGGTACTGAATCACCAGGTAAGAAAAACACTTACTGGGAAACCGATCTGCTGCTGCTTTTTAAAGACACTCCTCAGTAAACAAGTAACAAGTGTTTATCTGTTTGTATAGTAAGTTTTGCAGGAACAATTTAACTATAAATGCAAGAGATCTTCTAAGATGAGCTCCAGAAAGAATGCTAGAGTTGGTACAGTAATTCAGATTCAGCTTTGATTCCATTATCACATACATCCACCAAGTCATCAATAGCATCAGGTCAGAGAAAAAGGCATTATCAGCATTTTACTACTGCAACTGCTGAATTCTGCTGGAGTAAGAAAGCCATCATAGACAACATTTAAAAGCAATGAGCATGTCTGTGCTCCCAAGTATTTTGTATCCATAGATGATTTAGAAATGGCTTATTTCATGTAGCTATCAAATCACATTTAGTAGAGTGCAAACTCAGGAAGAACTTCTATCTATACCACTTGGAACAGTATGTGATCATAAAAGACATTCAAATGTATTAGTTTATTTGCGTGCATGCCAAGTCATTTCAGTCGTGTCCGACTCTTTGCAACCCACCGGATGTCAGCCCTCCAGGTTCCTCTGTCCATGGGATTCTCCAGTCAGGAATACTGGAGCGAGTTGCCATGCTCTTCTCCAGGGGATCTTCCCGAACCAGAGGTCAAACCCGTGTCTCTTACGTCTCCTGCTTTGGCAGGCTGGTCTTTACCATTAGCGCCCTAGTTGTTGAGAATCCTCTATGAAAATCTAACCAGATTCTTACAGTTTGCTATATATATTCTAAGCATATTAAAAATAGGTCTCAACTTGGTATCTCTTGCTCTTTAAATAAAGTTAATTTATATTAGTTGCTGGGCAATTTGCCAGTATGTTGTGTTATCATAAGCAGGACAGAACTCTAAATACCCATATAGCATGTAATTCTAATTAAAATTTTGGAGCTGTTTACTAAAAAACCAAGTTGTATTAATTTTTGAAAAGATGTTTTCTGTGCATTATAGTCTGAATATAGGTTTGTGTTAGAAATACCCACTTTTCCTAAACTGCGAGTTTCCCACTTTCTATTTTCTTGTGAAGATGGGTCACATTCATAACCATAATCCTGTCTCACTGGAAACTGCACGCCACTGGGTACAGGGAACCAGAAGACACTGAGTCCCTGGTTGATGCTCCACACTCACACGTGCTCGCTCTCACGACACTTTTGAGCTGTGTGACTTTTTATCCAGCTAGGACTCCTCTCGGCATGCTTCACTGATGGGAGTCCTTTTGAAGCAAATTCCCCACAAGCCAGCATCACCAGGGAATTGTTTGGGTTCTGAGTCACCATTTCTAGTAATCTAGGGGCTATTACTCTTTGATTAACAACCGTGGACAGATTTGCCTCTCATTGACCCTTGTGACCTACTGTGATTGCACCTGGGAGAAGTGCTTCTTTGATGATGGATAAGCTCTTAACTGCCTTGAAGATGTTAGTTTTCCATCTTGGACTGGGTTTCCTTGGTGTCCTTAATTTCCCTGGTATGGTAACTCTGATGGTAACTTGCATGGTAATCATTTGCCATAACTAGTCCCTTAGAGACTATCAAGAAACCCATAAAATAAAAAAAGGAGTCTTATAAGCCAGTTGTATCTTTTTTTTTCTCTCTCCCATAAAATGTCTATGTTAAATAAGACTAAGGCATTCTGGTCCTGGGTAGCAGAGATCCACCAGTTTTGTTTTAAGTAAGATTTTTAGCAAGCTGTTAGTAACAGGGGAAATGTCTATAGGCATCTGTTGGCCAAGGTTTAAAATGGAGATGCCAAGGGAGAGATGAGGAGGGCTCCCACGCAGCTGGTGCTCCAGCTCTGGCCGCCTTCACCGTGCTCTGCAATCCCAGCTCCTCTCCTCCTTCCCCATCTGCAGGCCACACCCCAGTCTAGGTAGGCTTCAGGGAGGAGGAAGAGGGATGTTACACGTCAGTGAGGGGCAGACTTGGGAACCCATAGAAAACACTGGTTTGTTCATTTTCACGTAGGAGGATGGGTAAAGCTCTAATCCTGGTTCTGTTACTAGCTTTTCTCAGTTGAGTGAGATTTAATCAGATTTTTCAGAAAGGGGAAGAAACCCAGTGTACAATCCTATATTTCAAAACCACAGTCACAAAGAGACCCTTTCAAAATCCCATAAATCCATTTCTAGTTTATTAAAAACCCAAAAAGGATCGCTTTCAGCTATGAGCTCTCAAAACTTATTTCTTCAAGGTTTTGTGGGCAATTCTGTTGATTAGGTGATGAAACATAAGCCAGGTTTCAGTAGATCTTGCTGTCACCCAGATTTTGTGGCTAAAATGTCTGTACCATGGGTGATTGTCACTGTGCATGTTTTGTAAGCAACCACTTCCTTGTTGAAGGAGACAGTCTCCTTTTCTTTTTATTCTTCCTTACGCGCTCAGGGCCGCCCGTCAGGAGATGCCTTTATCCAGATGAAGTCTGCGGACAGAGCATTTATGGCTGCACAGAAGTGTCATAAAAAAACCATGAAGGACAGATATGTTGAAGTCTTTCAGTGTTCAGCTGAGGAGATGAACTTTGTGTTAATGGGGGGCACTTTAAATCGAAATGGCTTATCCCCACCGCCATGTAAGTTACCATGTAAGTTTTTCTTGGGTCTTGGCGCTATTCTACGCTATACGCTGGTAGGTGCTTAAGCTGCTTTCATAACTTTCTGTGCCCCTGGTTCTTTCTAAGGCAGGTGAGGTGGTTACATAAGGCTTTCCCATCTGAAATCGGTAGTATCTGATAATCATTTAAGACCTTGGTTGTGGACACCCATAATTAGAGATGCTACAAATACCTCCTTTCAAATTATATTCTTGCTTTTCCAGTGATAAGCACTTGATTTCTGAAGCTTAGTGTGCTCAAGATAAGCACTGACTCTGGGAGGCAACCTGGCTATGTAGATATTTTAATACGCATTTAAAGGTAAAATAAGTATGACAGATCCTTTTTGTTTTTTTCCTGCAACATATCGTGGGTTTCTTTTTTTTTTTTTTCTTTAAAGCAAAGGGTAATTCAATGCCCATTTTGCATTTTTAATTTTTTGAGCATTAAGTATTTGGGGGGAAGGATAACCTGAAGAGCATCTCTCTTGCTCTCTAGGGTATCTAGAATGAGCAAGTTAGTAAAAACTAAAATGCGTAAATAAATTAGCCAAAGTTACCATTGGATCACAGGATCAGTGCTTAAATCAAGCCGTGCTGTTGCTCATTGGCACCTGGGTGCAAGCCATCTGGAATCCTGTTTGAGAGGAATAAGCCCTTTAGCATGGAGACCAAGTTCTGGTCCACGACTAAGGAACATTTGGGGATCTGATGTTCAAAACTTCAATTTCGTGACAAAGTTTTCAGTTTTGAATAAGACATTTTCTTAGTAAGTATGTTGGGTATGTTTAAAGAATGTAGCACTCAAAGTATAGTCCAAAGATAACTAAGAAAGTGAACTGGATGGTGTGCTTGATTCCAATAAAATGTGGAGAATTAAGACATCACTTTCTAGTAAAGAGGAATCCATACCAATAAACCTATTTGATAAAGTATTATTCATAGAACATTTGGTAGGGCTTAATCCTTTATTGCCCTTGGAATTCCTAAATGCTAATATTCCATTTATCTGCTGCTTGCTGTTGGTGAATATCTAAGAGTTGATCACTAATGACTATAAAGTTTAAAACATTCTTACTGGGCTCAAGTGGATATCTTAATGCAATCTGTTGTGTGTTTCCTGTCCATAAACCACTGATAATATCAGTAACTTTTACAATTTCCTTTACTGATAATCTATCAAGCATTGTAAGATAAGGGAATTTCTCCATCATATATAACCCCAGTTCTTTTACTGTGATACCTTTTTATTTTTCTCTTGCTAGTGGAAAAAATGGTCATTACAGGCTTCATAAGACTTGTATTTCTCCTCCCCCCATCACAAACCCTAAAATAATAATTTTTCAAAATTTAAATGCAGTTTTACATAAAAACTTACATCCATATTTTTATTACCTTCTAAAAATGTTAATTAAAATTCAGCTGTTTGTCATTTTAATGGAAGAGTTTGCTCATTTAAAAAAATCAGAACCAATTTGTGCATTTTCTATTATGCTTGTTCTGGTGGTTTAGTTGCTTAGTCGTGTCCGACTCTTGTGACCCCTTGGACTGTAGCCTGCCAGGCTCCTCTGTCCATGGAAACTCTCCAGGCAAGAATACTGGAGTGGGTTGCCATTTCCGTCTTCAGGGATGCTTGTTCTACTGCACTTATTTTTTTCTGCCGACTCACTTCAGGTGACCCTCTCTTTATGACTTAGGTGCCTCAGTTCTGTTTGCCCTTTCTCTGGACTTTTTCAGGCCAGAGATCATAATTTTAAAACTATCTACACATCAGGTATCTAACATGTAGCAGTTTTTGATGGATACGAAGGAGGTTTTCCTGTGAAATGTTACCCACTGGGCCTCCTGGGTTTGAAAACTGAAGTCTGGGAGCTCACATTCAGGCCACCTCTCGTCATCTCTCTTATTGGGCACAGATGTCCTGGAGAGCTGTGCTCATCCCACACCTTAGAGCTAGTGACCAGCACATGGTCTGACTTAAGTGAGTTGCTGTCCTCAAAGACTTTGCATCACCAGAAGACAGAAAATCCAGTCCTTTCTAATTTAATCTGAATCCACTTTTCATCAGCTGACTCTCAGGAAGACATGCACATACTATTTCTTCAGGGTTCTTTTTCAAGGAATCTGACTTTTTTCTTTTTTTGCACTGGTCTGAAGATGTCGATTAGTTTTGAAAACCCATCTTCTGGGTTGCCTTGAAGTGTGCACAATACAGAGATAATCTACTTCTTTTAGGTTAGTTCACTCTGTCAAAGTCTCTGCTTTGGCATAGTCCATGGCCCTGGTGAATAGTATTTTACTGTAACTGTCCTCATGCTGTGCTGTAGAGTCGATAACAAGATGGACTGGCAGTATAGCTCTCAAAGGGGGGAGAAGAGAAAGCTTTTAGTTTGAAGTTAAATGAAATGTCAGTCTGTCCCATGTTTCTTTCCTCAAAGAGTTAGTTTGTGGTTTCTTGCACTTAGGAGCAGGGAAGATAAAAACCATGTGTCATGAAATTTTAGAAGACTTGAAAGTCCACTTGGTACTGGTTTTTTTTTTTTTTTTTTTTTTTTTCAAATTTCAGACTAAGACCCATTCTTTAGGTAGATGGAGTGTGTGAGATTTGAGATTGCTTGTAGGCATTATCTATGTACTCAAAAGGCAGCTGCTTGGGGCGGTATAGGGAACTGGTCTCTCTTGCGAATGTGCGTGTGGAAGGGCGGCCTCGTGGCTTCAGTGATTGCCCGTGTCACTGTCACTAATATATCTCACGGCCTCTCTCTCTCTTTGTTTAGGCCTGTCTCCTCCCTCCTACACATTCCCAGCGCCTGCAGCGGTTATTCCTACCGAAGCTGCCATTTACCAGCCCTCGGTGCTCCTGAACCCGCGGGCGCTGCAGCCCTCCACGGCGTACTACCCCGCGGGCACCCAGCTCTTCATGAACTACACGGCCTACTACCCCAGGTGAGGCTCTGGGGGAGGAGGTGATGGGCAGGAACTCAGGATTCCTTCCATGCTGCCCGAGTCTGCAGAAGAGCGTCGCCCGCCACGTGGAGGTTAGCATGCAGGCTGCAGTTTCTGGTCATGTATATCTCTGTCCAGGAAGGTTGCTAAAAGACAACCAGAATGTTTACTTTTTTATCCATCTCTTATGGACAGCATCGTCTTTTAGCTTACTTGGGTATACAACTTTCCTTTTTTCCTTCTGTTTTAGGGCTGCTGGTGAGTTAGCCCAGTAATCATTATAAAAGAGTGACAGTATCATGTGAATGAATTACAAAATGAGAAAATCTGTGGTGAGGGCAGTTAATTTTTAAGAATGCATGTCAGCCCAAAATAGATAAAGACTGTTTTAAATTTTACAGGGCTTGTATTCTTTCCCTCTAAGTCTTTAATAACAAGTCCAGAGTGAGATTTTCCAGTACTTTCTTCCGTATTTTAAATCTGATTACTTTTAGTTGTTCTCAAACTTTTAGTTGTTCTCAACTAAAAGTTGTATTCTGTATCTCAACTAAAAGTTGTATCCTGTTTCTTGGAGGCAACAGGATATAATGGAGAGAAATTCATCAGTCTCATCTCTTCTTCTGCCTGCAGCAGTTCACTTAACCTTTCTGGTTCTTACACAGTGATGGGATCAGCCATGTTTCTGGAGTCCCTGAATCCCTCCCGGGTCTGATTGCCTGTGATTCTAACTTGGATGCATAATGTCCTCTCATTCTCAATTTTTCTTTAAAAAAAAAATTTTTTTTTGGTAAGTCTTTGTTTAGTTACTAACCAGTTCACTTTATTAAAATAAAAATTTTACTTTGGCACAAGCAATATTGCTCAAAATTTTTTTTTAAGTTTTTTCCTTTTCAAGCTGTTTAATATGGATGTTTTGGACACATCCACCAGTGTCCATGTGAGGTTTTGGCTTACCTGTCTGATCTCTTGTGTTATGTCACACTGGGTTTTTTGGTTTTATTGCTTGTTTGTTTGGCTGGGGAGTTTTTTTGGCCTTGCTTGCATGGCTTTCGGGATCTTAGTTTCCTGACTAGGGATCAAACCTGAGTCCCCTGCAATGAGGTGTGGAGTCCTAACCGCTGGACCACCAGGGAATTCCCTGTCACACTGTATTTCTGTACCCTCTCCATCTACAGT